>NC_071090.1:73937273-74292773 GCF_027358695.1 Spea bombifrons
CACATTCATGATTTTACAGCACTACGTATCTTATGTCAAAAACATAACATTACCCATTTGGGATTAGTTATATAAAGAGTGACTTTGGATTGAGGAGAGATAAGCTAAAAGCTGACAATAAGGATGATTTTATTAAGACACGGAGGCTTCGTATTATGCTATCTCTTTCTTTATTCCCAACAGCAGCAAAGAGATATAAACAAGGAAAACAAAAACAACCAATAAGCAGCTAGTGCCTGTAATAACATCACGCCTATTCCCATAATCCTCCTCTTTCTTTGCTGCTCCCTCAGACAGCTAAGTACCAATATTTGCTCTTCATAATTGTGTTGATTTTTCTTGATTTTATGATTGTAAATCATCTGATTTTGTGTATTGTGTATTTTTTTCCCTATGATTTCGTGTATTTAAATATTTTCTTTCGTATATCTGTGTATTTTTTTCCATTTCAGGGGTGTAGTCTGTTTTTACTTACCTTCTTCTCGGTTCTTATACCTTTGTTTGTCCCCTGTTTTCCCTGCCAGCGTCTCTCCGGAGGTGCTTTTGATCTTTTCTGCTGTTCGTGGGCTGTTTTCTGCTTGTTTCGGCTATTCGGCGTCTATTCTCTTCTACGCCGTCGCGCCTTCTTTCTTTTTGCGGCCGCTGAGGCGGCCGCGCATGCGCGTTTGTGTCGCGGTGGCCATCTTTTGTATAGGCTCTTCGGCGTCTTTCTCTGCTACGCCGTTGTGTTTTCTGTCTTTTGCGGCCGCTGAGGCGGCCGCGCATGCGCGGTTGTGTCGCGGCGGCCATCTTTTTGTCTCCTTTGGGTCCTTCGCGGCTCTTTTAGGTGTCCTTGCTATTGCCGTCGCGGTTTTTCCTATTAGATCTGCCGTGTGACGTTTTTCCTGTACGTGGCGGCCATTTTAAGTCCGCGGATTTTGCTAGTCTCTGGTTTTTCCTTGCTCTGCCTCTCCGTTTTTCTTAGTGTTTAAGGGTTATTTCACCCTTCATATTTTCTTTGCAGGGGTTCTTATTTTTTACTGCTGGTCATGCAGAATTCAGGTGATGATCTCCCTATTGGGGCTAATGTACCCTCTGCTGTCCCTACTAATACTCGGGTTAGGGATGATCATTTGGTTTCCTCTGAGGAATTCCAATTAATGATGGACACTACTATGTCCAGGTCAATTAATCAAGCTTTAGTTCAAGCTGTGGGTGCTATGTCATCCTCTATATCACATTCCATTGCCCAGGCTTTTGCTCAAGCTCAAGGTCCTGGCCTACTTCAATCTGGGGTTAATACTTCAGGTCCTTCTGAGTCCCGGTCTACAGGGCGTAAAGCCTCTGCCAAGACCAAGCACTTATCTCCCTCACTGCATGATGTCAGGGTCTCCCCTGCTATTATAGACAGTTCCCAGACTGTCACAGATGGCGCGTATGCACCGCGCAATAGTGCCTCTGATCGGGCTAAATCGGTCAGGAAATGGAAACGGGCTCGTGCCCTTGTTGAGTCCTCTGATTCAGAGGCCAGTGATGGTGAAGATGTCCAGTCTATGGATTCTTATAGGGATCCTTTGGAGGATGCAGACTCGGACGAGTCTCCTGTTCCCCCTCAACTTATGGATGCACTTCCTTCTGTGCCTGCTGTTAAGCAGGCCTTGGGTGTTAGAGGTGTGGAGCCTCAGGGTCCTTTGCTGGATCCTCAAGGTTTACCTCTGTTTGACCCAGATGACCTCCGCCATCCGCGTTCTGCGGAGTGGGAGCCCCCTGTACACATTGCCAATTATTTGGCATCTCGTGTTCGTACTCCTCTGTCTAAGGAAACCAGAAACAAATTGAGAGCCGAATGTCCACGGCCGATAGTCCCCGATGGGGTTTGTAAGACTCCCGAGGTAGACCCACAAATAATTCAGTTTCTGGGTAAGACTGGGTGGAAACCCAGAAAGGGTCTTGAGTTTTCTCTAAAGAACTGCCAAGACAGAGTTTTGGATTCACTGGGCCCGGTCACCAAATTATATGAGTTGTTGGAGGCCGCTAAACTGGGTAATCAACCTCTAAATATCGATACCGCTTTAGGGTGGGTTCAGCGTTTGATCTGCCTGCTGGGGAATGCTAATTCCTCCCTAGCTATTGAACGGAGGAAGGCCATCCTCCTCAAGATTGAGCCTAAGTTGGTCAACATGGCTGATAATGAACCTGGTCCCTCGGCCAAAGGCCTGTTGTTTGGTGATTCTTTTATTAAGAATCTTGGGTCCTTTGTGAAGACTTTCACAGCCTTGGATAAGGCTCAGAGCTCAATGAAGCGTGTCTTTACGCCTAAGGTTTTTGGAGGGGCCGGCAGAGTTAGGGGCCGTCTGTCCGGCCGTGGATTTCGCGGTTCATTCCGCCAGAATCGAGGCTCCTTCCCCAGTAGAACGGCTTATGCAGAACCCAAGTCTACTCCGTTCTTCCCTTCCAGAGGGCGACCATGGCAGTCTCGCAATTCCAGAGGAGCTGTTCCTGGGAAGAGACCCTACGGTAAGTACCTGGTTTCAACCTTTTTTCCATGTAAGAGTAGGGGGGAGATTGGCTCTGTTTGCTCAGGTTTGGCATGTTGTGACTCAAGATGTTTGGGTGCTAGAAACTGTACAGGCTTATCGTTTGGAATGGGCAACCATTCCTTTTCAGATGGCTCCTGCGAGACCTTTCGTGTTTCCAGCAAAAGATCAAAAACTGATCTCTGCGGAGGTAGCAGAAATGTTGGAAAAAGGGGCCATTCAGGAGGTTCCTTGGGATACCCCAGGTTTCGTCAGCAACCTCTTTCTTGTTCCAAAGAAAGGCGGTGGAGTGCGTCCGGTAATCAATCTGCGGCCTTTGAATTCCTTCCTAGTGTATCATCATTTCAAGATGGAAGGTATCCATTGTCTTCGGGATCTGTTGCTCCCGTCCGATTGGATGGTCAAGTTGGACCTCAAGGACGCTTATTTTTCGATTCCCATAGCCCTCGAAGACAGGGATTTTCTTCAGTTCACGTGGCACGGAAAGAAATGGAGGTTCACGTGCCTCCCGTTCGGCCTATCTTCCGCCCCATGGTGTTTTACCAAGGTTCTAAAACCGGTGGTATCGTTCCTACGAAGTCGGGGTGTACGTCTTATAATCTACCTCGACGATATCCTCATCATGTCTCAGTCAGAGGCACTCCTCAGGATTCATCTCGGTTGGACGGTTTCCTTGCTACAGAATCTGGGTTTTCTAATCAATTGGGAGAAATCCATCCTGGATCCTTCTCAATCCATCGAGTTCCTAGGATTTCGCGTCGATGCAGTTCTACAGACGTTACATCTCCCTCTTACGAAGGTTGTGGCTATCAAGAAAGAGATTCGGAGAATTCTACGTCTTCCATTGATTTCTCTGCGGCATCTAGCTCGCATGCTGGGACTTCTCTCCTCTTCCATTCAAGCCATCTTCCCGGGGCCGTTACATTACAGAGCGCTACAACGAGTGAAGGCGGCTCATCTGAGACAAGGCCTCTCTTACGAGACCAAGATAGCTCTGGACGCGGAGGCCAGGGAGGAATTGACGTGGTGGCTTCTTCATATGGAAGCGTGGAATGGGAGAGCGATCTGTGGTCCAGTACCGGACTTAATAATAGAGTCGGACGCAAGCTTACACGGTTGGGGCGCGCGCTGCGGGAACGTCTCTACAGGTGGGCGATGGTCTCCAGACGAGTCTTTCCTCCACATCAATTGCCTGGAATTGCTAGCGGGTTCGTTCGCGGTTCGCAGCCTCTCTCCCGCTCAGGCTTGTTGTTCTATCCTCCTCCGGATGGACAACATCTCAGCGGTTCGTTACATCAACCATCTGGGAGGTACCAAATCGAGAGCCTTGGCAGTCCTGGCACGGGATTTTTGGAACTATTGCCTTCACAACAACATCTCTGTAGTGGCCGAATACATTCCCGGCCTCTCCAATACCACGGCGGATTGGAATTCCAGACATCTCCGAGATGCGAGCGATTGGCGCCTTCATCCGGATTTGTTCTCTCGGATAAACGACCTTTGGGGTCCCTTGCATACCGACCTTTTTGCTTCCCGTCTCAACACTCAACTGCCTCGGTTTGTCAGTTGGAGACCGGATCCGGACGCCCTAGCTACCGATGCCTTTCTCCAAGATTGGTCTCAGGGCAGGCATTATGCTTTCCCGCCATTCAATATGATTGCCAGAACCCTTCTCCAGCTCCGAAGCCGAGGGGACACTCTGGTATTGATCACCCCGTTTTGGCAGTCTCAACCGTGGTTCCCTCAGTTGTTGGAGATGTCCATAGATATGCCTCGGATGCTCCCGGATCGTCCGGACATTCTGACGGATCCGGAGGGGAACTTGCACGGCTTGGTGTGTTCCGGCACACTTCGTCTGATGGTTTGGCTGCTTTCCTGGGACCATGGTCTTTCCCTGGAGTTCCGCAATCGACTCTCCGTCTTATGGCGAATGCATGGGCGCCTGGTACCAGGAGAGCTTATAGCTCAGCATGGGGTTCCTGGTCTAAGTGGTGCATGGGGAGACACGTGGATCCCGTATCTGCTCCTCTGAATGAGATCCTCGAATTTTTCACTATGCTGTTTGAAGAAGGGAAAGCTTATCGTACGGTGAACATATATAGATCGGCTATTTCGGCTGGCCATGTTTTTTTCGAGGGTGTCCCTATTGGTCGTCATCCTCTTATATGTCGACTTCTTAAGGGTATTCGTTTTTCTCGCCCTCCTGCTTCGCGCTATGCTTCCTTCTGGGATGTCAATTTGGTCTTGGATTTCTTAGATCGGTGGGGTCCTAATGAGGATTTATCGTTGAAACAGTTGTCGGCTAAATTGGTTACCTTACTTTGTTTGATATCTTGCAAACGAGTTTCTGATGTTCGAGCTTTGGATATTACTGCTCGTTCTTTTGTGCCGGAGGGTGTGCGGTTTGATATTTCTCGCCGTACTAAGACTTCTATTTCATCGGTTTTTTATCCGGCTTTTCCCGATCGGCCCCGGCTTTGTCCGGTGCAGTGTCTCCGTGCTTATGAAGCTCGTACTGCTTCTTTCCGGAGCATCGGTGTTGCGCCTTTATTCTTATCATTGCTTTCGCCTCATCTTCCGGTCTCTACTGTTTCTCTTGCTCGCTGGGTCAAGTGGCTATTAGCCCAGGCGGGTGTCGATGTTACTGTTTTCGCGCCTCATTCTGTCCGAGGTGCTATGGCTTCTAAAGCTTCCTCCTTAGGGTGTCGCTTGGAGGATATCATGAAGGCGGCTGATTGGTCTTCTGAGTCTACATTCCGTAATTTCTATTTTCGACCCATTCAACATTTGGCTTTACGTGTAGTTCATCAGCTTTGAACTAGCATAATACGAAGCCTCCGTGTCTTAATAAAATTACCAGATTTTACTATTACATGACGTAAAGTCATGATTTTATTAATGACACGGAGGCGAGTATTATTCCCTCCCTCCCTCCCATTCCCTTGTTTTTTTATAGGGGGTTGGTATTTTTCCATCATGAGGTAAGCTCTTTGTTAGGGAGTGATATTTTATGTATGATTATTGTCTTTATTACGGTATGTGTTATTATTTGACCTTCTTTATATCTTTCTGATCATGCATCTATATTGTTATATCTCACCTGATGTTTGGTTTTGGGCCAATATTACCGTATATCTTTCCATTTTTCAGCTTGAAGCGCTCTTCTGGAGGTTCTTCTGTTCCGGTTTCTACATTTGTTGAAGGGCTGTTTGCGTTTGCCGTCTTCGGGATCTTCGGTTCCAGCAAGAAAGAGGAGGATTATGGGAATAGGCGTGATGTTATTACAGGCACTAGCTGCTTATTGGTTGTTTTTGTTTTCCTTGTTTATATCTCTTTGCTGCTGTTGGGAATAAAGAAAGAGATAGCATAATACTCGCCTCCGTGTCATTAATAAAATCATGACTTTACGTCATGTAATAGTAAAATCTGGTAATTTTAAATACAGATAGACATTCACACTCTCTTAATATATTCCCTAGCTGAGTAGGATATCATGTTCCTGTATATGCCAAAACAACAAACCAAGATTACATAAATTAAATATTTTTCTTACCCACTTAATACATTTCCACAGCATAATGTCATAGTACATATATTTAATTTCCACACCAAGCCTGTGTAGGTCACTATGCACATTGCAACTATTACACTATAGAAATACATATAAAAACTAATTTCCACAAATTTTGCATCTCTAGTACACCTGTTTTTGTTGATTATGGCTCCAATGACTCTCATTATCATTCTACTAAGGGGCCATTGGAGTAGTCCATAGAACTTCATCTGTCTGTTGTTTTGTTTAAAAAATAAATATGTTTAAGAAAATGTGTATCTGTGTGTGTTTGGTTTTTAAAATGTTGATTACAAATACAAGGTGCTGACAATTGCCTGCTGATCAGCAGCATTTTCCCTTTCTCCATTGGAGCGTCCTCATTTAAATGTAAATGAAGGAAGGATAAATTACTATTGATTGGTTTAGCGGTTGATGCTCATCCCTATACACACAGATAATGTCTCTCGGATCATTACCACTTGTGCAGGTCTATTCCAAAAATAGTATGTATATGTGTATTTCAAAAACATTCTTTTTGTCAGCTGTTTGCTTCTCTCTTCAACCCAGAGTTACTCCTGATATAACAACCCCCCTTCCATCTTTTTGTAAGGATCAATTGTCTCTTGACCTGGGCCTGAGCAGCATCTATTTATTGATTTTTTGAGGAAATAAGTGGTCTAGATCAAGATTGCATATAGTTTGTATTAATGTTGGCAGCCTCTTCCATGGAAGGTCATTCTATACAATTGGTGTAGTGTATAGAAATGTATACATTCTGTGCGTCATGCGGTAATTCAGAATATGTTAGGGCATTATTCATCTTCTATCTAACATTCTTTTTTATTATTTCATTCCTGTATAGTTAACACTATTAGTGCTAAGAAATAAAAGTTTTATTTGCCCATGAAGCCATCTGTTAATCTAAGGTAGTAGTTTCCTCAGCATGTTCATTATCCAAAGTCGATGTACCATATTTTTAAATTGTTAAGGTGCATCTTACTATAAAACAACCAGACTTCCACAAAGAATTAATAAAACAATTTTACCGGATGTTTACTTGGATGCTCTCATAACGATCCCTTTTTATATTATTTTTCTTTATCTACTTTATCCTTAGCCAACTAAGACCCCAAGTATAAATTGGCATCAAATAATTCCTTCAATAACACTTCTGGTTCTGCAAAAACAGGGAACAATCACTCTGAAATATGTTGCACATCTCACATGTTGTCATGAAAACCCTAAGGCATGAATATATTAATGCCTTTATCTAGAGTATTAATCAATGTTAACACAGTAGATCTACAATTTGCTCAATTATACCATTCTCTGTGTTTTTACTTGGCATCTCTTATCACCCTTCCAGTTGACAGTAGGCTTTGACAGCTATGCACTACCACCTGTTCACTTTAAATCTAACTGTGCTGTACTTTTAGGAATAATGATCCCTTAAACATCCTTAGGTTCTTCAGGAGGAATGGCATTCCTGGCCCTAACATTTGGAAAGATCAGATAATTGACAAATGCCAACAACAAAAAAAAAAATCCTAATTCACAAAAAGGAATAGAATGAGACTCCTCAGTGTAGGTGTGTACTGTGTCAAGAAGATATTTTTCAGTGAAGCTGGATGTCAACAGGAAAATATAGAAGCATGATGGCTCACAAGGGAAACTTGTGAATATCATACAACCCATGCTAATTAGAAAGACACAAAAGGCTTTATTAAGAACCAGAGATTATTCATACACACCTACATTAAGTATTTTAGGGGAACAAACGTAACATAGTATCTCAGGACAGAGCACTGACAGATAAAGTTGAGTCTTGTATGAATTATCTGTATCATTGTCCAAATTAAACAAAGTATAGAGTAGCTTAGGTCGTGCCTGCACTGGTACAAACTAGTACAAAAGTTAAATGCTTAGTAAACCTCAAGGCCATTAGATGGTACACGCAGACATGCCTGGGTTGCTTGGTACAAGGATAGAATTGCATGGGCTTATCTGTACTGTAGTCCATGTCCAGGTCTTTATGTTTCATTGCACGGTGCAAAGTCAAATGAAGCGTTTCAGGACAGTCACAGTAATTTAGCCTAAGAACACAGCCAGTTGGAGTTGGAGTGATAGGCTTTCCACAGGTATTTAGAGAGAAAACATGTAAGTACCAGTCACATATGATGTAGTGGCATGCTTTTTTTCTACCATTATTTTCTACATCTCACAAAATTCACCCCTACAGGCTTATTCATAAACCAGTTGCAACTAAAAATATTTAAACATTTTTCCATAGCGCTGTCCCAGAAGAAGATGATTGGGGAAACGGGTACACTGTGGCTTAATCATCACACTGGAGAGAAGCACTGTCTTGAGCTTTGAAAATAAAAAAATGATCTGGTGTACCTTGAGAGAGGAATTCATTTAGTCTGTCTAGAATGCCTATCAGGGTCAAAGTCTGCCATCACTATAACAAAACAAATAAAAATGGACCCAAGAGATATAGTTAGGTAAAAGTCCCTTTAGTGGCAAAATAGTGAACAGCACCACCCAGCATCATCATTGTTACACCCAGCAGATGACCACTCTGCAGATGGTACAGTGGAAGAGTCCTCAATACACCAAGAAAAAAACTATCCATGCAGAAGTGGGATAGTGTTTTCAAACCATACATTTTTTTTTTTTAAATAACAGTGGTTTGGTAGTCGCAATAGGAATGAGATTTCTGGGGGGTGGTTGAAATGAAAATTTGAAAAAGACATTAACCATAATAGATTTTAGCATGTGAATTAAATAAATTAAATTATAATGCATACTTTTGGTTTCCACTTCGTGTAATTTTTTTAAGATATCTTGTTGAAGAGTCAATTTTTCCCCATGAAAGCAGATATCTAAGATAAAAGGTGACAGAAATGACAATCATTGCAGTGAAATTATTGACTTGATGCATAATTATTGCAGATAAGAAGACAAAAAAGAGTTTGAATAAAAACCCATTGGTTATAATACATTTGCAATACAATGTGGCTGAGCAATAGATTCTGCAGACTTCTGTGGTCTTAAGAACAGGAAAAATCTTTATCCTTAAAAAGTTAATAAAATCATACTAACACATGTTCTGATTGATAATCTGCTGCTCTTTGGGGCTATGGGTTTTCTGGCTTAGAGGGAGGAAAGGAGCAGGCTTCCAGATTTGTCTGTCTGGCTTCTAGTTTCTACATAAATTTGTTGAGCCCTACTGTCAACATGGAGTGCGTTTTAATTTTTTGCATTATTAACATTTATATTTTATGAATTAGCATGAGGTCAGTATTATAACTATACAGTGATCACAATGAAACAATGCAAATGTAGGGCAAGATCAAGTCTAGAAGTATATATTCTAAATCTTAGATTGTTAGGATTATAAAAATAAATGTGTAGAATTGTATGCACCCTACTGAGTGAAGAACCATACCAAACATTAAATCACTTTGCAGAGGCATATTATATGCATGTCAGGATTGCTTTCTGATGCTTGTTTGCATAGAGTTCTTAGCATTAGTCATCAGGGAAACGTGTGCAAAAACAGAGATGTCACTCCAGCAGAATATATCCCATCACTATGGCAACCTCATCTCTGTTATTATCAACACAAGGGGAAACTATATGTATATAGTTGCTTCTGCATTCATTGTAATATTATCTTACAAACAGGTGTAATTAAAGATCAAATATTATAAATAATTAAAATAAATGGGGCACCTAGTAAGAGCTAAGCGTAAGCTGTTATTATACAGACCATTTCACAATTTAAACTTATACCGCAAAAACCAAAGGCCACCTACCATGTCAAGGCAACACCGCACTAACACAATGTAATTGAAAAGACACCCCTGCTAATTAATACCCAAACGTTTTTTCCACATATACATTTTACATGTGTGCAGGATACATGATAGTCATTGGTTCCCTTGTGTGAGCTTTCACATCAAATCTACTACATAGGGGAGAGTAAAAATTAAGAATACTATGAAGACTGACATTATACAGAATTGACAATAACATTAGCTCACGTTAAGTCATACTGGTACAGAAGGAGAAGAGGGCCCTTCAAGCTTACAATCTATTAGTGTTGGTCAGCAGCATGTGAAATGTATTTGTGCCTATCATCAGGGATTTTAGCATTAGCAAATTAATTACATTTTGGGGTCACTTAGCTGTTTTCATGGAAAACAATGTAATTTCCAACTGTGTAACATAATTGCAAAGGGGTTTTCTAATTATCAATTAGGCTTTTAAATTTAAACTTGGATTAGCGAACACAGCATACCATTGGAACACAGGAGTGATGGTTGCTGATAAAGGGCCTCTGTACACCAATGAAGATATTCCATTAAAAATCAGCCGTTTCCAGCTACAATAGCCATTTACAACATTAATAACATATACACTGTATTTCTGATCCACTTGATGATTTTTGCCTTCCTTTCAAAAACAAAGACATTTCTTAATGACCCCAAACTTTTGAACGTAAAGTATATAATTTAAAAGTTCAAGTCATGGAAGCTGAGATCAGTGAGAGCATGAGGCAGAGCCAGCATTATCTGAGCGTGGTCGGTAGCCACAGGGACTGGAGAGACTGGAGCAGCTAGGACAAGTCATGGTTAATAGCTTTAGGGAACAAACCAATATTCAGCAGCCCTGGATAATCCACGTCCACCAGTGACCTGTTCCCACCGAGTGCAGCTCAATGTGGCGGCTCCTTCAACTATTGTACAAACTTTCACAAATCAAAATGAGCAGATTCATCCGCACCTCATAGGGAACCAATGAATACAAAATAGTGCCAACGTTGTCCGGATAAAATTTAAAGCTTTATTACCATATCATAAAAGCACAAGGAGAACACATTCTCAAGCGTTTCACCTTAGCAGGCTCATTCTGATTTGTGAAAGTTTCCAATAGCTGGAGGGACCAAAGAGACTGAAATGGACAGGCCAGGGTCAGTAGCTGGAGAGACTGGAGCGTGGTCAGGACATGCCAAGGACAGTAGCCAGAAGGTCAAGGTAAACAATGGACAGGAACCGAGCGACTGTGCATGTTCCACTAGTTTGCTTAGCCTTTAAGAAATGTTCTGCTTCTGCATTGTACATACCTGCTGTCACATACACAATAAACAAACTGCTGAAACCCTGCAATATGTATATAACAGAATATAACAAGTTGCCAGTGAGTTGCTACATGGCACAGAGGATGCCTGCTGCTGTTGGACCAAATGTGCAGATGAAGAACGGAAACCCTGACTAACAGTGACAATCTGCTTTAATGTAACTATTAAGTAGTGCTATCAGATGATGTTAGTAATGTGTAATCCAAAGCCATATCTTATTCAATGTAGGAAAACTTAATATTGGTAACTCCTATGCATTAAGACTGTAAAAGATGAAGTGTTGGCACCTGTAAGGCCCAAATTAAAAAAGCAGAAAAATATACTTTGATTCATGTCTTTGTCCCTCACCTTCTAAATTGGATGCATTACAGCATGACACTTTATAATGTATACAGAAAGTAGGTGAGCTGTAATGTTGAGACTCATTTTTTAAGGAAAACACCTGAATTTTTAAGTTGTCCTAAAAGACATTTTAGCAACAAAATAACTAAATTCTGCCCGTTCTAATAAACTACAGGTACTTGGTTTTCAAAACGCAAAAACTCAACACGAACCAAAACATTTCTGAAGCTTGTAGGACCAAGAGTCGAGAACAAGGCTTAAATATATTTACTTGAAGATCTTGGAATAACTTTATAAGCATCTTTATTGAACCATTTGAACATATACCAAATGTTCCTAAGTGAAAGGTTATGACCCCCCCCCAAAAAAAAGTGTCCAGATGGCACTTTAGCTATGGAGCCTCATAAAAAGTACTTCACCCAGGGCAGTAAAATACATTGGGCTTCATGCAGAGTAGACTCCCATATGAATTAAACAAATAAACATACAATTTTGGGGACTATATTATTCCTTTAGAGAGAATAAAATCTTTATGTTGTGTGATTTTCCTTTCCAATTTAAAAAACTTATGCAACATTTACAACAATACATACAGTATGAAAGTCACTATGTATCTGGAGGAGACAGTGGTGCAGGACAGGACAATGTGTATCCACAAAAGAAGCCCGTCTATGCCAGAGTTTTTCACCCTCCAACCAGTTCCACCTGGAATTGATGCTCCAAGAGCGGGAATACCCTCAGGGATGCACACGCAGGATAAATGAACAAGCCATGGATCAGTAATCCAGAAATCAGATAGTCGGGGTCAAGCTGGGTCAAATACACGAATAGATAGCAGGAGACTGCACTAGGACAGGATACCTAGACCAAACGCAGATATGACCATCAGAGGGCAAGGCGTTGTGGTTAACTGCGGTTTAGATAAGACTAGGAGTGATAAAGGGGTGCTTCAGCCTTTTGTTACCGGCCATCTTGGTTGTGGCGCGAGACCCAGCCAGCCACTGCAGTGAGCAGACTTTGGAGAGGAGTCCACAGAGGAAGCAGGAGTCTATTGATCCTCTGCCCGACGTGGGACAGAGAGGCGGGCACGTCCCTGTTGGCGGATCGGGAGGATGGAACTTGAAACAAGGGAAGAAGGCCTCCCCGCCAGTGAGTTAGAAAGATTGAACTTATGGCACAGACGGGAAGCCTCCTTTACTGGCGGACAGGCAGATGAGTAATGTTATTTCACAGTAGGTGAAAAGTTAGAACTAGAGGGTCACAGGCTTTGATGCAATGTAAGAAACATTTCTTTACTAACAGGGTAGTACATAAATGGAACAGCCTCCCAGTAAAAGGAGTAGAGGCCAATTCAGTGGGGTAAGCATAAAGCTTTCCTAAATCTAAGACAAGACCAAGTACTAATTAAAGGGAAAGAGTGCAGGAAACAGTACAGACTAGACAGGCCCAATGGTTCTTATCTACTGTCAGATTCTATGTCTTTCTGTGTTAGTGAAATTCCCCTTTAAGAGGCTGTAATAGTAAAGAGTTAATAGAAGCAATTCCATAATCTTTCCTTTGCAGCATGTGCAGTCTACCAGCACACTCATATAGTGACTCATATATGTGGTCACCATTTCATCCTGCTGTCTAAACGGAAGCCAGATTTATACTGTGGTTTCCTCCACCTCGTGGTATCCCAGGGCATTTTTATCAGAATGGTAAGTTTAAATAGACACTCCAACTCTTGAAATGCCTGAGGTCTGGTCAAATTTTACTCCCTGGGAGGCCAGGACATTTTCAACAATGTTTGCATCCTTTCGTTTGATGATTGCTGGGGAACATTTTCGGCTGACTTATGGAAAACAAAAACTTTTTGTTGTAGAAGAAGTTTAACTTTTCATAGGTAGCTGCCTTGAGGTTCATTTTGCTTCATGGGACATATATAACTTCTTAAGTACAAACAACATCCAAAAGATTAAGTTTTCCATGCAATTTTATCTTATAAAACAACAAAATGCATGAGATTGGTAAATGCAAATAAATGTGCTTTCAAGCAGGAACAAAATACACAGGTGAACCAACAATCCATACCTCCTGATTTTGGGAGGATAACTACCTCTAAACAGTAAAGTAACCCCCACAGACTATAGATTCCCTGATATCACACCCTACTTCCTCATAAAGGGAGGTTACCAGGTGCCAGGTCCGCAATTGAGACTCTCGCCTTCTTCGCCAGCACCCCTGACAGCCGCCGACATCGTCTTCAGCGCCCGCCCACACCATTTACCGTGTATGAATCTTGCTACCTGCCTACTGAGGCCCATTGGAATTTCACTATTCCTAATCTGGCCCTTGTGATTTCGCTGCTCTCTATGAGTCTATTTGTCTGATCAGAGTGTGTGGTCAGTGGTGTTCTGCAAGTGGTACCTCTCTGTCTACTAGCTCCAATTCCAGTTGAACCCTAACAATGTGTAAGCGTGTGTAAGAGGGAGTTTGTGTTAACATGAGTGTGTAAGTTTGTGTCTGTGTAAGTGTTTACATTTGACAAAGCATTAAAATATATGTGTGTGTAAACTGTGGATTTTGGATTAAGGACAGTAGACGATGCAATTGGATATAGTTTGACGTTCCTGAAAGAGAGAAGGAGGAAAAAGAAAAAAAAATGTTGTAGGAAGGCGCTAATGAAGACACTCGGCCTGGATCTTAACAATATTTACTGCCTGCAGGAAAAAATTAGAGGAACATACACAGTAACGCTTCAGAACACTGAAGTGTGCCACAACATCTATAAAACTCTGTAAGAGAGAAGAAAGATGACCCTGGATGAAATCCGCATCATGCTGCTGTATGGCAGTGAGAAAATCTCTCTCCCCGTTCAAATATGTAACTCCTAAGTGTCTGACTAAGCCATCGTTGCCTGGTTGCATCACTATTTTAACAAAGTAACTAACCCACAGAAGACACTCAATGGGGATTAGGAACGGTGAGTGGAGGTTCATTTTACAGTTACATGCACAAGGAAGTGGTTGGTTGAATAGTGCATCCTCCCCAGAGTTTCTCCATTGGTAGCAACAAAGGACACTGTTACTGCCTAGTGATGCCATTCCTGTAGTGGAGGAGTGACGGCTAAGAGCATACTGGGGCAGCCTGCACAGCCGACTCAAGGCCCCTAAGATGGAACTGTGGAAAAGGGGCCATCTCGCTGGTAACTGTGAGCAGTCCAAGCTGTGCAACGTATATGTTGGTCATATATGGACTGGCCCAGCAGGCCTCGGCGTTCCTCAGCAGATATAGCTGCTCAGCAGCCTGGAAGGTTAGATCCAGGACAAAGTAAACCTTCCTCTACAGTACCCAAAAAGCCTGAGATGGTGATGCAGACGCTGGATAATACTGCTGTGCTGGTCGCGGTGGGATCAGCATGGAATTTAATGGAAGAAAAAAATAGCTTGTTTGGGCACAATGGATGCCTCCCCAGCGGTGGGTTCTGCAGATACTCATTTGTTTTTAAATCCCCGTGTAGGTCCTTCTACCAGCCATGAGAATCAGATTCTTAAGTAGGGCCGTATCAGCAGTCCTGATGACAGAGGTAGAGAGTCTTATGATCAGATTTTAGTAAAGTTTCAACCACTGCTGTAAAGGAGGTTGTCTATCCATGGGCGTAGGAAACGGGGGGACAGATCCCCCAAAGTAACTCATGTGGGGGGGACTGATAATGAAGAAATCCCCCCAGGGCCGTAGGAACCTCCCCAATAGAAACGCTGCAAATGCGGCCCACGAGACCTCGAGGTGCGGCCCGTGTAAGATCGGCAGCCAGGGAAACCGATCTTACGCGGTTCGCACCTCGAGTCCTGCTGCTTACCTGTGGGATGGTCTTCTGTACTGCACAGAGGAAGCGGAACCCAGCAGAGTTCACGTGACATCACATCCTGCTTCCTCTGTGCAGTAGCAGAGCCCCCTGCTGAAGTCTGTGAGCGGCATCGTGGAGCTGCAGTGCAGGTAAGGGGGTGGGGAGGGTGTTTGAATCAGTATGCGTGATTGAGGGAATGAATCTGTGAATGAATGAGTATATGAATGAATGAGTGTGTGTGTGATAGCATGGATGTGTAAGTGCTGGAACCTAGGCATGATGGGACTGTGATTGCTGTTAGCAATCACACTCCTATCATGCCAAGTCAGCAGTACATGCTGAAACCTAGCTAGCTGCCCCCCTTGTCTATTGATGCTGCCAGCAGTATGGGGTCTGCACATCACTTACAGCCACCCTGTACCAGCATGTACTGGCTGACTTGGCATGATAGGAGTGTGATTGCTAACAGCAATCACAGTCCCATCATGCCTAGGTTCCAGCATTTACTAGTTGGATGTGTAAGTGCTGGAACCTAGGCATGATGGGACTGTGATTGCTGTTAGCAATCACACTCCTATCATGCCAAGTCAGCCAGTACATGCTGAAACCTAGCTAGCTGCCCCCCTTGTGTAGGGAGAGGGTAGCTAGTGAGAAGGGGGTAGGGAGAGGGTAGCTAGTGAGAAGGGGGGTAGGCAGAGGGTAGCTGGTGAGAAGGGGGGTAGGGAGAGGGTACCTAGTGAGAAGGGGGCGATAGGGAGAGGGTAGCTAATGAGAAGGGGGCGATAGGGAGAGGGTAGATAGTGTGAGAAGGGAGGGTAGGGAGGGGGTAGATAGTGTAAGTAGGGAGGGGGTAGATAGTAAGAAAGTGTGAGAGGGGGAGAGGGGGTAGATAGCGTGAGAAGGGGGAGAGGGGGTAGATAGTGTGAGAGATGGGGAGAAAGTGGGGATCTGATGGGGGAAAATGCTGTCCCCCCAGATTTTTAGGGGTTCCTACGCCCATGTGTCTATCCCATAGTCTCCAGTAACTTTCATGGTAGCTCTGATGGAAGCTAATGTGGAATGTTCAGCTGGTCCAATGCTTAAGAGAGTGAATCTTGTTTGATGCTCCCTCTGGAGGCTAGGACACAACGCAGAGGAGAAATCCGAAGTAGAAATTCCCAGAAGCTTTGTGTCACGCGCGCCGCGGCTCCTACCTCTGACGCCAGGGCTGCCTCGCCTGGTCCCGACTCCTCCGTCGCTGCGGTCCCCGCCGTGCGCACACGGCAGTGTCGCGGTTCCGCCTCCTCCACCTCGGCCGTACGCAATTTACGCAGCGTACGCAACGTACGCAACGCACGCAACGTCGCGGTCTGTAAGTAGCTCTCCTATTTAAACCCCATTTTCTCTCCAGTCTTCACCCGTTCAAAGTGTTGGGTGTGCTGGTTTTTCTATATTGTCTCGATTTCCTTGTGTACCGACCTTTGCCTGTTTTTGACCACGATTCTTGCTGCCTGCCTACGACCTCGGACCTGTTTACCCGTTTTGCTCCTATTCTGCCTGCCTCGACCTCGGATACGTTTGACCTCGCTGCCTGCCTTTGCTTCTCTACAGTGCATATCTGCATAGTAGGATCCTTCCTCTCTCCCTGACCCTGTGACGATTTTGAACGGGTCATAACATGGATCCCGCGGATATGGCGCGGGTGCAAGCACGCCAAGACCTCCAGGACCAGCGTCTGGTGGCGCAGGCCACCCAGCTACAGTCCCTGGAACAGAAGGTGGACGCCATGACAGACTTGTTGCGTTCTTTGACGTCTTTCCCAACTGTGGGATCACCCCATCACAGAGACGCTCATCACGAAGACACAGGTTCTGTTGCCAGGCTCCCTCTGCCAGACAAGTATTCTGGGGATGCATGCTCCAATGCATGCTCCACTTCCGAAACCACCCCCAGGCCTTCCAGACATCCTCCAAAAGGGTCTCGTTCATCATATCGCTGCTCAAAGGTGATGCTTTACTGTGGGCTTCTCCCCTCGTGGAGCAGGACTCATATCTCCTCGAGGACTGCCCCGCTTTCATGGAAGCCGTACGGACTGTCTTCGACGCTCCAGGTCGTAAAGAAACAGCAGAGTCTTCGCTGCTTGACCTCCAGCAAGGCCGCAAAACCTTGGCTCAGTATACGGTGGAATTCCGCACCCTGGCCCATGAGACCAACTGGGAAGAAGGCGCTCTCAAAGCCGCCTTCCGACGAGGCCGCAATGAGAAGATAAAAGACGCCCTCGTCTTCCATAATACCCCCGCGGATCTTGAGGATCTCATAGCCCTATGTCTCCGAGTGGATAAACGTATCCAAGAAAGAGCGAACTAACACATCCGTGGAAGAAGACCAGGACCACTCACCTCCGGCTACACAAGGCCTCCGTCTGCCACATCTTCCTCCTCCGTGGTCGACGAACCCATGGAGATAGGGATGGTGCGCCGACTCACCGAGGCCGAAAAGAAACACAGACGGACACAGGGGCTCTGTCTATACTGCGGTCAAGCTGACCACCTATTGCCCTCCTGTCCCAGCAAGCCAGTAAAAGACAACGCTTAGGTTGCACAGGAGAAGGCACCCTAAGCACATGTCCTTTTCCTTCTCCTCCCGCTACACGCCTGACGGTGCCCATCTCCATCCGTTGGGAGGATCACGTTGTAGCCACCCGCGCCTTCATAGATTCCAGAGCTGCGGGCATATTCATGGATCACCAGTGGGCGAAGGAGCACCACCTACCGCTTCGTACCAAGAAAGCTCCCTCCTTGGTCGCTTACGTTGGCGGCTCACTTCTGGGATCAGGACTCGTGACACAGGAAACCGTACCTCTGACCCTACTGGTAGGGGTAACCCACCAGGAACAGCTCACGTTTGAGATAATCAAGTCTCCTCATGCCCCTCTCATCTTGGGACATCCCTGGCTGCGTCAGCACAACCCACATATCGATTGGGTAAAAGGAGACATACTAGCGTGGAGCAACCAATGTCAAGAGGCCTGTGTCATGCCCTGTCGACGACTCAATCTCGTCCTCGAACTCGCACCCACAGACCCTAAGACCCTAGTACCGAGACACTACTGGGATTATCTGGATGTATTCTCCAAGAAAGATGCGGAGAGGCTACCACCACACCGTCCCTATGATTGTGCCATCGATCTGTTGCCTGGAACCGATCCACCACGGGGACGTACTTATCCCCTCTCCGAACCGGAGAACAAGGCTCTGGAACGATATATCCAAGAAAGCCTGGACAAAGGCTTCATCCGCCCATCCTCTTCTCCTGCCGGAGCTAGAGTTTTCTTCGTGGCCAAGAAAGAGGATTCCCTACGGCCATGCATCGATTATAGGGGGCTGAACCGTATCACTATAAAGAACCAGTATCCGCTTCCCCTCATCACGGAGATCTACGACCTCCTGAAAGGAGCCAAATATTTCACTAAGCTAGACCTCAGGGGCGCCTACAATCTAATTCGTGTCAAGTCCGGGGATGAATGGAAAACGGCCTTCAACACTCGCTTCGGGCACTATGAATATAAAGTCATGCCCTTCGGGTTATGCAACGCCCCTGCAGTATTCCAGGCCTTCATAAATGACGTCTTCAGGGACATGCTCTTATCACATGTCATTGTATACTTGGACGATATCCTCGTGTATTCTCCGACACTCGACACACATCGCCACCACCTACGGGCTGTTCTACAGAGGCTAAGGGAGAAAGGGTTGTACGCCAAGGCTGAAAAATGCATATTCGAGAAGACTCGTCTGCCCTTCCTGGGTTATATCGTCTCCTCCGACGGGCTTCACATGGATCCTGCCAAACTCGAGGCCATCACCGCATGGCCTCTCCCAAGAACACTCAAAGCCGTCCAACGGTTCCTGGGCTTTGCCAATTATTACAGGCGCTTCATCAGAAACTATGCTACCATAGCAGCCCCTATCACCGCCTTGACGAAAAAAGGAGCCGATCCGTCTCAGTGGTCCACACACGCCTGACAGGCGTTCGAACGGCTGAAACAAGCCTTTGTCTCAGCTCCCTTATTACGTCGGCCGGATCCTACCAAACAGTTTCTCCTAGAAGTAGATGCATCCGAAACAGGAGCAGGGGCTGTTCTATCGCAACGTCACCACCAAACCACGAAATATCATCCCTGTGCCTTCTTTTCCAAGGGTTTCTCCGCAGCCGAACAGAATTACGACGTCGGTAACCGTGAACGCCTAGCCATCAAAATGGCACTCGAGGAGTGGCGCCACCTTCTAGAGGGTACAGAACAACCGGTGGTCATCCTAACAGACCACAAGAACCTGCTGTATATCGAGAGCGCCAAGAGATTAAGCCCTCGGCAAGCACGGTGGTCACTATTTTTCAACCGGTTCAATTACTACATCACCTACAGACCAGGCTCCTAAAACATCAAAGCCGATGCCCTCTCCAGACAACATGACAACCACAGAGATCAACACACCAACGAGCCCATCATCCCATCCACATGCCTTGTTGCCGGGCTGTCCATACGCACGATGAGCAGAATCCGTATGTCCCAAGGGGCCATCCCGTCTTCTGAACGTCCTCCTCCGGGTCGTCTCTACGTTCCTCCCGGTCTTCGCACGGATGTTCTTCAGTGGGGACATAAGTCTTTTCTCGCTGGTCATTCAGGGTTTCGGAAGACAGAAGACCGCGTCCGCAGGTCGTTCTGGTGGCCATCACTCACCAAAGACGTTCGAACATACCTTGCCGCCTGTCACACCTGTGCATGCCAGAAGACCTCTCGGAGATGACCTCAAGGTCTCCTGCATCCTCTTCCCGTTCCCACGGTTCCCTGGACACACGTGTCAATGGACTTCATCGTGGATCTCCCCAAATCACAGGGTAACACGACTGTCTTGGTGGTCGTCGACCGTTTCTCCAAGCAAGCACATTTCGTCGCTTTGCCAGATGGCAGATCTTCTTTGCAACTTGCCGATGTCTTCCTCAATCACATCGTCCGTCTTCACGGTCTTCCACTCCACATGGTGTCCGATCGCGGTACGCAATTCATATCCCGCTATTGGAGACAAAGACTAACCAAACCCTCAAACAATACCTGCGGATGTTCAGCAACGAAAGCCAAGGCAACTGGTCGTCTCTCCTGCCGCTCGCAGAGATGACAACTGCTCCCTGCATGAGTCCATTGGTTGTACTCCGTTCTTTGCTGCCTTGGGCTATCACCCTGTCATACTGCCTCCTCCGTCTTCTCGTTCCTCCTCCACGGTACCCGCGGTCGACAGTCGTGTATCTGACATGAACGAACACTGGAAGAATCTCCGGGAGGTCCTCTTGAAAGCCCAACTTCGCTATAAGCGATTTGCTGACGCCAAAAGGACTCCGCCACCGGACTATCAAGTGGGCGACCGTGTCTGGTTATCTACGCGACACATCCGTTTACGTCAACCTTCCCGGACCCTGGGGCCTCGTTTTATTGGCCCTTTCCGCGTTCGTGCCAAGCTTAACGACGTGATGGTATCCCTTGCCTTGCCTCCTACCATGCGGATCCCGCGGTCCTTCCACGTCTCCCTGATGAAACCTTATGTTTCCAACCGGTTTACCGTTCCGTTCAAGCCTCCTGCCCCGCTCGACATCTATTGTCATGAGGAATACGTCGTCGACAGAATCC
This sequence comes from Spea bombifrons, assembly GCF_027358695.1. Lineage (NCBI taxonomy): Eukaryota > Metazoa > Chordata > Amphibia > Anura > Pelobatidae > Spea > Spea bombifrons. The sequence continues at coordinate 73,958,322 of NC_071090.1, forward strand.
TTGATTCCCGTAGGGTTCGTAACGGCCTACAGTATCTCGTGGCTTGGAAGGGGTACGGTCCTGAGGAGCGGACGTGGGTGCCTGCTCGCTTCGTTTACGCCCCCCTTTGTGTTGCTCGTTTTCACGCGCTCTGCCCTCTTCGTCCGGCTCCGTCTCGCTCGGGACGCGCTCCTGGTGGGGGGGGGGTACTGTCACGCGCGCCGCGGCTCCTACCTCTGACGCTAGGGCTGCCTCGCCTGGTCCCGACTCCTCCGTCGCTGCGGTCCGTACGCAGCGCACGCAACGCCGTGGTCTGTAAGTAGCTCTCCTATTTAAACCCCATTTTCTCTCCAATCTTCACCCGTTCAAAGTGTTATGCTTTTTGGGTGTGCCGGTTTTTCTATATTATCTCGATTTCCTTGTGTACCGACCTTTGCCTGTTTTTGACCACGATTCTTGCTGCCTGCCTACGACCTCGGACCTGTTTACCCGTTTTGCTCCTATTCTGCCTGCCTCGACCTCGGATACGTTTGACCTCGCTGCCTGCCTTTGCCCTTTTGATTACGGATTGTATACTGGACTTCTCTACAGTGCATATCTGCATAGTAGGATCCTTCCTCTCTCCCTGACCCCGTGACACTTTGGAGATGACCCCTCATGCTGGATCTCACTGCTGCCTCAATCAATGTGAGGAGTCTGTGGAGCCCTGCCAGAAGGGCTCCTTTGCATATTTTGTTGACTTTTTGTTACAGGTGTGTGCTATTGATCACAGACTGTTTTATGGACATTTAAAGAAGGACTGGACCGCTGGTCCGGGTCAAATGAGAATAAATTCACTGGGGTTGGAACAAAATGTGGTTTTAAATTCTACCATTAAAATAGCTCCAAGGAGACCATTTTTATTTGATGTTGTTTTTAAGGGTTTTAATGTTCTGATAGGAATCAAAGGGTGGAAATTTTAGAACATGTCTCTTTGCCACAGGTTCCTCCCCTTTAATAGTAGGAGGTGATTTTAATTGTGTGTTACCAGGGAAAAATAGAAGTGGAGGGAATGAGAACCAGAAGGCAGCCAGATCTTCCTGCCAGCTTAAAAATGCTATTATTGATTTTAAATTGCAAGATGTGGGGAGGCAGCTAAAACCTTCTGATCCTGGATAACATCGTCTAATAACCAGGTCAGCTCCCGCATCGGTTTTATGTTTTTCTCTACAGTTTTTAATCTCTAGGACGTGTGTTTTTTAATTAATGTATTCTCAGACTGTAGGCTTAAAACTACCTTTTTAACTGCTAATGAATTCAAAGAATAAAAAAACGCAACCATTTAAATTTTTTTTACTACATAATTATTACAACATAATCATGTATTAGTGACCTCAGTGGCCTCAACCTGTTACTTGGCTGGTTTCACATGGGGAGGGGAGTGTGTAGCCCAGGCACTTTACGACACTCCTAATGAGCTTACTTGTAAAACTTGGCAGCAAACACCTGCCTGATACATCATATTTTAATATTATGGTACCTTGTACATTAATAAATCTGGGGTGATCACATCCCCCTTGTTATACACAAAAAGAGAGGTTGGAATGCAGCACTCAGCAGTGAAATGGTGCACGAGCAAAGGTACCACCAAGTCCCTCAATAAATCCAAAATAAAGAAGCAGAGGCTCAGCACTCAAATGATAAGGTGAGTTTATTTCACACAGGCAACGTTTCGACGCACAGGTCTTTCTCAAGCCTTAGTGCACACATTCAAATATTTATGCAACAACAAGCGATTAAGGGGTCGGACGCACCCGATCCTACATAACAATTTAAAGTGACAGTGCAAACTGACCAGTCTATATATAAAGTGACAGTGCAAAGATAGCCAGTCAATGTGTATATATAAATAAATAACATTATATAAAAAATATGAATAAATATGAAGGTGAAGTGATAAATATACTACAAATATCTATCTATCTATCTATCTATCTATCTATCTATCTATCTATTATATAAAAAAGTGTACACAAGTTTAAAATCAACACTGTACTACAAATACAGACACTATATGATCTAAAGATATTACTGTAACAAAACTGTGGTATGATAATATACAATATTAAAGATCGGTCTGTCAACGCAGTGGCACAAATATTATATAATCTCAAAATTTACAAAGAGGCATTAAATAAACCTACAGGGCCAGCTACGTCCCGGAATAACCATCAGCCGAGCTAAAATAAGGAGAATCTAAAAGAGATAAAGGATAATGGTTAAGTTAATAAATAGGAATATCTTTATATAAAAGTATATATTTCCAAAATAATTTGATTCCCAATCATCCTAAATGTCTCATATTAGGGCAAGGCTTTCACACAAGTTAACAGCCTATGACACTTGGTATTTCCAAGTAGTCTCCCATCCACATACTAACCAGGCCCAGCCTTGCTTAGCTCCCAAGATCAGTCAAGATCGGGTATATTCAGGATAGTATAGCCATAGGCTCACAAGAATGGCATTAAATCCAGTTCCCTATTAAGTCCATTTGGAAATAATGTATCCAATTCATAAATCCACCATGCTTCACGTTGTTTTAGAATATTAACTCGATCACCCCCTCGGTTAGGTCTAGATATCTGTTCAATAACACGAAATTTAAGGTCCGTCAGTTTATGTTTCAACTCATCAAAGTGGGATGGGACCGGTAAATCCAATTTTCTTAATTTGATGGTGGATTTATGTTTGGAAAATCTATTTTTGATCTTCTGTGTAGTTTCTCCTACATATAAAAGGTTACAAGGACATGTGAGTATATAAACTACATAGGATGATTCACATGTATAATGGGATTTAAGATTGTACCATTTATCTTTCTGTGGATGTTTAAATCTGTCCCCCTTCAATATATCAGGACAGGCCACGCAACCTAAACATGGAAAATTGCCACATTTTTTTAAAACCATAAACCACTGTGAGTTATCACATTTAACATTTTTAAGTTCAGCGTGGACCAATTGATCCCGAAAAGTACCAACCCTTCTATATGCCATAAGAGGGGGCGATGCAAACTCTTTTATCATTGGGTAGCCATCAGATAATATATGCCAATGTTTTCTAAAAATCTTTGTAACATCTTTGCTATGGGTACCAAAAGTGGACACAAAAGCCAGTCTGTTCTGAGGAACCCTATGTGTTTTAGATAACAAATCCACTCTAGATGTTTCCTTAACTGATCTATATGTATCATTCAATAAGTTTGGGGGATAACCCCTATCTAAAAACTTTTTTTACATGTCTTTAAATCTTGTTTCTTGTGTCTCCTCATCAGAAACAATACGTTTTACTCTAATAAATTGACTTTTTGGTAATGATTTCAACAATCTTTCTGGATGGGCCGAGTCATATCTAAGAAGATTGTTTCTATCAGTCGGTTAAACATATATATCGGTTATCAGAGAGTCATTTTTTCTTTGGATCATAGTATCTAAAAAGTTAATCTTGGTATTATCACATGTCATCTCAAATTTAATATTATCCAAAAATGAATTAAGATGAACTAAGAATTCCTGTAAGGGTTCAAATGGGCCCTCCCATATGCAAAGTATATCATCGATGTATCTATACCATATGCTAACATGTTGATGGTATGCTGTGAGTTGATATATATACTTCTCCTCAAACATGCCCATGAATATACATATATAGGTCGGGGCCACATTCGAGCCCATAGCTGTACCAAGAATTTGTCCAAAAAATCTAGTATCAAAACGAAAATAATTTTCATATAGGACCAAATGTAATAAGTCCATCAATAATTTTAAAGAGGCTCCATTATATCCCAATTTTTTAGCCGAATTAACATTTACTGGTAAAACTTTTTTCCTTTAGGGTCGTCTTATATTCAGGCTTTTTCTTTTTTTCCTAAGTTAATATTCAGATTTTGGGGGGTCGTCTTATAATCAGGGTCGTCTTATAATCGAGCAAATACGGTAATAGGGAACTGGATTTAATGCCATTCTTGTGAGCCTATGGCCATACTATCCTGAATATAGCCGATCTTGACTGATCTTGGGAGCTAAGCAAGGCTGGGCCTGGTTAGTATGTGGATGGGAGACTACTTGGAAATACCAAGTGTCATAGGCTGTTAACTTGTGTGAAAGCCTTGCCCTAATATGAGACATTTAGGATGATTGGGAATCAAATTATTTTGGAAATATATACTTTAATATAAAGATATTCCTATTTATTAACTTAACCATTATCCTTTATCTCTTTTAGATTCTCCTTATTTTAGCTCGGCTGATGGTTATTCCGGGACGTAGCTGGCCCTGTAGGTTTATTTAATGCCTCTTTGTAAATTTTGAGATTATATAATATTTGTGCCACTGCGTTGACAGACCGATCTTTAATATTGTATATTATCATACCAGTTTTGTTACAGTAATATCTTTAGATCATATAGTGTCTGTATTTGTAGTACAGTGTTGATTTTAAACTTGTGTACACTTTTTTATATAATAGATAGATAGATAGATATCTGTAGTATATTTATCACTTCACCTTCATATTTATTCATATTTTTTATATAATGTTATTTATTTATATATACACATTGACTGGCTATCTTTGCACTGTCACTTTATATATAGACTGGTCAGTTTGCACTGTCACTTTAAATTGTTATGTAGGATCGGGTGTGTCCGACCCCTTAATCACTTGCTGTTGCATAAATATTTGAATGTGTGCACTAATGTTTCTAAGGCTTGAGAAAGACCTGTGCGTCGAAACGTTGCCTGTGTGAAATAAACTCACCTTATCATTTGAGTGCTGAGCCTCTGCTTCTTTATTTTGGATCCCCCTTGTTATGACAAGTGTACAGGTACCAACTACCCCCTATCTACCTGATAGCTAGGTGACCTATTCCTACTTCTCAGGCCCTGTTTAACCTTTGCCTGCCATGCTTCATATCTTTTAGGAGGGCACACTGTCAGCATACATCTTCATGGTATGGATTGATAGGGTTTTAAATCCATTACATCAGGAAATATGGACAGACTAGATGGGCCGAAATTCCATGTTTCTGTGTTATGATTCTGTTATGGAAACATAACTATATTTCTCAAATCATAAATGAAGATGCTAGGTGCTGTGTCCCCTGTGTGACCACAGTGCCTGGTCCCCTGTAGGATTTTATGGCACGCAGAACAGGACATCTGGCATCCTTTAAAGATGCCCTTCTTGGATGCTCTTTCTGCCCCACTGATGTTATGATGGGATATGGCCAGGTTTCCAGATAACATTTATGGCAGATTCTGGCCTAAGAAAAATCTTATTATTTCTGGTAACCCTTACACATTTTGCATGACAGGGAGTGTGTTAGCATGAATGTGTTTGCAAAAATGTGCGTGTGAGCATGACTGTGTAAGTGCGTGAGAGGGAGTGTGCTAGCATTAGTGTGGGTTTTTTGCATTAATGTGTACATTTGTGTTGGACTGTGTACAAGCATGAGTCTGTAAGTGTGTGAGAGGTAGTGTATCAGCACGCTTGTATAAGTGTGTGTGCTATCATTAGTGTGTTTTAGCATAAATGTGTGTTAGAGGGAGTGTGTATGAGCAATGTCTGTTAGTGTTAGTATATGTATGTGTGTATATGTTAGCGTGAGTGTGTAAGTTTGCATAACTGTGAGTGTGTGTAAATATGTGTGCCAGTGCATATTTTAGTTAAGAGGGGGCAAGGTGCTGATGGGCCCACTTGGCTTCCCTGCCCCCTAGCCCAGAAGGTGCCAGCCTTCAACTCCTCAAACCACCCCACCCTAGGGCCGGGCATACCACTTGGCCATTGGGCAGCGTCCCAGCAAGCTGAGTGTGAAAGCCTGGATATGCAAGTATGTCAGTATGAGGGGTGGATAATTGCAACTGCAACAAAGGGCTCTGGGTAAGGTAAAGGTGACACTTTGACAGGAGTGAGTTTGGATGTGTGACAGATGTGAGCAAGTGAGTAGTGATGTGTGATAATTGTGAGAGTGAAGTGTAATACTGTAGTTGTGGTATGTGATAGGTGCGAGTATGTAATAGGTGTGAGGAAGTCATGTGTTATGTGTGATAGGTGAGATGGGAGTGATGTGTTATTGGAGTCATGTGTGATAGATGTCAGGTGTGTTATGTGATAGGCAGAAGGGAGTCATGTGTGATAGGTGTGAGGTATGATGATTGAGTAAAGCTGTTTTGTGCATGTGGGTCTGTTATGGTGAGTGTGTGTTCTACTAGGTATATTAGTCACCGGTTGGGGGCATACCCTCCCCTGTGTAGTTTAGTTACATACAGGGCTGGTGCAAGGATTTTTGCCACACTAGGCAAAACCCTTGGCGGGGGCCTACTTTGCCTATAGGTGGCGCCGGCCCTGGTTACATATGTTGGTGTAAGTTATGTATGTATTTTACTGTGTAAGTATGTTATTGTATTTATGTTAGTATGTGTATGTGTTAGTCTAAGTATGTTAGTGTGTCTATAAGTATGTTACTGTGTGTGTAGTGGAAGCTTGGAGGCCCCAACCTTTTGTCTCGCAGAGGGCCCGGCTGTTTTTGTTACGCCATTGCTTGGACCCTACCTATTAGACTCTACTCTGCTCTGTAGGGTAGGGTCCTCTATGCTCTGTATTGAATACCACCTATTTTCTGTTTTGCATTGTAGGTATTAGACTACAATCTACCTAACCCTTGAGCAAATTTGTTCTAAAGTGTGGATGTTCTCATTTTCAGCTTATATTTACGCAATGATCTCATTGTAAAAGCATTCTGTATCACAGAAGTTGTGAATTCTCTATTGCTATTTACCCCTGTGCCAGCATAATCTTTAGTGGTATTACAATAGAGGGACAGCACAAATTAAAACAAATTCAAAATGTAAAAACATTGATAAAAATTAACAAATGTTAATGCATATTGCTACAGAATGACCATTTGCTGCTGTTGCTGTCTGTCCTATTAGTTCATTAATTTGTGAAGCGTTTAGTATCAAGGATTTTGTTTGCAAAACAGTGATTCATGCTGGCTCATATCCGCCCTTGCAAGCTTTAAGTGGATAGCGAAGTCATCAATGCCAACTTGTTGTTCTTGAGTCTGTTGACCTGTAAAAAACAAATGATTGTATTCCTGAATATATCCGTTTGGCACAATCTAAAATGAAATGCATAAAAAAGTGAGATTTCCTGACTAATAATAATCAAATATGTATAAGTTAATATCACTATTTATTTTGCTATATTATATGGCTTCATGTCCATTAGTGATTTTCTGAAGCTGAAAGTGAAATCATAACAAGCCATTGCCCCCCCACTTGTACAACAATTTGTATTTTGTGTATCTTGTAAGTGTGCTGTCACCAATATTGAATGCCTGCTTAGGTCTCATGCCTTCACAAATCTCAAGGGTAGCAAGTAGTTGTTGTCTTCCAACTGCTACTCCCATTAACGTGTCATTTAAAATAACTAGGTTGTCTAGGTTGCCTCAAAGCTTGGGGGAACAGATGACTTATTTCACAATAGGTTTATGGTACTTTTCGTGAAGTAGATTAAGTAGGTGAGAGTTTGACCAAATGAGCACAGGTAACAGGGGCAGCACAGGTGAAGTACTGGAGACACTAATGGGAAGGTGTAATAATGGTTGGGAAGAAATGCAGTTGTGAGCAAAGTATTTGTTAGAAAAGTGCTTGGAGACAAGAGCAGAGCTATCATAACCAAACTATCATGAGCATGGAAAGATTACAGAGAAACATAAGTATAATACCTGCTACAGATTCACATTTCCATCTTTGAAGCAGGACAACAAGGTGCAGATGCCCACTGCCTGGGCATACCACAGTAGCTGCCCTTGTGCCCAACTGGGGTAGAGAAAGAAGACTGAGGTTCAGGAACAGGAAAGGCAATGCTTAGAACTAAGTATGTTGTTTTGGGACAGCAGGAAGAAGAATGAAGATATCTATGTGTTTGTGCTTGGAGACCCAGTGGGGTCCATGTACAATCACCTGTGTAGGGCCCCAGCAATCCTTTAAAATAGTCCTGACAATCCATCTGATACCAGTGTGAACTGGAATGATAAGCCCAAATAAAGGGGTTTGTTCTATTAGAACTGACCTGTCTTATACACAAGTTAATTATACACAAGCTAATTATACACAAGCTAATTATGAGATAGGACCAAGCCGCATAAGTGGCAATAAAGGTGAGCGATAAGCACAGGTACAGCCCTGGGCCTGCCAATAACATTTATGTAGTGTACAGAAATGTTTTTTTCTTACCTACCCTGGCAGCGGTTTCACATGTTAAGTATACTGCTTGTGATTGTCCTTGGGACAAGGATTGGTGCATGGAGCATGTCATCTAATATTGCTGCCTGTAACCATGCCAAGTATAGTAAGAAACAAACGATGTGTCTCCGCATGCTGCCATCCAATCTATTGTGAGATCAGCAGGACATCAGTAACTGAGATCACAGGTGCCTCACCATCTTACCCCCCAAATGAAAGCAAGTATAAAGCTATATACTGTAAAACAATAAATAATATTAGATACATTTACTTAAGGGTTAGGGCTTTCAAAAACTGTTTATAATAATATTTTCTTCATTACTTTTACTATTTGGTTTGCATATCATCCAGCATGTCAGGTGTTTCAGTCTCATAACTGTCCAAATTGTCTCATGAAAAATGGGACACTTGGTATGTATGGGTGGAATGTATGGAAAAAGTTTAGGTTTTTTCTTCTTCTCATTAAAAACTTCCCTTCGGGTAAATATGTGTGAACAGCTTAACGTCTTTCTCTAAGTAAACTTGTTTATAGGGCTCTTCCCAATTCTAGCAAAACTCTAGCCACGGGGGGGGGGTTATCCCAACATTCAGAAGGTGGAGCGAATAATAAATCCTTATTCTGAGCTCAGGCGCCCGGTCTGGAAACTCAGAAGTAACGGTAATATGTGTTTATTCCGGCGTAGGGGGTGAAAAAGGGGTTAAATGCCACCTCTTCTACCCTGAAGCGGGTTTGTCACAGGACATAAGCCAATCAAATGTCTACCCTTTCTCCCCCCTCCCCCTCAGTCACACACCCAGTGATATCACAAACGGGATGGGAGGGGAGGAGAAGGAAAGCATGGAGTCTCCGGTTAGCGGGGAGAAATAATCGGGAGTTTCCTGCGGCTACGGAAACCCGTCTGTGGGGAAAGTAAAAGAGTCTGAAGCAAAGAGCTCCAGTCTTGTAATAGCCCCGAGCCTGATTGTTAGCGCTGGGCGGTAAGTTATTAATGCATTGTCTGCTTGGGGTGGAGTCGGGGCGGAACACCCGGTCGCATCAGGTCAGGCAGAAGGGTTCTATACTCTTTATTGGCCGTATTGCCCATCGGTATATAATGAATACGGGCACACGTGGCTCGGACGGGACGTGCGGTGTGACATAAGGAGTTCGCTGTCTTTGTGGATTACACGTGATCGAGAGCTCATCCAGAGGAGTTCTGAGTGTTAAATGAGCCCCAGCCATTGCAGTGATGTGCTGGGTGTACAGGGACCCTTACCGTGCACTCACATGCCTCGTACACTGCTCGTTAATCGGTTTGCAAAGTAATACCCGGTACACTTATACACGCGACGCCCTCAATGCGGGATACACAGTATTGAAACACAGTGATATCATTATTTGTTTTATATAGCGCCATCATACTCCGCAGCGCTGTAATGAGCAGACCTGCCAACTTCTCTGGCTCTTGTGGGCAGGAGGTCCCACTGGTGCTGTTTAATGGGCGAGGAATGGGGCATGTTAGAACGCCGCTCCCGAGACCCGGTGTTTTCTGGCGGTGATCTGGAGAAGCGGCGGTCCTCCTGTATCATACCAAGTATGATAATGAATAAACAGGACGTAACAAGTAATGCATATCATACAGAAAGGAGGGCCCTGCTCAAACAAGCCAGTGGTGCGAAGAGCTTTACAGCTAGCGGTGAAATGAGCGCAAATTACAAAGACGAAGAGACTATTAGTCTGCTAATTTATATTAAGATTTATATTAACAAGATTATTTTTGTAGATTTTAACTCCCTTTTACTGCTGGCCGAGGGTGATGGAGTAGGCATTAACAGCCTGCCGTCCACAGGTATCCTGTCTCTACTGTGTATGGTGTGAGGAAAATGATGGCTTTGTGCACAAAGTTTAGATGTACGCTCTTACGGGAGACCAATGGGTAACAAAGTAGCCTTTACGTGTGCCCATTACCGTTGGTCCTAGTGCTGTCATAACCTTTGAATGTATGTATTGTAAGAAGCACTTGGTAAGTTGTTGGCGCTATGCAAGTCTAGAAATGCGTGTTAAAGTAATTGGAATGGGCTGCCGTAGAGTTGAACAGGATTATGTGCCCGGTCCAGGCAAAAAGTGATACAAAGGAAGCGTTCGGGGGATTGATATTGGCAAAAGATAACAGGATGTGGGTGGAAATCCTGTGTAACCATCAATAAGCAGGCGTTTCCCTGCCGACCTACACAGTCTCAGCCAAAATAGCTTTTTCCACCCCCATGATCTCTGGGGACTGGTTGAGAGGTTTTTGTAGCTCTAAAGGTTTTACCCATAGACAAAAGAACTGTCCTGAAATACCCCTCGGTTAGACCGCATTAACAGAACACTGGGTAAGCGCATCTTGCAGTGGTCATCTTGACTAAATATCGCAGAATGTGACCACAGAACTCACTACGAGGGACGACGCCAAGACTAACCTAGGATTAGCTTTTTTATTTTACAGAGTTAATTACCGGTACATTTGTGTAAACAAAAAGATATTTGTAACAATCACCGAGGCAATATTGATCCAGAGGGAACCATGTGAACAAATACAGATTCTGCTCTCGGACAAAACTGAACGTCTTCTGTGTTACCAGTGTTATAAAAAGTTTGACCTTTTAATATGCTAACATTTTGTAAGTTGCTGTGGTGTTTTAAAATAGAGAGGAAAAAAATGAACATATTCAAGGTTGCACTCCATAACTACTACAGTCACTGGGAAAACCAATGCAGTGTTCCTGCTGAATGTCATATTAGCACTTAGTCAATAACGGCTCTTTATAAATATCACAAATTACCCTTTACGGAAGTAGGATGTCTGCGCTGTAATATTGTGCTTAAGGGAAAAGTCAAGTATGTAAAAAAACAAACAAATCTATTTTAATTAAAATTGTTGAAGCTGTATGAGCTATTTTAAAACACAAATAAAGTTAACAGGGTCTTTCCCATATACAATAACACTATGTTTACATAACTCGGTAAGCTGTCTACGGTGTTACTATACCATTACACGATATAGTAGTGGATGAACTACTATTTCCGTGGGGTATTTTAAGACAATTCTCTAGTAACTTACAACTCTTTCACCTGCGTTAGCAAATGAAGTGAGCGAAGTATCTATGGAAGCTGGGCACACCTTATGCTATTTTTTGTACCTTGTGTTTGTCAGACATCAAAAAAAAATATATGTAGGGACTTCAGGTGTAAGCTTTTGCTAGATGCGGGTATTTAACAATACATTATGCATGGCCTGTAAGCCCCTCCTGGAGAGGAAAAAACCTCACTGCACTGGGCTCTTCGTAATGTAGGCGGCGTAGGTGAAATGTCCAAGTCGCTCGCAAAGAGGTTTAGTGAATCCACCTCTGAAATGGCTAAGATGTATCTGTTTGTCTTAGTCTGTCAATTCTAGTCATACCCCTTGAGTATATGTATTGTAAGAAGCGCTGCGTAAATAGCGCTGTGCTATATAAATAAAAGATAATAATATGTGAGGCACAGTGAATGGTACTATCTATTAGGGCTGCAACTAACGATTATTTTAATAATCGATTAGTTGGCCGATTATTTTTTCGATTAATCGGATAAAAAAAATGTACATTTTTCATTTATTTAAAATAATTTACTAATTTGCTACGCTGCCTCCCAGACATGCCATGCTGCCCCCCCACATATGCCACGCTGCCTACCACAGCACTCCACGCTGCCTCCCACATTTACCACACCACGCTGCCTCCCACATTTGCCACTCCACGCTGCCTCCCACATATGCCACTCCACGCTGCCTCCCACATCTGCCACTCCACGCTGCCTCCCACATATGCCACTCCACGCTGCCTCCCACATCTGCCACGCCACTCTACCCCCCACATGCCACTGTGCCTGGTACGCCTTATACCCCCTGAAACACCACTCCATCCTCCCCAGACATGCCACCCTGCCCTCCCCACATATGCCACGCCATGCTGCCTTCCACATCTGCCACTCCACGCTGCCTCCCACATATGCCACTGTGCCTGATACGCCTTATATCCCCTGATACCCCACTCCATCCTCCCCAGACATGCCACCCTGCCTCCCAGACATGCCACTTCTCTACCCCCAGATATGCCACTCTACCCCCAGATATGCCTTATACACCCTGATACACCACTCCGTCCTCCCCAGACATGCCACACTGCCCTCCCCACATATGCCTTATATACTGTATATGCCTTATACCCCCAGATATGTCACTTCACTGCCCCCAGGATTTAGATTCCCCTAAATTAACCCTAAACTCCCCATTAACCATAACTGCCCCTAAATTAACCCTTAACACCCCCTTAACCACAGCATCCCCTAAATTAACCCTAAAGACCCCATCAACCACAACTGCCTCAAATTAACCCCAAACACCCCATTAACCACAGCTGCTCCTAAATTAACCCTAAACACCCAATTAACCATAACTGCCCCTAAATTAACCCTAAACACCCCACTAACCATAACTGCCCCTAAATTAACCCCCATCTCCCCTAACTTTCAGTAGCCCAAATATATATATTACATACATATATATATATATATATATATGTATGTATGTGTATATATATATATATATATATATATATATATATATATATATATATATATATATATGTATGTAATATATATATATATATATATATATATATATATATTACATACATATATATATATATATATATATATATATATATATATATATACACATACATACATATATATATATACATATATATACATATATACATATACTTACAGTTAGATGAGTGTCACAGCCATGTGGTTCTGGCCTGGAGAAGGAAGGGGCGGGGCCAGTTGTCACAGTGATTACAGGGAGGGGGAGTAAGTAGGAGCTGCTGCTGTGAGACGGTGAGTCAGACTAAACGGATTATATAATGAGGGGGATTTTTCAGAGCGTTTGCTCTGAAAAAACCCTCATTTTATAATCGATAATAATCGATTCAACTAATCGATAATGAAATTCGTTGCCAACGAATTTCATTATCGATTATTATCGATTTTATCGATTAGTTGTTGCAGCCCTACTATCTATGCCGCTGTAGTCCTGTGCGTAATGTTTCTCCCTTTCTTTTTCTTTAGATCCAGATAGCGTTCAGAAATGTCTGTTCTGTGCTTGATCCTGCTTCTGCATCCTCTGGCAAGTATGTTGTTTATTTATTTCCTTGGCTGGACAGGGACTTAACACGAATAGAATATGATCACTACCCCATCTTACTTTGAAATACATCATCAACAGGATTCCTACTGTTCCACATTAGTTGTGAAGGAAAATGGATACAGCCCTATTGTTCAAAGTCATTTCGTCAAATGTGATATCTATGAGAACAACATAGAAGGTTAAAGCGCCACATGAGATTTTCAGACTTTATGTGAAAGATGGTTATTGTTGACCTTTCTGTAGTTGTAAGATTTAGATTGCATGAGGTCAAAAGACATAAAAAGCTTGTAACAAGTTGTAAAAGTTCACTGATTACTTCCTGTCCTGTACTTTTTATTACAATACTGTTTTTTTTTGTTTTTTACCCTTTATATTCTCACCCAATTCTATCTACCGCTTTTTTTGTGTGCTCCAGGTGCCCTTAAGCTACATGTCCCAGATGCCCCTGTTGTAGGACTTTTGGGTGAAGATGTTACACTCCCATGCTGGTTTGTACCCCCAGCTGGCTTCACACTGCAGAACCTCAGTGTGTTTTGGAAGCTGACAAACTTGCAGGATGTTCATTCTTTCTCCCGTGGCCAGGAACAGTTGGAATACCAGGACCCAGATTTCAGAAATCGTACCCAGCTGATGCCCATGGAACTGTCTAAAGGCAATATGTCACTTCTCCTCCGGGCAGTCCGTCTGTCAGATGAAGGCACCTACACCTGCTTTGTGAATGTGGAGAACTCAAGTTTGGATGTTGTGACATTACAAGTGGCAGGTGAGCCTTGGCTATTTTATATGCAGCTGTTCCCTGCAGGTCACATACTAAGACTGCAGATGACCTGTGTCTATAAATCAACTGGCATCATCAACCATATTTTTCTTTTGGTAACCTATTGGCAATATTATTATGTTCATGTACAATAAAATAGTTTTGTTTTAACAGCCTCCTTTTCCAAACCCACCCTCCACTTGGAGCCCAGTGATGGTTTAAAGCCTGGGGACAAAGTGACCGTGACATGTCACACCTACCGTGGCTACCCAGAGGTTGAATTGCTTTGGCAAGATGGAAGGGGACGTAACCTAACTGAGAATATTACCACATCCCAGGTAGCAAATGAGGAGGGCTTGTTCCATGTTCACAGCAGTATCGTTGTTACCTTGGAGACCAATGACACCTACACATGCTTGGTGTACAATCCGGTGCTGAAAGAAGTGACGCACTCCTCTCTTACTGTCACAGGTCAGTGTGTGTGATAAGTCCTTTTATGTTACGTGTCAGACTGTGACTTGTATCCACGTGTCCTATATTAGTGTAACAGACGATCAGAATTGGTACTTGGTGTGCTGGATATAAAACGTATAAAGTTAGATCTGTGCATGCAGGGTTTTGTGACTGATAGCCCTTTTCTTCCAGGCCAAAATCTCCCATTTCCTCCTGTGGCCCTTTGGGTGACCGTGGGACTCTGTGTTTGCCTTATTGGTCTCCTTGTGGCACTTGCATGTGTTTGCAGAAAGCAGCTGAAACAGACATGTGAGGAGGAGCAGGCTGAGGCCGGTATGTTGGAATGATCTGCCATTGTATGTAGTTATGAGTGGGACAAGGGGGGGGGCATCACAGGCATCTAGGGTGGATTATATTTCTGTTTTTATGCAGGTTGTGTTTCTGCAGCTGTTTTATCTCCTTCTTTTTTCCCATCCAGATAATGAGGAACACGAGGAGAATGGAGAATTAAAAACTGGTAAATTCATGGCAATTTTTCCCCACCAAATACCACGTACAGTAAACACTGCATTTTGTATCCTCTCTTTGTAATTTATCCTCCAAGCATTCTATAAAGAATCTATCTGCTATAGAAACAACAAATCTTAGTTTGTTCTTGGCCTTGTTTTTAAGAGCAGTACCACCATATGTCCCCCATGTCCCTCATGCATTTTTAATTTCTGTTGCTATATTAATGTCAACTAATTCTGCTGGAAGCCTTGTTACACCTATCTACCACTTTTTTGGTTAAAAATGCTTTTAAAATATATCATGTGAAAAAAGAGAGTACACCCTCTTGAATTCTATGGTTTTACATATCGCTACATAACAACAATCTGTTCCTAAGCAGGTCTAAAAATTAGGTAAATATGACCTCAGATGAACACATGACATTGTACACAGTGTCATGATTTATTTAGCAAAAATAAAGACAAAATGGAGGAGTCGTGCAAAAAAAAATGTACACGCTTCCCAAACTGGTGCCACAAAAGTGAAAGCATACAATTGACCATCATCTCTCCTTCATCAAACAGTAGACACTATGCATTCCAGGAGTAAGTAATCACAGCTTTTATTCTGTTTTGCAGCAATGCAGCCTTTGAAATCCAATTCAGCAGCAGAAGGTAAGGTAGCCACTGTGAACTTTGTGCCTGCACCCCACAAAAATAGTTATGGGATATTACATAAAGCATGCAGAGTTTGTTTATCATGATTTTTTTTGGTTTTTACAAATACTTTTAGATGCTTCCTGTAATAAATGGAATGGCCATTGACTGTCGTTTTGAACAGCAATTAATACAAGGGGGGGGGTACGTGGATCAGAGTAAATCTAAACAGATTTTTATAATGTATATGTAATACGAGGTAGCAATGTATAAGTAGATATTCAATATTTATACATTCTGAAAGCCTAAGACGTTAACATTTTTTTAATTGAGAAATAAACATTTTAAGTATTAGGAGTTGCTAAATTGAACACAGAGGTAATTGTAGCTTTTTTCTTTCTAGATGATGATGCACAGTACATAGAGTGAGAATATGCAGTATGACATCATAAATATGATCCTCAATGCAGAATTTGGAGAGGGCATTGGAATACACCAGACATTTGCTGGATATTACAAGGACCCTTTTAGGACTTTTTCCTCCCTTGGAATACATGATGAACATAATTTTATAATTTTTTTTTTAAAGTAGTGTTTAAGGGAATACTATTAATACACGAATGTTAATAGTTTAAATATTGTTGCAGTTGGAGAAGCATCAGAAAAGAGTATTATGTGACTTTAGTATCTGATATAATGGACAAGATCTTGTTCATTTACAAAAGTTAACAATTTTAATTCCCAGAAAAGAGTCTGAATGACAAGTGGTGAACATATGAGGTTGTAGCATCTACCTCCTTCATGTTACTTTGTATGTACTACAAAAAGCCTGAGGTTAATTGGAAGCTGCAGCAAATCAGATGACTTGCATCTGAACTGTCTAATAGAAACACTGTTTAATTTTACTGGACTGTGGGAACTGTGCAATGGTTGGGTGAGTGTCATGATATGACTTTTCTGGTCTCCCAATTCCCTATTAATTTGTCCTGAGTGTTTGTATTTTTTAAATATGTGTATGTTTTGTCCTTCATATCTGCTGGTCGGATATGTCCCACGTGACAGCCAAATGTGACATGAAGGGAAGAGAAAATCTACAAGATCCCATGAAAAAACTGCAATACAGTGCCTTTAATGCAATGCACATGCCTGTGGGCAATTTCATTTTTTATTGTTTTGTAGAATAATAAATAAAGAAACCTGTACTCCATTTTATTACTCAATTGTTCATTTCGGATCTACAGATAGACACCTGTTGTGTTTAGGCTGCTCTTTCCACACAGTAGAGTCCATTTTATTTATTGTATATGGCTCAGTTGAAGCATTCTTAATTTATTGTATTTGGAAAATTAGACATGAGTATTTTTTATCTGTCTCCTGCACAGTTGATGTAGTTCTTCCATTGAAGTGAATTTAAGTAACTGCAGCCAATCGCAGCACTCGGCTATTATACATGGAATTGGCTGCAGCTACTTCTATAGATTTCTGGGAGCATATGTGCTAGAAGCGTTAAGCATGCGTCATACGAGTAGAGCCAGGGTTCTCCAAAAACTGAAGAATATCTGCACTAATTTGTATGTAGTAAAATGTGATACAGTCCATAAAAAAAGACGCCTGTATGAATTTTACATGAAACTACAGCTGGACTGTTCTGTTTAAATACACTGCTTGTGATCTATTATATAATACATTACATTACACTTGTATAGCGCCAGCAGATTCTGTAGGATAAATGTAAAAATCACAAACAATAACAAACCAGTACGAAAGGAGAAGATGGACTTGCTCTTGAGAGCTTACAGTTTGTCGCTGGTTGAGGGGAAAGTGAAACAGTATGAGAGGACTGCTTGGATGGGCATGGATTAATTATAGGGCACGTAAGCCATTCACCCCAGGGCCCCCGATTGCTGCATATTTGTTGCAGTATAATCTGTGTCTGTGCTGTACAGCATGAATACAGTACCGGTTTGCGGTTTTGTGGGACCAAAAATCTGGTTTGCATGTAGCCCTCTTACCAGCTTTGACTATGGTTCCCTTTCTGTCCTTTAAGTATGATTCCGGTGCGTTATTCTATTCGGGCTGGTCCGAGTATTTCAGAAACTGCTGATCTACCAGGATTTTCAAGCACAGCCATCTCTAGGCAGTTGTGTGGACGAAAATGCCTTGTTGAGGTCAGAGGAGAATGGGCAGACTGGTTCGACATCACAGAAAGGCAACAGTAACTCAAATAACCACTCGTTACAACCAAGGTATGCAGAATACAATCTCTGAACACGTTGAACCTTGAACCAGATGGAACCGCTAAGAACAGGAAGTGAGGCTACAATTTGCACAGGCTTACCAAAATTGGACAATAAAAGACTGGAAGAACGTTGCCTGGTCTGATGAGTCTCAATTCCAGCTGGGACATTCAGATGGCAGGGTCAGACTTTGGTGTAAACAACATGAAAGCATGGATCTATCCTGCCTTGTATCAACGGTTTAGGCTGCTGGTGGTGGTGTAAGGGTGTGGGGGACATTTTCTTGGCACACTTTGGGCCCCTTTTTGTGCATTATTTAAACGCGACAGCCTATCTGAGTATTGTTGCTGACCATGTCCATCCTTTTATGACCACAGTGTACCCATCTTTTGATGGCTGCTTCCACCAGGATAATGCACCATGTCACAAAGCTCACATAATCTCAAACTGGTTTCTTGAACATGGCAATGAGTTTACTTGTACTCCAATGGCCTCCACAGTCACCAGATCTCAATCCAATAGATTTAGGACTGGGAGATTTGCATTATGGATGTGCAGCTGACAGATCTGCATTAACTGCGTGATGCCATCATGTCCATATGGACCAAAATCTCTGAGGAATGTTTCCAGCACCTTGTAGAAAGTATGCCACAAAGAATGAAGGCAGTTCTGAAGGCAAAAGGGGTTCCAACCCGGTACTAGCAAGGTGTACCTAATAAAGTGGCCAGTGAGTGTATATACGTATGTTCTGGAGGGAGCCTCTGGTAACAGCGTTGACCTAGAGCCCCACCTGATTTGATCTGCTCTTGCTCGAATAACAGTCTTTACAGGATTGGAGAGGAATCTTGGTTGCAGCTTAATTAAGGACAGCTATAGGCATAGTTTATAACCAAATTGTATAACTATAGTAATTGTAAAAGGCAATGAAAGCAAGATACTTTGAATCAGATCTATATACAGGACGGGGGCACTGATGTGCAAAATGTTGTTTAATCACAGCTGTTTTACAAGGGTAGATAAAGTCCTATACCACCGAGATGATCTTCACGCTCCTTAGCTGTACAAAGGCAAATATTTGAGGCTGCTGTTTTGGTAATTGTAGATAACTGCTGTCATGCTTCTGTCACGTTAATTTTTAAACGAAAATTTCTTGCTTTGCTGTCAACAATTTACATATTATTTCAAAGGGCAATTTGCCAAAAGGCAGTCATACTGTGCCTCTACTGATGTCATTTGCACAGCTTTTAGTATTACTTGTTGCTTAGTATCATTAGTATTTTTTTCTGAATTTGTTTCATTGCTTTAAAAAAAATGTTGTCTCATCTGAACAGTGTTTCCCATCCTCTTCCTTCTCCATCCCCTTCATTCTCCAAGCCCATCATAAGGTCCTATGAAGGGGGAAGGAAAAGCTTAATAGGGAGTGAGGGGTTAGTATCATGCATACCATGAATACAGAAAATTAAGATAGCTGCTACCATGGAATACCATAACCACCATTATTTCAGGTTCCCAAAATTAAAAACACCTCTGGAGGAGCATGATCCGAGGCAGGGTGGGACAGCACCATTCACCTACCTTGTAGGTCCTGCCACCTCATGAGGTATTGAAACAGAATGCTAGGACATGACGATGCATCTCTGCTGCCTGCAACGCATGTTGGTGTACAGGACAAGCTGCAATAGTGACATAATTAATGATTCTGAACAGCCCGTCTTGCCTTGCTATTAATAATTGCCATAGCCTACTGTCCTCTGCATTTTAAATGTCTTCTGGGATTCCAAGGACATTTCATATACACAGAGAGGCTCAATTAATGTATCATGAACTGAAAGCCAGGTTGATATATATATATAGAATATATATATATTTTAAAGCTCTACCTGCTTTTAGATTGAATAGCTTCAGCAGTGCCTAACACTGTTAATGTTCTGGAAAATGCAAGATATATTTTGAAACCCCTCATCCATTAGCTCTTAAATGATAGGCATGTTATTGGGTATGAGATGTCGAACAGATGATGAATCTGAGAATGCACACCCCAGGTGTTGTGTAAATGTTTTTTAGGTATTAGGTCACAAATGGCCAACAAGTTGCTCTCTGGGTCTCTGGATTAGTGTTGTGGGGTTTCCAATTTCAATAGTTTCTAGACCAATAGTTTTTAGTGCAAGTCTGAGAATGTTGTAGCTACACTAAGGTGAGCAAATGAGCCTGGTTTCTGGGGACAGTCACTTGATTGAAACTGTCCACTGAACACTTCTTAAGCATACAGGCAAAATATATTTGAAAAGTCACTTTCGGCTTTAAATGTCATCAAATGTATCTATAAGAGACAATGTAAGTATAAAATGCTCACCAACCAATTTCCTTTATTGAACTTCACCCTTACATAATACACCAGAGACATGGAATTTGTGAAAAATTACATATTTAAGAATAGTTGTCAACTGACCCAATTCTGTTACATGATCAAGCAGAGTGTGACTCAACATGACAACACATCAACGTAGCATATAAACAGCTGCCTGCTGCAAAAATTACAATATTGTTTATTGAAAATTTACAAAAATGTAGACAGAAAAATGACGAGGATCTTTAAGATTTTAGATGTTTCATATAGTGGGATTTGACTGGTTTGTGATTACATGATGTGGTGTGAAAATTGTTCTGCTTAAAGGGACACTTCAGTCATCATAGGTTTACAGTAATTCATATGATAGCTGAGTGATCCATTTAAAGGCTTTCCCATTCCAAATGCACAGAGGGATTCTGCAGAATACCCATGCATTTGACTCTTTCCCTGCTCTTGAGATCATTAATTTGCAAGAGATGTGTAGGTATTGGGTGTTTTAGGTCAGGTCTAAACGAGACCCCTGGTGCTCATATAAAGAAAGTGTTCCTATTGATTTTAATGAGGCCTCTTTCCTGACTCTGATTGGCTGCTTTAAGCTGACCAATGATGGAAAAAATGGGACCATGGAGGGTGTAGGCAGCGCTGGAGGTGCAGATTCTCTTATAAATAAGTACTACATCACATACAAGGAACTTTAATATACAATTTTGTTGGTGAGGCTGCATGGGACATTAGTCTGCTCCTTTAATATGCTGTTTTTTGACTAACCCTCAGACTATAAAATCACCCTGTACCATTGAGCCAGAAGCATAGTTTAGGTATCGGTGCTAGGTGTGGCAGTTGCATATTGATTGGACATTATGTAAAATATTCCTTTTTATGTTTATTTGTTAGTCTTACATATCTGTATTGGTCATGCATGTTTTCTTTTAATTTCTGACCGATGTGAAGGTTATGAAAGCTACTAAAACAGCTGAGGACAGGAGGAACCCTATGGTTTCTAAACTCCAAAGTAAAAGTCTTACCAAAGAGGAACTGGGTATGGGCTAAGGTTCTCCAGTGTGGTCTACACCACTCAATTCATGTCAAAGCTGCATGCACTCTAATACAGGAAAAAAACCTTGAAATACATTTTACCCACTCAGTCCAACAGGTAGGCCCCTTAGGATGCAGTTATGGTGGGTCATCCATGGGTAAGATTGCCTGGGATGGTGAAGGTAGAGTGTGAACACATTATAATTAGCACCTTGTAGATATGGATTTGCAGTTGTAAATGTATTATACATTATTTTAGATAGATTATATACTGTAGCTGGGCAAGACTCAAGCCCAACATCTGACTCAAGAGTGGAGAAATGCAAGCTGGCTGCTCAAATGTTGGACTCTCCTTATGTGAGCAAGTTGTTCCCTTGTAATTACATATTATAAAAATAAGTTCTTATGTTATATGATCTTCATATGCTCCAGGGACCAAAAGTGTTAGGGGGTCTTGAGTCTCCATCTTGTGGTAGACTAACTTGATTTGTTGTAGCCAGAGCTGCTACACAAACATCAAAACTTGCTGCATTTGAGCTCTGGATTAATATGAGGAACTGTTAAATACTAGAGGTGAGCCCAGAGGCCTAACCACAGGGCCCTGGTGAAAACATTGCTCCATGGCCCCCCAACTTCAACAGCTGTTCTGTGCCATCATTGCCCCCAAACAACTTGTCTGTGCCTTCTTTGTCTCCCTCCCTTCCAATATTACACTGGCATACATATTTAAACACACTTACACAAATTACACACACTTACTCATACTCACTAACACAGACACTTACACATTCATTCTAACACACACTCCATCTCACCCAATTTACACATACCTCACACACAAAAATCTACACATCCATGCTCACACACAAATTATACATCCATGCTCACATACACATTTACACATCCATGCTCACACACATTATTACACATCCATACTCACACACACAATTACATATCCATGTTTACACACACTCAAGCAGACATCCATGCTCACCCACACAATTACATATCCAGCTCACACACACAATTACCTATCCATGCTCACACGTACACAATTACACATCGATGCACACACAATTACATATTCATGCTCACACTCAATTATGCATCCACGCTCACACACACACAATTACACAACCATGCTCACACACACAATTACATATCAATGCTCACACACACACAAAGTACCCAGCCCTTGTCGTAGCTGTGGTCGCTGCGGCCCCTGTAGTTACGCCATTGGGGGAGCCATATATATATAGCAGATATGCATATTACCTGATTAATCCAGTTCTAAGCCAGATCCTCTCAGTGTTGGCCTTTGCACCCAGACAGGAAGCGTTGAGGGGGCTTTAGGTCACAGACTGTGTTCAGATTAGCTGTTCAGGTTGCTTTATGTCGCAGTTGCAGCCTCTGCGAATGTGGTTGTTCCTCCACTGACTCTGTTCGGCAGAGGACAACAGTCCCAGACAATAAGGAAGTGTATTGAAGTGCAATGGCTGAGAGCAACTTTAGGTCAGTTTAGTGGAGCTTAAGCAGCTCCTTTTTTCACCCCTGTGTTGTGTGGTAATATTTTGCTGTGCCCTACATTATATTAATATTATATTATAAATATAACTGTTTTGGTTATAACTGTTATTTTAAATTCATTATCTTGTATTTGTATTGATGTTGAAAAAATGTTGGGTGCAAGAAAAGAGACTCCAGGGCCCCACTCTCCTCAATCTGACCTTGCATAGGCCACCTTCCTTTTATATTGTATGAACTGATGAAGTGTATGAACAAAGTCAAAGATGACTTTGTCTTTGCACTAATGACATCATAGATTATGCATTCACTATCTTGCACTAGAAATTAGATTCAGTGTATTTTATATTTTGAGCAACAGTAAGTGGAGCTATTAATATGCATTTATACATGAGTTTTGTCCTGGGTAATAAGACCTCAGAGTTTTCATCTGTCACCATTTAGAAATGAACTGGTAAGGAGTACACAACAGGACCACATTCGTAGTCTTGAAATAAACCAGATACTGTTATTGCTTTTGGGGTTTTTTTCTCCACAAAGCTCCTACACAGAGCATCTTTGGAATGACCATCTTTCATCCATGATACCGTTAGAGATTTAAGTTGGACCCTCCCCATCCCCAATTTCTTCAAATACTATTCATCTAATTTAGTTTACTCTTTAATATTATAGATGTGACGTGAACATTTTGCTGGTACAAGGAACAGAAAGATGTGAGGTCACTGCAGGGGATGTGAGGTTATAGCGTGGGGTATGAGTCTCTCCTGCCCCCCCCCCCAGTTTATATGAAAGATTAAAAAGTGCACCATATATTGCCCATAATACATAATTGGTAAGAGCTTGAATATAGCCCATGCTACACACCTCATCCCCTGTACTGTTTATTATGTTACACTCAGCCCTCTCACTCTAACTTCTAATACAAAATGTTTTTCATATCTCTGTTACAGTCCAGACTTACTTCCATACCTTGTACCATTTACTTTTAAATCTACACCAATCTGTTTTGTTTCCTTTACTATACTAAAGTCCACTATATTCTTGCTCGTCACTTAGCGCTTATCTTTTCCTTTTTTCGGCACATATGGTAGCACAGTTTGGGTGCTTTTGTCACACACAGTTTGGGTACTGCAGTTTCTGGTCCCCTTCTTGACTCCAGCCAGCCCTCCTTGTTTGTTCTTTAAAACAGTACTGGGGGCTGCAGGTCTAGGGGTATCCCGCAAAGTGTCCTGTGTAAAGGGAGGGTCTTCACTGTCATCACAGCAGAGTGCATGGTATAGAACCTTGTCACTAAACCTAACCCTGTCCCTAGATCCAGGGGTCCTTGTTGGAGGTTTTTGTGGTGGGATGGGAGTTTCTTCACTAGAGGAGTCTGGTCCATTGGGAGTGGCCCCACCATTAAGTAATCTAAAGTCAGAGGGGCGATCTGATCCATCTCCAGAATCAGATGGGGTGGAGGCTTCGAGGAAAGAACAGAATTCCCAACTGTCTGAGCTAAGGAAGTCCAAGGGTCCCAGATCACAGAGAGGACCTCCTTTCTCACTGCTGGATGTGCTGCTAACAGTTCCTGGGGTCCAATCGTCTGTGTCCAACTCAAACTCAAAGTCCGAAGTGAGTCTGTCTATTTGCTCCACCACCTACAACACATACACATCATTAGATGTCTTTTTAAAGGTAAGTATTACAGTATGAGGATGATATGCTGGCTTGATATTTTGGAATATTGCCTTTACATGTGTTGCAGGCCTTTGAGAAATTGTCTTTAAATATTACTTTTACATAAGTAATGTCTCCAAAAGATGATGCTTGCCTCTTAGATTTAATATTAAGAATGTTATGTAATGTATATGACACATCCGCCATATAGCGGATACCATGTTGTGTGGTTCTGTCCTTGGCCAAATGGTTTCTTGTTTAGTAATTTGTTTGAAGACACTTTTGACTCTCTATATTGGTAACACAATTCTGTAATGTGATAAGTTAGCATATTCATTTTCCTCAATTAAAAAAAAATAATATGAATATGCTGCAGTTGAGGTTCTACACTAATCTACAAGGGTTTTGGTTTCACTTGGAAGGAGAAAATAAGCAAATTATACAAACATTAAAGAGCTCAACTGGACAGATCTCTGTGGAGATAAAATTAGAATGACTTAAAGGCAATACACAGTCACAAATTCAGTTGTGGCTGCAACATCTCACTGAACCTATGCCTAGAATGTTGTAAGCTTGTTTGTACATTTTTAGTACGTCCTCCCATTACATGTAAATATAATGTTGATGGCCTTTCAGTAAACTTAATAACATGAAGGATTCAGAGATACATTTTTGTTTCTTCGTAGAATAGATTATTAGCTCACAAGAGAAGATCCCTCTTTTCCTTCTGAACCAATATGTTTTAAGATGTGATGATGTTTTTGTCATTTTAAAATGTCTTCCTTAGACATTTTGACTATCCCCCCATTGTAACAGTCCTATGGAATCTGCTGGCGCCATATAAATAAATGTAATGTAACGTACAAACATTTATTTTTGAGTAGTTCCTCTTCTGGCCATTCATAAAAAGATCAATATTATGCTACGTTTTAAATATAACTGTGCAATTTTGATTTGATTAATAGGGAAACACCATGAACAAAACATTCTCCTTGAGCATAAAACACAGTGCTGTATACAGTAATGTAGGTCAGCATAGGCAAAAACATGGTTTTAACTCATTTTGTTACAATAAACCTCCTTTTTTTCTGCCGAACTGGAGGCTGCCATTGTTGTCAGTGATATCTTTCCCTGGTTAAACACCACATTCAGCTGACTCTATATGGTAATGTTAATCACGTGTGTTCCTCCTTGGACTTTCATTGGTCAGAGTATCCAGCTAGTTGGTTAAGACTATTCATACCACATGCAGTATGGTAAAGAGCATCAGAATGTTTGTCTAGTAGATTGGGAACTATCCAGGTTTTGCCCAGAGACTCTTCTCCGAGTTGCGGGATCGGTGTAGCGGTACACCCCACCCCCTGCCTACTTCCCCTCCGGCAATGGCGTATGTCTTGTGACATCAGTATCCCTTATTTTTAATCTGACACTAGTAATAATAAAAAATATTGGTGAAAGATTGGTCATCTTTAAACATATAATTATTTTTCTTCCCTTGCACAGTGATCACATTCTTTCAGTGACCTGAATTTACAATCATTCTCTCTTTCATTCATTGGTGGATTTGTGCATTTCACTGTGTTGTTGATCATCTACAATATAAATGGTACATTTTAGCATTGTCTCGTGCTTGACTGTGGGAGTCTTCTTTCAAACAATCCTCTTTGTATGTGAATTTTGTGAAATATTTTCTTCTGGATTAACGTGTTTATATTAAATAGTGTTGTAGGTGATAGGAATTATTTCTTACTCAGCCTTACTAGTAAGGGTGGCAGCTTTAAGCTGAAATGATCACTAGTGTATGTGCCAAAAAACATTTTGCACACAGACTTTCTACTTGGTGTGAATTGTGCAGCCTTGTTCCCATTGCTTGCTTTGTAATAAGCTTTGTATAGCACTATATGGAATATGCTGAGGCAATGTCAATATGCTTGTGTATACTGCTGTGGATGCAGTTTCAGTGGCACTGTAATAATTCTATTTCCCTTTCTTAATATTAATTTCACTATTTAGTATTTTGGTGGTAAGGGAGACTATTGCATCTGTTTCTGTTCCTAAAAATATGAGGACAGTCATTTCCATGGAAACCAGCCATCTGTACAAGACTGAGTCTTCGAAATATTTTGTAGGATCTCTGTGACTTATGCTTGTAAACCTAAATAACCCACTTCAGACACATGGTGAACCTTGTTCCTCATTCACAAAGCAGGGAAACATAAGGTCGGCCATTATACTTCATCATTATGTAGCCTGGGGCTCACAATAATTTTAATAAGATAATTAGGACGAGTGGCTTGGATGATGGTGGCAAAGCCATAGTGATAATAAGTCAACTGAACTTTGGAACTTGTTTTGTGGTCATGTAATATACATTAATGAAAAAAAATGCTTTGACCACAAAGCAATCTGTCAACAATGGTTACTGGAAATGTACGATGCTCACTGTGAATATTCAGTGGATTGATGATATAGTAATTATAAACTATATAAAGTCCTCCACTTAATACCAGATACTCATTGATTTTTTTTGTCGATTATTGTTTTTAATACCTTTTTTTGTCCCAGTAAATTCATGTTCTGTGCTAGAATATGCCTGGTAGACTCTCCTCTAAGGACCTCATTATCTCTCTCCTTGATCAGGTCAGAAAGGAATAAATACAAGGGCATTTTGAAAGTGAGATGCTATTGTTTAAACATGTTTTTAGTAAATCCAATCATTTTAAACAGCTCTGGATTTGATATGTGAACGTGTTCTAGCTGTTATTTTAGCCTAATCCACTAGACAAACACATTGACTCCTTATTATACTGTCTTGTGGAAAACAACAAAATGGCTCAGTGTTGATAAACCAGCCAGGCACTCATGAAAGCTTGTAGAGGAAGAATAAAAATGTCCAAGCCATAAACATGAGGCAATTAGACTTACTAGTATACGAGTGATGCAGTTAGATGAAAGTGATGAGTCGGATAAAAAAATAAAGGTACAGGGGAAAACCTAAGTGGGTTTGAAAGAATGAATGGGCAGGTCTACATTGTCAATGGAAAAGTAAATGGGGTTGATCAAAATGTTGAATGTAATAATGCACTCACCTCTCTTAACTCTTTGGCCACTTCCTTGAGATCTCGTAAGATGCCTTCCAGTTGTCCGATGACGGCCCGAACTCTGCTTCGGATTCTCTCTCTCTCCCCAGCTCTGCCACAGCGCCCCCCTTGCTCCGTAGTCCTCCCCACCCCCCGAGAGCACATGATTCAGAGAGAGGCCTCCAGCCTCCTCTGCAGCCTCTCTCCTCTGGGGGGAGCTCTGCATCTTAACGCCTGCAACCCCTCTTCCCCTGCACCCCCTCCCTTCACACTATAAAACACCCTCACAATGTTTCTTAGCCCCCTTTGGGGGAGGGCTTTCAAATTTTCTCAGTTCACAAAGGTGTTCTATATGAGTTTTCGGAGAAGGTGATTACTACAGTAAAAGGAACAGGAGCATGGGATGTGGGATAAACTGAAAGGGGCTAGTAAATTTGCCCAATGTCTGTGTGGGGCAGTAAAGCAGATGGTCTTGGTCTTGAAATAAATATTGATTAAAATCTGCAGGCAGAAAGGAAAACAAGAAGGGTAGGGAATAAAGTAAGTATTCTAATAAACTATTACATATTGAGTTATGCTATGCTGGAAGGACAAAGAGGTGGAAATAAATGTTTTATATTTGAAGCCACGGTGAAGTAATAGGTTGTATTAAAAGTAGAGGTTAAATCAAGCACTAGAAGAACTTATGGAGAAGTTATTAAACACGATTATGACAGCATTACTATAACCATATAAGCATCTTATGTGCTTGGTTGTTTTCCATACTTTGTGCTGTCCTTGCCCGTCTCTACATACTCTTATGCTTTCTTTGACACCTTGCTTAAGTACTACCTTTCTTAGACGCATGCAATGATGTCAATAAATGGCCTGATAAGTTAATACAGTTGATTGTAAGAAGCATATGTATCTTCTCATTGTATTAGGGACAGCCATTGTGTAAATGTTGGTCTTAAAATCAGGAGCCACTGATACTTTAGATATATGTGGTGGAGGTTCCTTCTGGGCCCACAGCAGCTGTCCATTGGGTTGTCCATTGGGTTGTGGTAACAGCCAATGGGAGCATAGTAAAGCTGTAATGGGGGTCCTAAAGGGTCATTTAGGTTATTTGGGGCACTAAGGAATTGCTTAATCTGCTTATGTGGTAGCACAACCTCTCTATACTAGTGATGGCTTGCATAGGGCCCCATTATTGTTAAAGATGGCCCAGATATCAAGTAAATATTCTTACCTATTTGAAAATAGGGCATCAGGGGAGGAAAGACGGTTTTACATCCGAAAGAGGGACTGGCACTCCTGAAGTGGCATACATGGGAGGTACAGTGAATCAGTGAGATGATATGTTCTAACTAATCTGTAACTCAAGGTAGAGAACTTATATGGAGCTGTTTGAGGAGCTATAGTTAAAGGTTATTATACTAATATAAAATAGCAATATTCCAAATGCATTTATATACTGTATGTTTGATTTTTATTGCATGTATATATATATATATATATTCTGTTTCCTATTTTATCTATTTTATTAACCTTCTTCCCTTTACTACTTATAACTCTGTATGATATTACTTTTGCACCTTTACATTTTATGCTATATTTCATTCTTTACTCCTTTCTCTAGAATATTGTCAAGGTCTCGATAAAAGGCAGTCACTTTATCTCACCTTGCTAGAAGGGTAAGTAGTCCGTCTGTTCTTGGATTTCATAAGATGGAGAAGTCTGCTCTCTGATTTTCTCCTGCTTTGAGGTTAAGATAACATTCCCAGTAACTGCAGTGTATCAGATGGCCAGCGGTCTCTGTTCAGATTGTCTTCACCAGGCAACCAAATGCACAAATGTCCTCTTTGCATCCACAATCAGTCGACATAAAGGGAAGTACAGATGGTGTAAGAAGCATAAAATGAGTAAAGAGCAATTTCTCCAATCTATTTAGGACAAAATATCAGTGTCTTGCTATATCCTCCCCATATTCCTCTAACATCCTCCATCATTTTCCTTTCTTCATCTAAAGCCTTGCTCTTTTCTCCACCCTCTGTTTATCTTGTCCCCTTCTCTGCTCCTTTTTCGTCAAATCTATATTTTTGCTGCTGTTTAAATCTCTTATTTTCCATGTTCCTTTTCCTAATGTGTTTTTACGCTACCTTAATTTCCATTCTGTTTTCCCTTCCCCCATCACTGTACTGTATTTCTGCCTTCTCGCTGTCTCTCACATGAACAATATACAGAATTGTATATTCCTAACATCTTTTGCTATAGGCATTACTACAATCCCTCTATCAACCCTAATTGTCCTACGAACCCCCAACCACCCACTTTCCTCCCACAGTATTAATTGTGTTTCCCTTTTTTCATGTTATTCTTTCTTCTTCCTTAACCCCTCATTGTGCTGTCTTATAATGGTGAATGCTTTTTTCTATTCTGCATCTGCTGCTCACCCCCTCCTGTAGATAGGAGCAGGCAACCTGATCAGGCCTCATCTCCCCCACTCTGGTCCTGATGCTGTAACAGTAGTGATTCAATGCCAGTTGTTCCAGTTCCCTGCGACATTCTCCCTTCCCTTTCTTCTGCCGTAATGTGGGAGGGATCCCTCCTTTTTTTCTTTCCCTTTTCTCTTTTGGG
This sequence comes from Spea bombifrons, assembly GCF_027358695.1. Taxonomy (NCBI): domain Eukaryota; kingdom Metazoa; phylum Chordata; class Amphibia; order Anura; family Pelobatidae; genus Spea; species Spea bombifrons. Next base: position 73,988,652 of record NC_071090.1, read on the forward strand.
GGGCGCACATCTATTGCTTGCTGTGTCTGGGTTCCCCCTTGTCAAAGAGAGTAAGCGGAGCGTATGCCCCTGCACAATCGTAGATGGCTAGGACAGGGGAGGGAACACGTAGAGGGAGAGGGAGAAAGAGAAAGAGAGAGAGAGAGAGAGAGAGAGGGAGGGGCGGAGAGACACTGAAAATTGCTTAATAGAGAACTGCAGATTGTTTCTCTGTTAACTCTTCCATACTCATCAGGATATTGTTGTTAGTTACATTACCGAATACTATTTTATTTACCTTACCTTACTAAATATTTTTGTCATGACATAGTTAAAGCTTGCATTATAGCAGAAATGTAACCTTACTTCTGCTAGATTCATACAATAATATTGCTAAGACAGTCTCTCTCACAACAAGTTCTCGCATAACATTATCCGTACAATGCCTTCAGACCCACAGAGCATCTCTTTAACAAATTGGCAGACAGATGCTTCATCCATAGTGTGCCATAGACCTACAACATGACAGCTCCTTTGTTGTTTTTCTAAAATCTTGCCAGTCCCTCTCCAGATGTTTATGGTCTTATGCTTTCTCTGAACATCTTACTTAAGTACCACTTTTCTTAGACAGGTATGTATTGATGTCAGTAATTGGACTGAGAAGTTAATAGATTTGATGATAGGATGCATAGGTATCTCCTCATTGTATTAGGAATGCCCATTGTGTATATGTTGGTCTAAAAAAAAGGAGCCACTCATACTTCCTCAGAGTTTAGATATATGTGATGGAGGTACCTTCGGGCCCAAAGCAGCTGGACATTGGGTTTTGGTTACATCTAATGGAGACATGGTAAGGCTGCAATAGAGGTTTCTGTACCTGCTTGCACAGGATTCACCAAGGCCTTTGTGTTCTTCCCATAACTTGTTGAAAAACATTGCAATATGACATCATACCGTGGACCCTGACATCAGAGGGCACAGATAGCAAAGACAACTGGAGTTTGCACAGATCTTCATCTGTCCGCTGCAGCGCTGGGCTGGGGGTCTATTACCAGGGACAACTCTATATTTTAGGGGTCCTGAGCAAAACTATTTACTGGTGCCCCATCTTCACTAGTGATAAAACAAAAATAATGAATACACTGATAATGCAATAGTTATACTACAATATTAAAGAAAAGTTACAGTGATGGCAATTTTAACTGTACATTTGTATTTCAGCCATATGAAAGAATTAGTGAATTGAATTGGCAGACACTATATTTGAACAGCAACATCCTGCAAGTTAAAACTTACATGATCATTTTAGTTTGATATTCAAAAACGCTTACCAAACAATGACAGGGTGCAGAAAGGTTTGGCTTCCTGACGAGTGCCAAGAGTTATTGGGATGCAGAAAAAGGTATTCATTTAGTATGTATTTATACACTATATGGACAAAAGTATTGGGATGTACCTCTTCAGTACTTTATTCAGGTATGTCGAACAGACAAGAGCTTAGTGATAGGATGCCACCTCTGCAAAAAGTCAGCGTGAAATTTCATCCCTGCTAGATATTCCAACGACAACTGTAAGTGGTATTATTGGAAAGTGGAAGCTTTTTGGAACAGCAGCAGCTCAGCCACAAAGCCGAAGACCACGTAAATTCACAGAGCTGGGCCACCAAGTGCTGAGGCACATGGTGCGTAACTAGCATTAATATCAGCACGAAAACTGTGCAGCGGGAGCTTCATGGAATAAGTATCCATAGCCGAGAAGCTACACACATGCCTCACATCACCACGTACAATGTGTGCTTTACACCACTCGATCTGACGCTAGGCATTGTACTTGGTGATGTGTGGCATGTGTGGAATGAGGAATTCCTGTGGAATGAGGAATTGCCCTTCTCTGTTTGGCAGTCTGATGGGTTTGGTGGATGACAGGAGAATGTTACCTGCCTGACTGTGCCAACTGTAAAGTTTGGTGGAGAAATTATAGCAGTATGGGACTGTTTTTCAGGGGATTTCAAGGAAATCTTGATGCTTGAGCCTTTTTTCGTTTCACATACTGCTGACTAGCACAGGTAAAGCGCTCCCCTGATGCATGCAGAATGTATGAACTCACAGAAGGGAATTAGGTATACCATACACATGCTGCAGTGCAGCAATTTTGACAGCAATAAGAAATATATGTGTCCTAGAAATACAAATAGATATTGGGGCATACTAGTTTTGGAATGGAATCAAGTGTTTCAAAATTGCTGCTCCTATAAAGCACCATTATCACTGAGAAATAGTCTCTTGTTTCAGCAGACATCCCACTGCCCCACAAATTAATATTTGCTGTTATACCCTTATTTCACAAATTTCCAAGGGATTATCAACTCCAGAGATACTACACACCTTTGAAGCTTAGCTCATTGAGAGAGAAGACTGTATGTATATGTAAGTTACTGGGGGGAGGGCCAGGGAAAGATGGGAAAAAGAAGCAAAATATTATAATGAATGAGAGTAGAGAGAGGGAGAAAGGAAAAAGAGGAGGGGAGATATACAGAAAGCGGAGAGATAGGAAAACAGGTTAGGTAAAGAGAAAGAAGAGGAGTAATAAAGGTAAAAGGGAGAAAAGAGAGATAAAGAAAAAGGTGGGATGATAACAAGAACAAAACAAGTTAAAAAATAGAAAGGGAGCATTAAAGGAGAGATAATAAGTGGGGGGATCAAAGAGAAGGGGAGGGAGGGAGACATGGAAGAAGGAGGGAGAAAATGGAGAGATAAAAGGAAAGAATAGAAGAGCTAAAGAGCAAAGGGAGAGCTGAGATAAAGAGAAATGGAAGAGAGAATGAGAATGGGGAGGATCTGAGACTCTGAGAGGAGACAACTGCGGGTGCAATCTGGGCAAATCCTGTGGGTGCAATCCGGGTACTGGGGAAAGTCCTTATGTAAATATTATAGAGTTGTATGTCTGAAGCAGATACACTTGGTTGCATTTGTAGATAAATTTAGAAATGCTTTGCAAATATTTTTGTGGGTATGTGTATATGTGCAGTGTAAGCAGCGACCACTCCCAAAGCGGACTACACTGCTATCAAATCTGCTGTGGGCTCTGGCCCTGAATCTTTTAGACATCTAGCAACGTCCCTGTCTTTGTCTGATCTTAAAATTAATTTGACGTTCTGAAACATATGTGACAAATATGCAAAAATAGAAGAAATCAGGAAGGGCAAATACTTTTTCACAGCACTGTATGTATTAACCAAGGTAGTAAATGCCAAATGCAGTGGCATTTTTTTCTCTTAAGGTTCCATGCACTAGCAGTTACATGTACTGAATATAGGATGTGCTCTTGGTAAATATTTGGCTTGTGTTTGCTTTGGAAATGTTAAGTAGATCTCTGGCAGTAATTGTCATTCTAAGTGCAGAAGAGCAAAGGAAGCAATTAGTAAACAATTCCATACCAGTCCTAGCTCTTCTATGAAGCAAAAATCGTAGTGTTACATTGTAGCTGCAGCTTGTTGCATCTTTCTGCATGGTTGATTAAGTCATCTTCAATCTGAAAAGTGAAATGCAATTTGTGGTATTTTATCACACAACATAACTTTTTAATCCGCTATTATAAAACCCCTTTTTTGCAAGATTTGTTTTCCCTAAGGAACATACACTATATAGACACAAGTATAGGGACACCTGAATATTACACTAACAGGGACTTTCATGACATCGCATTTTAAATCCATAGATATTAATATATATTTGGTCCCCATTTGCAGCTATAACAGCTTTCATTCTTTTGGGAAGGCTTTCCATGAGATTTTGGAGTGTTTCTGTGGGAACATTTGTAGAACATTTGTGAGATCATACAGAAGGCCTGGATTGCAATCTCCATTCCAGTTTATCCAAAAATGTATTTGATGGGGTTGAGGTCAGGGTTCTGCAGACCAGTCATGTTCTTCCACACCAAACTCACCCAACCATCTCTTTATAGAAATTGCTTTGTGTACTGGGGCACAGCCCTGCCAAGAGCCCTAACCTCAACCCAATAGAACACCTTTGGGAGGAAATGGAACAGAGATTACGAGCCAGGCCTCCTCATCCAACATCAGTGCCTGACCTCACAAATGCTCTACTGGATGAATGGGTACAAATCCCCACAGAAACTCTCCAAAATCTTGTGGAAAGCCTTCCCAGAGTAGTAAAAGCTGTTATAGCTGCAAAGAAGGGACCAACTACATATTAATGTCTATGCATTTATAATGCAATGTCATAAAAGTCCCTGTTGGTGTATTAGTCAGGTGTCTATTTAGTGTAGTTGTAGTATATGCAAATGCCAAATGAGTTGGTGGTCAACACTACCTTGCTATCTCTCAGCAATCTGAACAATGGTAGTTCTCTGCTGGTGATAGAACTACAGTGTTAACTGGCTTTTACACTACAGAGACCCTTTGCTTCTGCAATGTTGGTGCCTAGCCCTGTACTGGGTCTAGGCTTAGTAGGCCACTTAGTATCCCACTTCCTATAATTAGCTGTTCATTTCATGCATTTGAACAGAAAATATATGTCCATGTCATAAAATAAAGACTAAAGGAAACACATGCATGCTTGCATATATACATTTGTGTGCATATTCATTTAAAATATCTTAATAATTATATCAATTGTTAAACAATATTAACATGCATATAGGCATTTTCATGCAATATTATTGAATGTCAGTTGTATATTTGGCAGAAGTTACTTAAATACTTCAAAACAGGGGTATAACTAGAAACTGAAAATTGCCCTGGGCCCCCAACTTCACCAAACAGCTTATGAGTGCCACTGTTAGAAAAATGCTTATGTTATCATAAATATTATTCCTGATAAAGACATAAGAAAGCAGGGAATGTCTAGTCTATGATATATGGACGAGTTCCCGCCAACATGTCTACTCTATGTTGTTCTATATATATGTGCAAAGGGTCAAGTCTAGGCCATTCTTAATTATGCAGCTTAAAGAGGTGTAACTTGCTTGAAAAGTAACCAATCAGAAAGAAGCATGCTATTAGAAGTAGATAAGATGCTATATAAACCATGTAATCTTAATGTGTAATTAGACAACGCTTCGACTTTTGTGTGTTGTGTGCCTTGTCTCGATTATGCGCATGATCTAATTAAAGGAAACTCTTTCTGAGGAGAATTCGACCATTATTTCAACCAACATTTTGGTGCCCCCTGTGAGGAGGTCCTGACCGGAGACAGGGATGACGGTCCTGAGGAACTGAACCTCGAGAATCTGCATCTGGGGTAATATAAGTCCTCCAGCTAAGATTGCTGTTAACCAGAGGCACTTTGCGACATCGTCCCTGAAACCGGCAGCGTCCTCCCGAAAATTTATTACGGTCTTCTCTTCAGAAATGTGAGTAGGAAAAATATTTCTGGGAAATATTATAAGAGGTCAAAGTCTGTCAGGGACTACTGAAATAAATAACTGCGTATGCATTCGATAATGAGAATAGTACTTGGAGTACTGAGGCTGATCAGAAGAAATGTGCACAGGTAGTTAGTCATTATTTTTGTGATAGCGAATTGTTGTTTGTAATTGTGATAATACTGTTGATGTTGGTTGCGGCTTGTATTATTGTGAAAGAGTATCACAAGACCTTAAAGAGAAAAGCTCTTATGGTCCAGGGACAGCTATACCAACCCATGTCACAAATCTTGTCTGAATGAATCTATCTGTGTGAATGACTGTTCAGGAGTCCTTTACGGCGAACGAACAGTTAATAAGGTTGTTGTTAATACGCCCCCTGGCATTTGTGAGAAGCTCTCTGTGATCAAGTGCTGGGATTGCAAGTGAACAACTTCGCTGCGAGAGTGATTTACCTGTCTTTACTGTCTAGGAACGGTATCTTATAAATACCAAGAGCTCTTTGTTTAACCCTGTCCAGATGTGGTATCTTATAAATACCGAGGTCCTTTGTTTAACCCTGTCTAGATGTGGTATCTTATAAATACCAAGAACTCTCTGTTTAACCCTGTCCAGACGTGGTAACTTATAAATACCAAAAGATTTTCCTTGTTTTCTGCTTTGCGGTGAGATTGTATCATGGGGAAATCCCACAGTAAGGGAAAGAAACAAAAGGATGAGAGTGTTTTCTTGTGGATAAAGAAGAAACCACTGAAAGAAGACAAACAGTTTATGTATAAACTTAATCAAGAAAATGTTTAGGTATAAGTCCACATTTTATAGTGCACTTAAAAATAGAGGGCGGATCCCTCAGGTTTCGGATGGTTGGACCATCCCGGTGAACGTGTGGATTTAAAAGAAACTACGTAGTGACTAAATTATAACATTCCAAATTCTATACCATGTTTCCAGCTGGTTCCAGAATCTGTTAAATGTATGTCTTGTCCGTTATCTGTGATCGATCATAAATTATATGTAAAGTCGACATTAGAAAAGCCTTTTTATCTTTTTATTCTAATGCTTTTATTCAGATGCTTCTTTCAGAATGTAAATAAGGGTTAATATTTTAAATGCTAAAATGTATAATTAGCACATATTTTGTTTTTAAGGTAATAAGATATCCCGTATACCTGTCTTTGGTTTTTACGATATATATTCTTGTTTTATTTTTTGTTCAAATTAATATGCTTAAAGTAACATTATAAGTAACGCACCTCCTTATGGAGTAATCAAGGTCAGATATATCCGTTAACCATGTAGGTGCATTGAACATGAACAGAGAAAGATATTTAAACAGCTACTGAATGTGTAAAAAGTCCAAAAGAGGATATAGATATAGGGGGACTTTATAACAGTTATCAATTAAATGGTGATGGTGAAGAAATAGAGAGAACGCGTCGACGAATTTTGAAATCAGATTAGAGTTTAGTAGAACTGAACTGGAATGGGTCCGATAATCTAAATCCAAGACCCACTCCCAGGGGACAGTGCTGATTTAAATAATCGATTAAATGTCTTTATAACTGCTTGCACAAACAGATGGGCTTGTAGAACAAATTGGAGGGAGATAAATAGATATAAGCAGCAACTAAAAATACATTTGTGTCTGGGACATGTAAAGAGATAAAGGTTTACATCGATAAATATATGGTTAATCTCTGTACTGCGCCGTTGAATGATGTGTTAAAATATGCTAAGTAGTCTGAGAAATGATTAAAGAGAAAGTAAGAAATTTTGAAGTTGTGGCAAGAGCAGACAGTCGTACCGAGGTAGAAGAGGTAGAGGTGATAGACGGTTACAAGGATGTTATAATTGTGGAAAGGAAGGTTATTAAGTAAAAGAGTGTACCGAACCAGACAGGAGAAAGCAGAACTCCCCAGAGCAATGACCAATACAGGAAAAAGAGACATTAGATCTCAGTAATGTTCATGATGTGTTGTTATTGTCAAACTTGCCTGAAATTAATTTAATTGTAAATAATAAGCGTGTAACATTCTTGGTAGATTCAGGGGCTTCGCGAACCCTATTGAATTATCCCACCTGCACGGGCATTCAGAAAGGGACTGGTAAAATTCACATAAAGGGAGTAAATGGGAGGACACATACCGAAAGCTTATCTGTTCCCCTCCAAATACAACATCCAGAGTCTGGAAACATAATTACTGCCAGTGTAATATTATCTGAGGTATGTCCCGTAAATCTCCTGGGAAGAGATCTGATTAGAGAGTTGGGAGTGCATATTGCACCCGTGGGAGACAAGTTTGATGTTACAGTGGAAAAAAGAACTAACTATCAATGACGGCACGATCATTACTACTATGCTTTGAACATAGTTTTTACTTTTAAAATAAGGAAAATATAATACAGGCTTTAGAACTTGTACATAAGACATTTGAGACCTGTGATTATTTACAAGTTCAACATTCAAATAATTTTCATTGTAAAATGTATGTTAAGAAAACAGCAGGAGGAGATGAGTATTATGAATCTAAAAGATGAACAAAGTACTGTAATACAGACAGAATACTTTTACTGGACAAAGGACAAGGGGCATTATCTGGTATATTAACACCCCGAATAACCACACTTTTTGTCTCTGTGTAAACACCAAACTGATCAGTGGAAGTCTGTGGGAGATATGGTGTTGCGATGTGAGATTAATCACTCGTGGAAAAGAGATAAAGGAGATATTCAATGCAATACTGAAGTAAGAGAGGTAAATTATCTAATCATTTATTAGCCCAGGTGGCTGAATTAACGGCTCTCATAGAGGCCTGCAAATGGGCAGTAGACAAACGGGTAAATATCTATACCGACAGTCAATATGTGTTTTCTACTGTACATGTGTTTGCACAATAATGGAAAAATAGAGATATGACTACCTCCACAGGGAAACCGATAAATCATAAAGCCCTGATGGAAGAACTATTAACGGTTATACATCTGCCAAAAGAAGTAGCTGTAATAAAGTGTGCAGCCCATACCAACAGCAAAGATCCTATAGCATTAGGCAATAACTGTGCAGATACTTAAGCGAAAAGAATTGCTCAAGAGATCTTTGCCATAATCACTAACCAGATGCAAATTAATCACCAGGTTTTGTATGATATGCAGCAGGCTGCCCCTAAATCTGAAGAACGATATTGGCAGTCTAAACAAGCGACTATGTAAGACAATTTTTCACATTAACAACAAACCAATATTGCCAAAATCATTGGTTCGCTATGCAGCCTTATTGAGTCATGGGCTGAGCCATGTCTCAACAGGAGGGATGGTAATAGATAGATAAGGTGTTCCAAAATTACTCTAAAAAAAAAAAATTTTTGTGTGCTAATTGTCTTCATGATAAAAGAAATCATTCCTAGATTTGGAACACCAGAAAGAATAGAATATACAGTCATTTTGTCAATCAACTAATCTCCAGATTTGCATAAGTATTTGGTATACAATTAAAGAATCATTGTGCCCATCATCCTCAGTCAGCAGGGTTGGTAGAAAGAAACAATGGATAGCTGAGAGGAGTTGTTGGATATATCAGTCGCACTGTAAGAAGGTAACACCACTTGCTGGTAGTCACTCATTAAGTCTGGGTACAAAGGGGGGTCCAGACGATAGGTTGGACTCGTCTCAAGCCAGTGAAGAAATCCATTCCCCAAACCCTGAGTTGACGGCCAGGTAGGATGAAGGGGTGGTGCCTGCTTATAGTTTATTGGGTAGTGACTGATGCTTTACAATAATTCCTTATTCTAATGCTAAGTGGGATGAGAACAAGAAGGTGACCAGATGGGAAGATACCAAAGCATAAAATCTGACTTTTTCATCAGCAGGAGATAGTTCCATTGAAATTGATCTATGTAAACTGATTCATTGTGAAAATATTGGGCAAGCAATAAACTATGCTAAGGCCGATGTATATATATATATGCTGGATGCCCGAAAAGCCCCCTGGAAAACGAAGTATAACATCATGTCTTGGTTGGGATTATGCTTTGTGGACAACAGCTAGTCGAGATTGGGGATATGATATACCCGGGGCAAGAGCAAGTAAAATCAAAACGAGATTATCTGTAAAAAGATTACAATCTGAATGTACAACCTATGATAATTGTAATAAATTACTATTTACTTTAAAAGAACCTATGAAGATGGATGAAAGACTATATACCATAGGTGTGTGGGTTTCTGATAATAAAGCTGTTGGATAAGACTTATACCCCACCTGGAAACGGAACTTGTCATATATTGGACTTGTTTCCCAAGGTTAAGAGACCTGAATTACCTCCAACAGTGCAAATATATGGGGGAAATTACACCTGTATGAAACTTCAGGGTAATAACAGCTATTTTGATTATAAAGATTTGTCTAATTCACTGTGTGTCGAGACTTTTCCCACAGGACTGAGACAGCCAACCCAGATGAGAGCAGATATTTGGTGGTTGTGCGGAGACCAAAGCCCTTGAAGGACTAACATCCTTATCAAATGAATTTGCCGAGAATGCAGGAATACATAATGTGTTCACCTCTTGGTTAGAAGGATGGTTCGGGCGATGGTCGGGAATGATAATGTCTGGAATAATTACTATCACTATAGTAGCCGCAGTATTGATATTCGGAGGATGCTGTTTTATTCCATGTTGCCAAGGACTTTTGAATAAGACAATTGATAAAGCTGTAAATCAGACTATGTACTCCCTGATTGACAAAGAAGAATGTGATCAATTATTAAGGGTATCTGAGACTCTACACATTATTGAAGTTATTGACATGAAAGATGAATTATCAGTGCTAATGACTGATACTGAAGATGAAGAGTCTGATATTGAATAATATTTTGATAAACAGGAGGGAAATGTTAGAAAAATGCTTATGTTATCATAAATATTATTCCTGATAAAGACATAAGAAAGCAGGGAATGTCTAGTCTATGATATATGGACGAGTTCCCGCCAACATGTCTACTCTATGTTGTTCTATATATATGTGCAAAGGGTCAAGTCTAGGCCATTCTTAATTATGCAGCTTAAAGAGGTGTAACTTGCTTGAAAAGTAACCAATCAGAAAGAAGCATGCTATTAGAAGTAGATAAGATGCTATATAAACCATGTAATCTTAATGTGTAATTAGACAACGCTTCGACTTTTGTGTGTTGTGTGCCTTGTCTCGATTATGCGCATGATCTAATTAAAGGAAACTCTTTCTGAGGAGAATTCGACCATTATTTCAACCAACAGCCACCTTTGCCCAAAACAGCTTATCAGTGCACCCAAACAGCCTGCCTGTGTCATCTTTGCTTCAGCTTGTGAGACATTCATGCCCACATACACTTACACATAGATTTTATAATGCTCGCATACACTTATAAATAGACATACATTCTCACATACACTTATACATACACATAAATACAAACATACATAACCCCTCCTGCCCACATCTCCTTACATTTCCTGCAGAGTTCGGTCCGCTGTGCGAGCAGCCTTAGTTTCACGTGCCTGTCTCTCTTTGTGCCGGTTCAAAATTGAACAATTTTGAAATGGTACAGAGACAGACAGGAACAAGTGGTTGCAGGGGTCACCCTGGCTCCCTAGAGAGGTGGGTGCGACTACTGTGACCCCTGTAGTCACGCCACTGTGGGTAAATCCAAAATAAAGAAGCAGAGGCTCAGCACTTCAAATGATAAGGTGAGTTTATTTCACACAGGCATCGTTTCGACGCACAGGTCTTTCTCAAGCCACTGTGGGTAAGCCTTTTTTTTATAAACAGTGAGCAAGAACAGATATAAGCAGTACATTTATATTTATTATTAGCGCTTAGTGTAGTTTTAAATAAATAGACATTGATATGGCCAATATTAAATAACTAGTAATGTGGTCTTAAAGAGGCAGTAATGCCAATTTTTCCAAGGCATCTACTAATAAACAGTGCTTTCTCCCCTAGCGGCACCGGTGTGCCCCAATTGCACTCTAGCCTGCTGATCAGGCTAATGTGTCATCATTGTGAAAGAAGCTGAGCTATGTGGCATCACATAAGTTACATAGGTTTGAGTGTATTGAACTATAATATTTGGGATTTGTGGAGATGACAGATGTGCAAAACACCATTCCTCAAGGGCTGCAAAAAGGCCAAGAATTCTGTGTATCTGTGCCTGAAAACCATTAGTTTATTACATTTTCAAGCTAGGATATGAAAAAAGTGTTGCGCGTTTGGAGTCCTCAAGGACTGGTTGTTCTTTTTCTATAGCAACCACCTCTGCTTTTGTGTCACATGACAATCAAGCATTCCCTAAAAAAGGAACTAATTAAAAATAGGATTTGAGATTCTACTTCTGAATTTAGTTGTAATGGTAACATTCAGTAAGTGGAACAGAACCTTCAAAAAGTTGTATTACATTGGTATTAAACTACAGCCAATTAATAATGCTTGAATATTGCATTGATCTTAAGGGATGAACTATCAAGTATAACTATAGCATTAATGTATGTTTTTAATGTGAGACAATTAACAGACATTCTACTAATTTCTGAAATGTCATTCTTGAATAAACATGAATCTACCGTGTTGTCTTGATAGAATATTTTATGTCATAATTAATGTAGAACGTTCCCCTACTGATATACTTTACATTCCATCAGATGTTTTCTGCACAAAGTATTGCACATTATTATACATTCTTATCACGTTTCATTTTTAATTAATTCTGAAAATCAAATACCGTACTATTTATTAAATGTTTTCATAGTTTATCTTAATACTAAGCTAAATATTTAAAAAAGAATAATAATTTAAGCACATAGGATGTATTCACTAAGAAGTCAAATGGTCAGTCAAGTTAAGGTTAACTGAGGTTGCAACTTTAATTATTGGAGTTTCAGATGAGGGCATGTGAGTGCAATGAGAATTTGCAAGAACCTCCACCACCAATACACATACATAAAACTAAATAGGGATCCCCCATTAACCAGAGAGTGACCAAGAATCACTACCTGAGGTGGGAGTAAATAGATTAAACTTGGGGTATATTGCTCAAATATACCGCTTCACCCCTATTCTTACTTAGAGGGATGGAAGAGTGAAAATGATAAAACTAATCTATAAGAAGCCTTCCCTCATTTGCGAGTTTAAAGCCTTTAGGGGCATCCTTGGCTCCCCTCCACATCATTCCCTCAATGCATTGATGCACCAGTGGCCCAATTTCTAGAAGCCTGTATTACATTATTTACTGACTTTGAATGGCTCCATAGACAATACTTGGATGGTCTCCTTCCTTGGGCTGAAAATTGAGGAGTGTTTTATTGATTATCGCTGGATGGGCCCTTAAAAGTAAGTGAACCTTTTTTTTCCCCAAAGGTGGCACCCAAAGGGTTCTTGGATGGACATCATCTCGTACAAGGGGAACTTGGAATGGGTTGGTTGGGTAGATTGGGCTTTTTGGAGAAAAAAAAATGTTTTTCTTTTTTTGTTCTTCACTCTATCTCACAGGGCAGGGAGTTAGAGGAGGCACGGGAAGGCAATTTTATTTTTCATTTTTAACCCCCCTTTGTCAAGGTGTGGGGTAAAGTTGCCCCACAATTATATAATTTATTTTAACAACCCCACATCCCTCTAGGAAAAATATTATTTAGCTTCTCCATCCTCCAGGTACTTTAATAACCCCTGATTGAATATAGGTGGATTTGTATATGTTTTTAAAATGTTTAATTTAGTGGAGGACTGGAGGCACACATTGCTGGATTTGTAAGTTGCCTTCTATCTTTGTAAGTTGCTTTTTGTGAGCTTGGGAGTTGTACTTTTTAACTCACAAGCACTCAAACTATAGTGAATAGACTTGCCCATGGGAGACAACTGTCTCCCCTTACCCTACCTACTTACCCACATTTATACACCTAAAAACATTTCAAATGTCAAAGAAAAGCTACTACTTGTGATGAATGGACAAGATGTTTAATGTAACTTTGTGACCTATTGACAGTAAGGAATCTAGAAGAAAAACAATACAATTATAAACACACTTCTGGTGCTTCTATGCACATTATTGTGGCTTTTTGGGGTGTAGGACACTGTGATACACTCATACCCCAAAACTTCCTGTGGTCCTAGGAATGAAGGATGTCAGTGGAGGAAGGATAGACTAAGGGATTTATGGGTATCAAGGAGGGACTGTCTTTTCTAATGAGGCCTACTCGGTATGTAGAATTTGTGTATACAAACAAGTTATACCAAAATGCAGAACCCCCTCCTAGTGTCTGTAACTACTCATACTCAATGAAGAACTGCATGTGAAGCAAACCACTTTTTAGGTGGAACCGAAATAGAAAGCAAATCATACTACACTGTTGGTGAAGGGACAGCTGTTTTGTCACTGAGGTTGTGTTGGCTCTGGGCAGCTGCCGCGTTTGCATTGTGGAAAATACATACTATGACGTGACAGAAAGAATAAAATGTTTCTGGCCACTTTACACTCCATACCACGCAAATCCAGCTTTGTTACCCTCTGATATGGTGGAACCATGATTATTTAAATTAGGGAATACTCTTAACAAATGAATGATCAAATCAAAGAAAATACATTTTTTTTAACTTAAAAATTATGTATACAACAAAAGTATAAAATATTGACATCATAGTATAATAAATTAGTGACTTCAAGTCAGATAGCAGTGATCTGTGCGGCTAAATCTAAATCCCGTCCTGGAGGATTGCAAACCCTAAGGTTTTTCCAGTGCTGCTTTTCTAACATGTCGGATGCCCTTGGGCCAGTTCTGTCTCCACTCTCAGACTGTCAGGGCCAACGCTATCTTGTTCTAATAAGGAAAAAAATAACAAGAATTTAGATATGCTGATCTGTGTGATTCCACCAAATCAATGTTTATTGTTGAGGGAACAAAGACATTTTGGAGCCATATTTCCTTTATTAAAGTGCAAAAGCACCTGGTCTGAGTGTCTCGTTGTTTTTGGGTTTGTAAGGGTAGACAAATATCCACCCACATTTTAGGTGTCCAAAGAAGGATACCTTTGGGATGTGGTTAGATTATTTGTGAATCCCCTGCTTAAAATGAAACACTTTAGAGTTATATAGCAACATCACGACACTGCAGCTTTGTTAGAGTACATGGGTTGGGAGCATTGAATTAAACATTTGTTGATATGTGGGTTAACCTATCTGGCTATTTATATGCACAGGTAGCAGTGGTGATGAGCTGTTTAATTTCAAAAAAGATTGCAAGAACGTCCTGTTTAAGTGAGGAGCTGAGCATGCTTTCTGGACATAGCTGGCTGCTATACGTTTGGAGAATGGCCTGTGCATGGATAACCAGAGACAAAAGAATTGATTGTCAGCAGGTAAGAAAATGGTGTTTACCTACTGGGACTCAAAAAGAAAAAAACAAAAACTTTAATGCCACTTTAATTAAATATTCAAATAGCTTTCATATTCTCCAGTAGAGGGAAGCATTGCATTGCCAAAAATGTAAAGTAATTTTAATATTAAGGAATTCGGGCGTCTATGGGGTAAATGCCTTGAGTATTCTATATAAAATGTAATTTTTTTTATTATATATTAGTAGGTGTTCCACATATACTATCCTAGCAGACAATAAAAACTGTAGGAATATAGCCCTTTCATGTCCAAACAGGAGCAGGACATGGGAGAAAAAACATGAACAGACAGAGAAAACCAAAACAGGAACACAACAGAGAAAACCAGAGAATAAGCAATGCAAGCAATCACAGGACACTAGAAGCAAATAACGGCAGCCACATACAACATGCAAAGCAAACCCATTAAAATGTAACAGTAGGCACGCAGCAGACAGAATCAGCAGAGCCAACTATTATAGTCTGCAGACGTGTATTGCTAAAATGTTTTACACACATACAGTAGTGATGATAGTGATGGTAGGTCACAGTTCATGGTGTGAAGAGGTATAGGTGTTACCCTTGTCAGCACCATGGACAGCATCCAGGACATAAGGCTGGGGTCAGTATAAACTACAGACACAAGTGCTTTATAGGCTATGGCTATGCACTGATTTAATCCAAAAGCATTAATATGTTGCAGATCAAAGCCTTACAAAGAAGAAATAAAACAAAATTTAGAAAATCATCTAAAATATCCAATACCATTTGGCTCTATAGTTAAAGAAATAAGTATGTATACAACATTCTATTTGAGCTCTGCTTAGTGCTTAATCTATGTTAATCAGTGATAAGGAATATGCCTTATGATAAATCTTGACTCTAGCTTTATAACTTATTGACTACAGGATCAGTTAAATGTCAAAATAATTTATATGTGTCAGGACTCACGCAGGTATGCTTTCACAGTCTCTGTTCAGATAAAACTTTTTATTTTCTTCAAACAAACCCAATAGAGATCTATCTCCTTGTAGATTCTACCCTTGTTCTGTTAAATCATGGGTAAACCTGTCCCTGACCCTTAATACTCTTCCTAGGCCATGGTTGGCATCGAGAGCAAGCTTCGTGCACTTGCAGTTTCATGCCTCAAGCCCTTACAAACATTCAGTGTATAAAATGTTCTTAATGAAGTTGAAAGTTGCTGTGTGAATGTGATTTTATGAAGGCTTGTGGCTTAACCTAAGTGATGACCTTTGACTCCATAGCTGGACTTCTTTGTGAACCTGTATTTTTTGTTAGCATGAGGTTTGCTGATTATGAAGTGCATGGTCACTCACAAGCTCTTACCAGAAAGCTCTTGTTTGAAGTTGCATGCGAGTCTTTTTTTTTTATTTATTTTTTTTTAATTTGGAAGCCCTCACTCAAACTTGACAGTCAACATTTTCTTTGGAGTTAATCATTGCTGTGCACATGGGATTTACAAGGGGATGTGACTTAAGTTTAGTCACATCAGTCACATCGACCTTTGACTTTAATGCAAACAAGTATCACTTTTACTGAATATGCTACCAGACTTTAAAGTATGTGTTAACGAATCTCATATAGCAGAAAGCTTGTGGTTGAATGCTACATTTTGTAGATATAATTAAGTTTGGGTTAAGATTTAAAGCTTTGTGCTTGCCTTGCATGAGCATGATAATTTAAGATGAAATGCTCACTTTCACCCGAAGTAGGTATACCATTTTAAACATTTTAATAAAGTGCCAGAGAAGAGCACATCTGTTACAATGCTTCCATTTGTCTTAAGATTGTAAAGCCCAGTCAAGTTTGGTAACAAAGTACCATGCATTTTTTTAATTCAATGCATATATATATTTTCTTGTCAAGTTGAAGCTTCAGTCCAAGTATAAAAAGGTCTAAAGATAACATTTGGTATCCATTCCTGACTCTCTATGTAGAATAAGAAAAAAAAGTTCAATATTGTATCATAGTGCTTTTAACACTGTCAATGATGGATTTCATTAAAAAAAGGCATGGGACTAGAATGAAAATGAACTTGTTAATTTTCTCTCATGCTCACATTATGGCTATGATGAATAGATTCCTACAGGCAGGACTGTGCCTTAGCCAAGAAGACAAAGTAATTATGAATTTTTGGACATTTCTGGAAAAAATATATTTGCTGAAACAGTTATAACAGCCACATTTGTTTTATTAACAGAACAGGCTTAATGTTACATAATTAAAATCCCGAAACTGCACCCATGCGGAAATTATATGCACAATTACAGTGACAGAACATGTTAGTGTCAAATGGTTTTCAAAAAAGGTATTACTATGGAAATATACAGTAATTCTCAATTTTGTCTTAAACAACAGTGATCTACCTTTCTCCATATTTCCATAGGGTCCTTGTTTAGAAGGGACAGCCCACCTTTAAAATCTTCTGCCCCCCTTTCTTCCTGATAGTCCTCATTTCTATGAGCTCAGAATATTTACTAGGTATAAGTGCATCACAATGTTCCATAGAGCTAAATATACTAATAAAGAAGACAATATGTTTAGAAATTCTGCTGTGCTATCAAAATACATTTTGTACATTTCTTACTCAGATACATAAATAGCTGTAAATACGTGACATTCCATAAAAAGTATTGGTATTAGGCATAATCCCTAAAAGTAGGTTTCCCTTTGCCCATTTTAAATATCAGGAGGTATATTTCTCTACCACAAGACCACACAGACTAACATTCAAGTATAATTTATAATCTATCAATTGAATATAAATCCCTACATTTTGTAAATAGTAACATGATAGTATTAGATCTTGCATTTGAAAATCCAGCTTTTCAAAATGTAAGCTCAGTCCTTTATTAAGGGTACAAAATTAAATGATTATCGTATTTTGAACCCAAAATTTGAACATTAATTTAGAAAAAAAGAAAATGCCTAAATATAAGACTACCCCATAAGAAAAAAGTTTTATTAGTAAATATTAATTCTATTTTTTAATATCTACTAAAAACTATGATTGAGAAAAATGCTTTTTTGTTTTTATTTCTTTTTATTTGCCAACCTGCCTCCCCAGTTATGCACATTGGCCCCATGGCTTGCTAGTCTGTCCCACCAGATATGCCTTATACCCCATATATGCCACTCTGCCTCCCTGATATTCCACTCTACCCCTGATATGCCTTATACCCCCTATATCAGGGGCGTCCAACATGCGGCCCGCGGGCCAAATGCGGCCCGCGAGACCTCGAGGTGCGGCCCGCGTAAGATTGGCAGCCAGGGCAACCGATCTTACGCGAGCCGCACCTCAAGCCCTGCTACTTACTTGTGGGAGGGACTTCTGGACTGCACACAGAGGAAGCGGAGTTCACGTGACATCCTACTTCCTCTGTGCTTTAGCAGAGAAGGCAGAGGGAGACCGCGCCCCCTGCTGAAGTCTGTAAGCGGCATCGAGGAGCTGCCTTGCAGGTAAGGAGGTGGGGAGGGTGTTTGAATGAGTGTGTGTGATTGAGGGAATGAATCTGTGAATGAATGATTATATGAATAAATGAGTGTGTGTGTGTGTGTGTGTGTGTGATAGCATGGATGTGTAAGTGCTGGAACCTAGGCATGATGGGACTGTGATTGCTGTTAGCAATCACACTCCTATCATGCCAAGTCAGCCAGTACATGCTGAAACCTGGCCAGCTGCCCCCCTTGTGTATTGATGCTGCCAGCAGTATGGGGTCTGCACTTACAGCCACCCTGTACCAGCATGTACTGGCTAACTTGGCATGATAGGAGTGTGATTGCTAACAGCAATCACAGTCCCATAATGCCTAGGTTCCAGTATTTACTGGATGGATGTGTAAGTGCTGGAACCTAGGCATGATGGGACTGTGACTACTGTTAGCAATCACACTCCTATCATGCCAAGTCAGCCAGTACATGCTGAAACCTAGCTAGCTGCCCCCCTTGTGTAGTGATGCTGCCAGCAGTATGTGGTCTGCACATCACTTACAGCCACCCTGTACCAGCATGTATTGGCTGACTTGGCATGATAGGAGTGTGATTGCTAACAGCAATCACAGTCCCATAATGCCTAGGTTCCAGTATTTACTGGATGGATGTGTAAGTGCTGGAACCTAGGCATGATGGGACTGTGACTACTGTTAGCAATCACACTCCTATCATGCCAAGTCAGCCAGTACATGCTGAAACCTAGCTAGCTGCCCCCCTTGTGTAGTGATGCTGCCAGCAGTATGGGGTCTGCACATCACTTACAGCCACCCTGTACCAGCATGTATTGGCTGACTTGGCATGACAGGAGTGTGATTGCCAACAGCAATCACAGCGAGCACAGTCCCATCATGCCTAGGTACCAGCATTTACTGGTTGCCTGGGTTGCCAGCATTTACTGGTTGCCAAGTCATATTGCTAATTTTGTCCAATTGTGTGTTACCTACTTTTATTAAAAATGTGCGTTTTTATTATTATTTTTAAAGGTGGGGGTCATTTTCGGTTTTGGCTAAGTGAACCCTGAATGTTTTGGTCCAGAATTTTCATTTTAGTTCATCCCTAGAATAAATCTAGGGAATCCTGAATTTGTAGTCGCAAAACTTTCTAGGCCCAGAAATCAGTGAGAGGAAGAGTAAAGGTTTTGTGTCATTTTACTTTATTTTAATCTGCATATTTTATTAAAGCCCATATTTTTTGTCACAGTGAAAAATGAGTGCGGCCCGCGCACGTATACAATTCTGATGAAGTGGCCCACTGCAGAAAAAACTTGGACACCCCTGCCCTATATGCTACTCTGCTCCCCAGATATGCCTTATACTCCCCTATTTATCACTGCCCCCAGATATGCCTTATTCCCCCCTATTTGCCAATCTGCACCCCTGATATGCCTTATCCCTCCTATTTGCCGATCTGCCCCCCTGTTATGCCTTATACCACCCTATATGCCCCCACCGACTTACTGATGCATCCCTAGACTTGCTCACTGTTGTCTGGTGGACGTCTGGTGGACGTCTGCGCGATGCGCGTAAACAACCTCTGCTGCTACACGGCAGCAGTGGCAGTAGTCTGAGTGCATGCATCTAGACAACCTCCACTGCTGCTGGCCGGTACTTGCCAGCAGCAGCGGAGGTTGTCTGCGTGCATCATGCCAACGTTCATTGGCTGCCAGAGAGGAGGATCTGGATGTTATTTTTGTAGTCAGACCTCTATTTAGGTCTGATTATAAGACGACCTTGAATATAAGACGAGGGAAACCTCGTCTTATAATCGAGCAAATACTGTAATGCTCACATTAAAGCTAAGTGCAATGAAATTGCTAGATTGGTAAGGAGCGTGTGGTCTTGTCCCTCTAACCATCCCCCATCAGTGCCTACATTGCTGTCTCCAACAAAGGTGTCCCAACAGGCCTGTACTGGACAGTGGGCCAACTGGACAAATGACCCACAGCTTGAAGACCAAGGGACACAGTGTGGGAGATCATAAGAGTTCCCTTCTCGGCACTGAAATGTGTAGTAGGTTTGTAAAGCCTCCGGTGCTTCTGATACAGCTGCGTGGAATCTGCCATGGCTTCAGTGATACAGTAGACCACCATGGAATACCGCCCTGGGGTGGTATTATATGGGCTGGTGGGGAGTTTACAATCCAGAATGTAAATGGATATTAAATATATGATGAACAGAACTTGCCATATTTCAAGCCTTTTTTTCTAAGTAGACATAATATGCTATGTTCAAACAGCATAATTAATTAAGAAAAAACACCCTAAGGTGTTTGCAAGCACTTTGTTCTGCCTGTTGTAAGGAAGAAATTGCCGATGTAAAGGAATCCATAGTAAGATGATTAAGGGAAAGGAAAAGGATTTGTAGGTATCTGTAGGTCATCTAGTGGAAGGAAAATTATATGGTGATATTGGTTATATGCACAAAGGGAACTGATACAGCAGTTAGTGTATGGTGACCAGGTGGCAGAGAGATGAGTGTTGGTTATATGGTAGAAGGGGGCATGATATAGAAGTATGTGGCGTGGTGAAAGATAGACAATATTGAGGATGACGTAGCTCAGAGCTACAAAACTCCAATCCTTGAGGGCAGCAAAGAGGCAACAATTGTTGGATATCAAAATTTTTCCTGCATGTTTTTATAACTGTGTTATTGCGACAAGCTATGTAAACTGTCATGACTGCACCCACACAAATTATATATATCTAAACACGCTTCATTTTTGTCTGACAGTCATGACTATTAAAAATAACCAGCACATTGAATTGAATTCCCATGAGGCTCAGCCAGACATACTACTTCCATAATGCTGGTTGAACATCATGGGAAGTAGAGTTAACAGTAAAGATGCAGATGTTAGCTGTGAACTACAATTCCCGTGATTGTCAGCCAGCCAGGTGTCCACCATGATGCTGGCTGAGCATCATTGGAAGAGTAGTCCACAGGACTCCCAGGACCCTTACACACTGCCTTTACACACACACACCTGCCCATAAACACACATATACACATACACTGCCCATACACATGACGGCCCTTACACACACACCTGCCCATACACGCCTGTCCGTACACACTGCCCATAAACACACATCTACACATACATTGCCCTTACACACAACTGCCCATACACACTGCCTTTACACACACACCTGGCCATAAACATACATATACACATACACTGCCCTTACACACGCCTGACCGTACACACTGACCATAAACACACATCAACACATACATTGCCCTTACACACAACTGCCCATACACACTGCCTTTACACACACCTGCCTATAAAGCACACATATACACATACACTGCCCTTACACACACCTGGCCATACAGACTGCCTTTACACACACCTGCCCATATACACACATACACACATACACTGCCGATACACACACTTGCCCATACACATGCATATACACATACACTGCCTTGACACATGACTGTCCATACACACACCTGCCCCATTAACACACATATACACTTACACTGCCCTTACATATCTGCCCATAAACACTGCCTTTACACACACCTGCCCATAAACACACATACACTGCCTTTACACACCCTTGACTTTACACACATATGCACACACACACCAGCTTACAAATACCTTGACTTCTCTTACACACACCTGCCCATTAACACGCATATACACATTACACCGCTCGTACATACTGCTTTTAGAAACACCTGCCCAGAAACACACATATACATATACACATACACTGCCCTTACACAAACCGACCATTAACATACACACACACACACCTACACTGCTCTCACACACACGAGCATATATAATATAAATATATACATACACTGCCCTTACACCCCTTTCTCCCTATCTCTTACATTTCTCATCCTCCATCCTGTGTCTGTCAATACAGGCTTCTGCTTTAGTGCTCCCTCAATACTATGAGCTGTTTATTTATGCAGAGTGCAGGGGTATGATGTTATATTCCGGTGCTTGGCATCAATTGCCGGCGCGTAGTGATTAGGGAGCACAAGAGCCATGGTCTGAAGTGACAGACCTTGGGTATCTCCTGTGCTTCTCCAAGCCTCAAGCATTAAGCCAGTATCACAACCTCATGGTGACGAGTCCCATTAAGGGCGAAACAACTGTCCATGACTGGACAAAAAAAAATAGTTGTCCATGATCTGGCTACTGCACCTCTTTCTGGAGTATTGTCTAAAGGCTGTAGTACAGCGGACTTTTGCTCTCAAGGGATCCATGTATAAAGTGGATATAGAGGTGAAAGGTGATCATTGTTGACCTTATTTGCATGCTCCCACTCAGAATCCCTTGTGGTTGTAGCACCACCACAAGATTTCTGATGGAAAAAAAACAAGCCTTTTGGCTTGTCTGGTGGATATAGATTAGTGCTTAATAATGCTTCTGCTTCAGCATACTAAGACATTTTGGACAATGGTGTGGAAGAACTTGACTGGCAAGCACAGAACCCTGACCTCGACCCCATCGAACACATTTGGGATGAACTAGAACTGAGATGGGGACTCAAGCCTTCTCGTGCTACATCAGTGCCTGGCCTCACAAATACTTTACTGGATGAATGGGAAAAACTCACACAGAAACACATCAAAATCTTGTGGAAACCCTTCCAAAAAGGGGGACAAACTACACATTAATGTCTGTTTATTTAGAATGCAATGTCATAAATGTCCCAAAACTTTTGTCCATATAGTGTATATATATTTATAACTGAGTAGGGGGAAACGTGGGGTGCTGTGCTTTAAAACACAGTCCAGCCCTGTGTCTCAATTTTGACACCTGAAGTGTTAGGGGCATAACAGTCTGTATATGGTGGTGATGTTTTTGGCAATGGTACAAACTGGTATCTAGTTAGGCTGCTCTGATATGTGATAATGCAAAAGTTATCTATTTTTTCATATTTTTAATAGCAATCTAGATACTCTCTACATTCAGGTTTTGTATGCTTCATATTTCCAGTGGGTATGTAAGTTCAGCAAATTATATTTAATTGCATTTAACTGCATTTAATTCCATTTAGAACAGAAATATTTTCCCAGCCATGAATAATTGCATTCATTATTGGGGAATTCTAAGTATGCAGAGTGAGTAGCATCTATAAAGCTACAAAGTATCTTAAGTACAAACGGCTCTGGGGATGGACAGGAGAATGTTAGTATATGTTAAAATTCCTTTACTTTTAAAGGGCAACTCCCACCATATTTTACCCTTCTGTTAATGCCCTATGGTTGTAAGTAGTATGTATGTAATATTTGTTGTAAAAAATGTAAAATGTATCCTTTATTTTTACGTTTCAAGCAAGTACTTATCTACTATTTGAGAAACTACACTATATGACCAAAAGTATATGGACACCTAACCATCACACCTGTATAGGCTTGTTGGACTTCCCATTCCCAAACCATAGGCATTATGAGGCTGACACTCCTCTTTACGGCTATAACAGACTTCACAATTCTGGGAATGCCTTCCACAAGATTTTGGATTGTGTCTGTGGGAATTTGTGACCATTCAGACAATTTGTGAGGTCAACCACTGATATCGGACAAGGTATACGTTCTCAGACACACTGATGCAAACTGAAACGCTCTGACTACAGTTAGCCAATTATAAAGTGATATAACTTTATAGGCCATCATAGTACATAGTGAATGCTTTAACTCTCTCAAGGAGATCTGTGGCAAAACTAGCATGAGGCTAGGTTTCCACTTGGGTTTTTGTCCTGCGTTTTTTTCTTGATGAAAAACGCCAGGAAAAACGCCAAGAAAACTGCCACTGCATTCTCCTGCGTTTTTTCTGGAGTTTTTTCTGGCGTTTTAGCCTTTCTGTGGAAATTGCTTTTTTGACCTTAGGCAGTTTTTCCAGCCTTTACACGTTGGAATTGTCACCCAACTAAAAGGTATCTGCCCCCTCCTAATGTCATTTTCTTGGTAGAGTTCTACTTAAACGCCCCGGCGGACCCTTTTGTCTCTTTTCTGTGGTTTGTAAGGCATGCTTTATTCCGAATGTCTGCTCCTCTATGAAGATTGGCCCCAAATGATGGTGCAAATTGTTTGCTGTTGCTTTTGGCACGCAGGATCCAGTTGGGTATGTTTGTTTGTAATGGCATGTTTGTTCCAAATGATGTAAAAATCAATATGAACTTTGTTTTTTGTGAAACTGTTTGTTTCCAGCCTATTTCTCGTAGGACACACAGATACTGGGTCCATCCTCTGCATTGTAACTGTGGGAAAAAAACGCCATAAAAAACGCCAAGATAAAACCCACATGGCTTTTTCATGGCGTTTTTTTCTCTCCCATAGACTTCTATTGGAGAAAAACGCCAAGATTTCCTTGCAAAAAACGCCAGAGTGTCAACATGCTGCGATTTTGGAAAACTGCCACAGAGCCCCAAAAAGCAGAAAAACGCCAAAGAGGACTGAAAAAATGCCAAACAGAAAAACGCCAAGTGGATATGGCATTGTGCGATTTCCTATTGAAGAACAGCTAACATCTGGCTGCAGCGTTTTTTTCACTAAAAAAACGCTGTGTGGCTGAATTGGTGTTTTTATGGGTGTTTTTAGCAAAAAAAAAAAAAAAAAAACAAGTGGAAACCTAGCCTAAGGTTGTTAGCCAGATGTTAGCTGTTCTTCAATAGGAAATCGCACAATGCCACTCTGTTGACACTCTGGCGTTTTTTGCAAGGAAATCTTGGCGTTTTTCTCCAATAGAAGTCTATGGGAGAGAAAAAACGCCATGAGGCTAGGTTTCCACTTGGGTTTTTGTCCTACGTTATTTTCTTGATGAAAAACGCCAAGAAAACTGCCACTGCATTTACCTGCGTTTTGGCGTTTTTTCTGGCGTTTTTTCTGGCGTTTTAGCCTTTCTGTGGAAATTGCTTTTTTGACCTTAGGCAGTTTTTCCAGCCTTTACACGTTAGAATTGTCACCCAGCTAAAAGGGATTAGGATAAATGGCAAGTATCTGCCCCCTCCCGATGTCATTTCCTTGGTAGAGTTTTACTTAAACGCCCCGGCGGACCCTTTTGTCTCTTTTCTGTGGTTCTTAAGGCATGCTTTATTCCGAATGTCTGCTCCTCTAGGAAGATTGGCCCCAAATGATGGTGCAAATTGTTTGCTGTTGCTTTTGGCACGCAGGATCCAGTTAATGCGTCCGGTATGTTTGTTTGTAATGGCATGTTTGTTCCCAATGGTGTAAAATTCAATATGAACTTTGTTTTGTGTGAAACTGTTTGTTTCCAGCCTATTTCTCGTAGGACACACAGATACTGGGTCCATCCTCTGCATTGTAACTGTGGAAAAAACGCCATAAAAAACGCCAAGGCAAAACCCACAAAGTTCATATTGAATTTTACACCATTTGGAACAAACATGCCATTACAAACAAACATACCCAACTGGATCCTGCGTGCCAAAAGCAACAGCAAACAATTTGCACCATCGTTTGGGGCCAATCTTCCTAGAGGAGCAGACATTCGGAATAAAGCATGCCTTACGAACCACAGAAAAGAGTAAAAAGGGTCCGCCGGGGCGTGTTTAAGTAGAACTCTACCAAGGAAATGACATCAGGAGGGGGCAGATACTTGCCATTTATCCTAATCCCTTTTAGCTGGGTGACAATTCTAACGTGTAAAGAAAAACTGCCTATGGTCAAAAAAGCTATTTCCACAGAAAGGCTAAAACGCCAGAAAAAACTCCAGAAAAAACGCCAAAACGCAGGAGAATGCAGTGGCAGTTTTCTTGGCGTTTTTCCTGGCGTTTTACATCAAGAAAAAAATGCAGGACAAAAACCCAAGTGGAAACCTAGCCTAACAATTACCCTCCTGTTCTGATGTTAACAGTCGTCAGACATACAATGCCACAGAAGAGGAACAGTAACATTAAAATGGTGAGTTATAACTTAATGGGAAGAAATAATGATGCAACTCCTATGAGCAAGAAGTTAAAACAGGCGTCAGCATGGAGGCATGTTTTACATGTAACCATCTTTATTTACTGTATGAAATTGTAAAATGAAGTGCTTGGAAAAGAGACAGGCTGCTCTAAGGTAAACATGAAGCGAATACCATAGAATCCATGGCTATTGATTTTAAAATTGTTAATGAGATTAGCTTGAACACATCCAACAACATCGGAATGTCCACCCTACATGTACATAATCACACTCCTTTGAATACAGATCATTAGCCATCCTATTTTATATAATCTCACAGATGAAAGGTAACAAATATTGAAAGTTTGTTTTTTATGACTTACCCAAATAGAGATGAATGTTGAATTAAAGGCATTTTAAAGTATTTATTTTTAATTTAAAGAGATTATTGTTATGTTATTTATCAACATTCAGTGTATCAGACTATATACATTTTATGAAAATTACCAACTTTTAATTAAAAAAAGTAAATAAAGAAGGTCTCTAAGTTAGAGAAATCCATTAGCGTGATATAACAGGTCAGAAGAACGATAATAAGCTTAGACCTCTTTCAGGGATATTGTCACATATCTGTTACCTCATTTAAACTTAATAGAATCAACTTTGAAACACTACTCAGTATTTTTTTCACTGTAAAGCGCTGATGGTTTGTGCCATTTCAAACACTACCTTAACTGACCCTATTACTTTTTTATAGGGCTGCAACTAACGATTATTTTAATAATCGATTAGTTGGCCGATTATTTTTTCGATTAATCGATTAATCGGATAAAAAAAATGAATGTAAATTTTTCATTTATTTAAAATAATTTACTAAACAAATGATGTTAAATACAAACAGCAGAATAAAAAAACTTTGATAATACATTTCTTGTCTTTATTTCCCAACCAGCCCCCCAATATATGCACATTTGAGCCCAGGCTTGCCTCCCATACATGCCATGCTGCCCCCCCCACATATGCCACGCTGCCTACCACAGCACTCCACGCTGCCTCCCACATATACCACACCACGCTGCCTCCCACATCTGCCACTCCATGCTGCCTCCCACATCTGCCACTCCACGATGCCTCCCACATCTGCCACTCCACGCTGCCTCCCACATCTGCCACTCCACGATGCCTCCCACATCTGCCACTCCACGATGCCTCCCACATCTGCCACGCCACGCTGCCTCCCACATCTGCCACTCCACTCTACCCCCCACATGCCACTGTGCCTGATACGCCTTATACCCCCTGAAACACCACTCCATCCTCCCCAGACATGCCACCCTGCCCTCCCCACATATGCCACGCCATGCTGCCTCCCACATCTGCCACTCCACAATGCCTCCCACATATGCCACTCCACGCTGCCTCCCACATATGCCACTCCACGCTGCCTCCCACATCTGCCACTCCACGCTGCCTCCCACATCTGCCACTCCACGCTGCCTCCCACATCTGCCACTCCACGCTGCCTCCCACATCTGCCACTGTGCCTGATACGCCTTATATCCCCTGATACCCCACTCCATCCTCCCCAGACATGCCACCCTGCCTCCCAGACATGCCACTTCTCTACCCCCAGATATGCCACTCTACCCCCAGATATGCCTTATACACCCTGATACACCACTCCGTCCTCCCCAGACATGCCACACTGCCCGCCCCACATATGCCTTATATACTGTATATGCCTTATACCCCCAGATATGTCACTTCACTGCCCCCAGGATTTAGATTCCCCTAAATTAACCCTAAACTCCCCATTAACCATAACTGCCCCTAAATTAACCCTTAACACCCCCTTAACCACAGCATCCCCTAAATTAACCCTAAAGACCCCATCAACCACAGCATCCCCTAAATTAACCCTAAACACACCATTAACCACAACTGCCTCAAATTAACCCCAAACACCCCATTAACCACAGCTGCTCCTAAATTAACCCTAAACACCCTATTAACATAACTGCCCCTAAATTAACCCTAAACACCCAATTAACCATAACTGCCCCTAAATTAACCCTAAACACCCCACTAACCATAACTGCCCCTAAATTAACCCCTAACTTTCAGTAGCCCAAATATATATATATATATCTTACATACATATATACACACACACATACATACACATTATATATATATATATATATATATATATATATACATATACTTACAGTTAGATGAGTGTCACAGCCATGTGGTTCTGGCCTGGAGAAGGAAGGGGCGGGGCCAGTTGTCACAGTGATTACAGGGAGGGGGAGTAAGTAGGAGCTGCTGCTGTGAGACGGTGAGTCAGACTAAACGGATTATATAATGAGGGGGATTTTTCAGAGCGTTTGCTCTGAAAAAACCCTCATTTTATAATCGATAATAATCGATTCAACTAATCGATAATGAAATTCGTTGGCAACAAATTTCATTATCGATTATTATCGATTTTATCGATTAGTTGTTTCAGCCCTACTTTTTTATTCAGGACAATTCAAAGTAGAAAACATTGCTATTGGCATATAGAAATTAACTACAATGTAACACTTAACAAACAAATGACACGTATATTGTAGTCTTAACGTAACCACTGAGACAGCTGCCAAAATAGGGTTTATTCACTAAGCAGTGGATTGTGGTGGGATAAAAAACTTAAAAGTCGCTGCATTACCAATAAATTATTCAGAACCAGCTCTGTTCAGTGAGTAAACTCCAAAACTCTTGAACATAAAGACCTAGGAATGGGTCCTTGGAAAGTTAAACAAAACATAGTGTTTGGCATACAGTAATAATGGAGGAATAAACTGCCAATGTGCTGCCTAGTGGGTATGACCCAAATAATTTGTCCACTAATATATATATATTTTTTTATATATATTTATGTGAAATCCCAGTTAGTATAAACAATGATTTATTTGAAATATTATAATTATAACTTAATAAAGGCCTAATTATAAATAATTCATGCTATGTACTTTTGAGAATTGTGTGGCCCTTGATGTACTATGGTATCGTGCTTATATAGGTTATGTAACTAGGGCAGGTGAAGGAAAGTGGCCACTTTAACAATCTGAGTCAGCTTATTAAATGATGAAATGTCTGACATTGAACAATTTCCAGATAGAAACTGACCTGTGTGTTTTGGCAAAAAATGTTCACATGTGGCAATGAAGACTTTGGCCTAGCTTAAGAAATTCCAAATATAAATTCATTTACATGAATGCTCTTACTTTCTTACATGTTAAGTTATGTATTAAATATATATCATTATATATGTCAACATTTTGCAATCTTAGTGTGATGAAAAATCTATGTCATCTTCAAGGTATAGCAACTAATATTTTCTTGCTGTATGAAAACGATTTACTAAAATATCATACAGCCCAAGATTTGAAATGGCCAAAGAGATTTTTTTGCTTAATTGAGTGCAATTAGCGGAATGGGTATGAGCTGAGATTTACTCAGACCTTTATGGAACATTGTGACCTACTGAAAGATTATACAATTAAGCAAGTTATTTGGAAGAATATTGGATTTTATTTACACAATTTATGTTTAAACACATTTTGTTGTGTCTTTACTAGTTATAGTGATAATTAGAGCTATATAACAATGTAATATACCCTGAGCTCAAAAAAATTGGATCATCAGAGGAGGAAAAAGGGATAATGTTTCTGCCAGTGATAACCTACACTATTGCATACAGCACTGTATTTTATGATCCTCTGGCACAGGACATAAATGGGGAGAAAGTATAGGGAGTAATGTAACAAATGAGTAAAGTAAGAGAAAAAGGGAGAAAGGGGTGGAAGATTCTAAGGCATGGAAATGTGTCGCTGCAAGGGCAAGTGTGAGCCATTATGTTTGTATGTAATGGCAAGCATGAATGTACATGTGTATGTATGTGTGTATTTGTAAGGGCAGTGTATATGTGTGTATATGGGCACTGTATACAGTATATGTGTGTGTAAGGGCAGTATATATGTGTGGGTGTAGGAGCAGGCATTAGTAAGGGCAGTGTATGTGTATATGTGTAGATTTTGACAGCTTATCCATAATATACTGTTTTGGACCTAAAGGGTATAGAATGATTTACACATGTTTAACTCAGTAGCTTCTATTTAGAATTGTTTTAATTCAAAAAAAAGTCTTTGCTGAGTCCAGCAACTGTGAAAATGTCTGCAATGAACCATATATGTGCCTATCCTTGGTTAAAATGTGTGTGTGTGTGGGGGGTATGGGTGTTATTGGACAGGGTTTAAATGTATGTGTGACAGTGTACAAATAAAACAGTGTACAGTGTAAAGTGGAAACAATGTTCCTATGTGCCACGGAGCTGCATTACAATCATTGAAGCGACTCATGTTCCTGGTCAGATTTAAAGAGGGGCTCAACCTTTAAAAGGAAAAGGTGTTTTCTTACGTTTTATGTATGTTTTATGTTCACAATTTATGGAATATGTATCTAGTAAACAAATTAATTGATGGTCAAAAGGACCAGCGTTGGGAGGTTCAAAATCTGACACAGAAGCAAACTGGACACTAGTGGAAGAGGTTTCCCATCCTGCATACCAGGGAATGACTGTGTCTCAGGATTTTAGCTACCATCTTTGGGTCTCATGGTAAATGTCTGAACTATGATTAACCCCTTAATGACAAAGCCCGTACATGTATGGGCTCAAAATGCATTGTTTTCAATGGGTTTAAGGACCGCCCATTGTCCTTAAGGGGTTAATATACAGAATATCTTAACCTCATGGCCACTTACGGTTTTGACCTTGACAGTGTAGTCAAATAAGACTGCATATTGGAGTTCTTTATGGCTACTTTATTATGAATTATTTAATGGTAAAAAAGTAAGAGAAAGAACTTACCTAAGGTAGAAGCTGAAGCTCCACAGCTTCTCCGTGGTCCAACAATTGTCGACACTTGGCTTCTTGAAGCAGCGAATCAGTGGCAGGAAAGCAAATTGAATGCAATGAAAGCTCTTTCCATGCATGCGCACGGGGGACTGAACAGACCGTCACCCATAGTATTCCCTGAGTCAGCGCAGGAGCTGAGTGGAGGTAAGTATATCATGTGCAAGGAAATGTGTTTGCTGTTTAGCTAGGTGAGGAAAGGAGCAAATGTATATGGGGGGATTCTTCCCCATGCATTTGCAAAAGGAATACCATAAAAAAAACTTAGGGACAATGCAGCTATCATATGCATTAAAGTACATATGATGGCTGGAGTGTGCATTTAAAGATTCTCAGGGTCAATCAGCTCATTCATTCCGTTTCCAAAGTCACGCCTTACTAAAATGGTATTTTAGAGTGTAAGTATATACATGTGTGTAGCACACCGCGTTATGCTTTACAGCAAAATTCGCTATCCGTTCCGCACCTTGCAGTCCATGTACTTCCTGCGCTAACATGTGATGTGTTCTGGATCTTTTTCATATGTAACGTGTTTTTCTTTTTCTGAGGCAGACTTTCCCTTAGCTATGTGCAACGCCCTGCTTACTATAGGTTCAGAAGTTCCCATTGTTTTATAAAACTCTATGTGGAACTATAAAAACCCATAGACTTTCACGGTTATCCAGTAACTGACATGATCATAGTTTGTGCATTCACAATAAACTATACATAGAGCTCACACTAGAGGTTTCCCAAATGCCTCGGCATATGTGCTGCATGTGGCATTTTATTCCCCCTGCAGCAAGTTGGCAGTGAAAGGGTTTGCACCACTGAGTACATTCTTCACATTACCTCATTCCAGCTGTTTCCAGCCCCCAGGGCAAAGCTCAGGAAAGCATGAGATGGGAGGAGACAGATTTCTGTAGGGGGGTCCCATTGCCAGCCTGCTAGGCAGCCTTGGTGGGTTTAACCCCTTCTCACCTGCATCGTAAAGAAAGCTATTCTAACAAAGTGCATCTGAAATCACAGTTTACATTGGGATTTCAGTATTGGAAAACAATGATGTATAGCTCTTAGCTTTAAGCATTTATGCTCATGTACATAATCCGATAGGGAATGTACTTCAAATTATTATATAAATAAAAGATAATAATAAAAATACACTGTTCACTGTACATGCCTCTGGCAAGCACATGGTTAATAAAGTTACACTACTTTATCTTTTCAAGGCAAAGTTAATGTTTTGAGTCTTAGCAATATGCAGAACAAAGTTGTGTTCTACATATTTTATGATATACACTATTTTGTGCTAAACCTGAATGTTTTACAGAAACTGGATCTATGCCGGGTGTCAAATAAATGTTGCACTGGGTTGATACGTTGCACTACTGTGTTATTTGCTGAGTAGGTTATCTGCAGGATGTACCCAGTGCCCAACAGATGATGTATTTAAACTATAACATTCTGAAGCTAAAACAAGACACAGGGGCAATTAATACGACAGAGAGGGGGGAAGTAGGGTGATTACAGAGAGCGTGGAAAAAGGAGAACAAGGACACAGCAGAGAATGTAAGAACAGAAAACTGAAAAATTTGAAGGAAAAGAAAGTGTGCATGAGGAGGGGGTAGAGACAAAGAAAGGGAAGGCGGAGAGAGGAAAAAAAGTGGGGGAGAAAGGAATAAACAGGAAGTGAGGGGAAGAAATGGTTACAGAGAAAGGGATGGAATGAAACAGGAAACAGATAAGAAGAAGGTACTGACTGGAAAAGTCAGAGAAATACAAAGTCGGTGACAGAGATGAACAAAATAACGGCAGCAAGAGAAGAAAGGATGTGATCCCTCTCGCAGCACGGCTTCCTAGAATAATCCATTTCCCTATCCATCAGCGGCTGGTCAATAGAACTTTGCTCCATCAAACTTGTCTGTTCCAGATTTGCAGAGATGTTCAATTAACTACGTGCCTCTTCTGTTTTTCCTCGTGGCTCTACCACTTTCCTCGTGGCTCTTGAAAACTTAAATACCGCCTGATTGGGACCAGCAAAGCACAAATCATTTGGCACCTCTTTATAAACAGGGATCTGCGGAACATCATTTTTATTAACCTGAGGAACAGCTTTCCTTGATCCCGATTGTCACCATGTGTCCCCTTATCAGCACTGTGAGTTGAGATCCCCTCCCCAGCCTCCTCAACTGCTTAAGAAATCCAACCTATCTTTCCTAGCACTCTTTTACATCCCAATTTAGTTGGGGAAGAGGAATAACAACATGGCCCTCCTGGGACACATTTGTTTGTGTCTGTCAGGACTTGTTTTGGTCCTAGGGCAGGATGGGGCTGGCTGGGGACAGATGATCCAGTGGGAAGAGAGCGGGAGGCGATACCGGTTGCTAAACTCAGGATCTGAATACCAGGCAGCAGGAGAAGGCGCTGGGGGAGCTCGAGTTGTGCTGGATGGTAGTCGTGGGACAGGCTCTGACCGCCGCCGTCAGGCACCCACTTTGCCCCGTACCAGTTCCCAGACAGTGAGGGGTAGCACACGTCACCCTTTTGGCTTTGGGCAGGTGCCAGACAACTGGCGAAGTGGCGGAGAAACAACAGGTACAGGACGATTTGTTCCTTCTGCAGGGACAGGTGGAGGAGGAAGAGTACGACAGTCAACATCCCAGAACTCTGCTGGACAATCATTCCTTTCAAGGCAGCAACCCCCCTATGTTCAGCAACCCCCGTATGCACCCCAACCCCCTTATGCACCACAACCCCCTTATGCACCACAACCACCTTATGCACCGCAGCCTGACTATTACCCACAGGGGTATGACGACACCTATGGATACCCAAGAGGCGGTGGTGGATATGTGGCACAGCCTTGGGGGGGTGGATATGAGGAATCCTGGGAAGAACACGTGCCACCATTTGGTCAGCCACCTTATTTTGGTGCATCACCCAACCTAGCCCCTCAGCAGCCACCACCAGCAAATCCCATAGTACCACAGGATGGGCTTGACCGACGGTTTTCCCACAGTCTATTCAGGGGGAGTGAAGGGTCTCCAGACAGCGATCCAGTTCGTCCAGCAGTGGGAGCTGATGGTGGAGATGCGGGATTTCTCCCTTTTGGAGGAGCTGGTGGAGGTGAAGGTAGCAACTATGGTACACAGACCAGGTTGTCCAATGCCCCATCTACAGGCGGTGAAACCCAGGGGGCACAACAAAGCAGAGCCAGCGTGGGAAACGTTTTCAGAAACGGACAAAATAATAGAGGTGAGGTTCGGTTCGGTGGAGATGGGAATATACAAAACATATTAGAGGTTTATTCTTTAAAACACATACAAGAAAGATGTACATACACATTAAATAGTGATGTTGAACTCTAGCCCTTTAGGGTCACTTGTGTGGCATAATATTATTTAACAATTTCACCGGCATATACATTATTGATTGATTACATGTTAAGGAACAATCCAAAACCACAATAGAATACCTACAAGATTGTAAGCTTGCGAGCAGGGCTCTCTCCACCTAATGTGTCGGTTTGTCTTAGTCTGTCAATTCTTGTCTTGTCGTACCCCTTGAATATATGTATTGTATTAAGCACTGCGTAAATTGTTGGCGCTATATAAACATAATAATAATAATAATACAGTGGGATTAGGGTACTGAGTTTCCTAAATAAGGTAGATACCGACAACAGCAACATGTAACAAGCCTCCCACCTCTATATAATAGTGATAATCCATAGATGGACTACAGAATGATACAAAATCTTTATTAAGATCATTCTTAACATTCTGGGAGTGTGCAGACTCTCATCATCAAGACATAATGTTTCTATGTGCACTCTCGAAATGTTCAAATGATCTGCTTAAAGATTTGTCTTTGTATTATTTTATAAAATTTTATAAAAAATGCACCATGAACCACATTCATTATTATCCTTAAAGCAGCAACATATTCTGCAGCACTGCTACAGAATGAAATCGACAATATGCTATAGAAAAAGAAAAGATAATTAGAGCCCTACT
Organism: Spea bombifrons; assembly: GCF_027358695.1. Classification (NCBI taxonomy): domain Eukaryota; kingdom Metazoa; phylum Chordata; class Amphibia; order Anura; family Pelobatidae; genus Spea; species Spea bombifrons. The sequence goes on from NC_071090.1 coordinate 74,023,764, forward strand.
TGTGTGTGATTTGCATTGATTATTTTTCATAGAAGAATATGAAACATGCATATTCTGTAATTGTCCTAGGTTTAAGTGCAACCTGGTAATACAATGCAGGTAGTATATACCCTAATATGAGTACTAAACATTTGTTTTTTGTTGTTCACCCATATTCTAAAATCATGTAGCCTGTGTCATAGCTAAATATGTACTAGTTTAGACAGATGGATTGACCCTTTGAGGAACATTTGTGAAAAATATATACTGCAGGGGTTTGTTTTTACGAATTACACTTTTTTAAGCAGCACACATCATTATTATTTATTGATTAATATAGCACCATCATATTCCATAGCCTCGTTTAATGGTTATCTTTCAGAAGTCTTTTTATGGATTTTGTTCACATGGAATAAATGCCATGTTGCTTCAATTAAATTATTGTAAATTGCAGCTACAGACACACCCTGGCATTATGGCTCTTCACTAAAGGGAAACAAGCTTACAGATGTACTGCCAGAGGCTGCAGGTCCCTATGCTAGATCTGCACACATTCAGGTCTCTATCCACCCAGCTGAGCGTATAGAGCTGTCTGTATTGCGTCTTAACATTCTTTGGTTTAGCAGTTTTTTTTTTTAAATGTAAATAGTTTAATAACTCAACTTACATACATTTCCTTTGCTTGGAAAACAATACCTACCTGCTTCCTCTGGGAAAAAAAATAAGGAATGGAATGAGAGCTAGTTGTGTGCCTTAAATTTCCATAGTATAATGAAATATCAAGTAGACATAAGTTATTTACGTTTAAAAAAGACCTAAGACCATTAAGTTCAACCCTTCTATCTATCCTTCCTGCTTTAAGTCCAATTAAGCTATTTTTTAGTTTTGGCACTAAGGGGGAAAAATGTCTTCTTGACTCAAAAAGGCGATCAGATTTCTCCGTGGATCAAGAAGCGATAAAATATTGTTTATTCTATTATTTTTATCCATGTATGTTCTTCTATTCTAAAAAATATCCAGACCCTTTTTGAAGGCATTCATTGTATTTGATAGCACCACCTCTCTCAGCAGTAAATTCCATACCTTCATTGCCCTTACTGTCAGGGCAGGCCCAAGTCATAATGCCGCCCCCCTGCTGACGCCAGGGGTCATTATCTACCCTTCCTCTCACTACCTTCTCATTATCCACCCTACCCCCCCCTTTGTACTTCACTTACCTTTCAGCAGTCCTCCCTGCTCTGCCTTTAAGTCTGCTTTACTGCTGAACGCCGGAAATGACGTCATATTCCAGCGCTCACCATTACAAGCGGGCACGGAGACCGAGCTAGAGGGCTTGCAGAGGAGAGAGAGGGGCACCGAGCGGGTACTGACAACTTGATAAGCGAAAACCACTCGGCGCCCCTCTCTCTCCTCCCCTTAAAAAAAAAAGGTGCTTGGGGCAGCAAAGTGCCGCCTCTTCAAAAGTGCCGCCTGGGGCAATTGCCCCACGCTGCTCCATGGTAGGGCCGGCCCTGCTTACTGTAAAGAATTCTCTCTCACAGTCTCAGAGTATAAACTTTTGTTCTTTGTACATTTCTGTTAATGAGCAGGTCACTGGAGATCTCTTTATATTGGCCCTGAACATATTTATACAATGTTATAATATCCCCTCTAAGATGCTGTTTTCTACCTTATAGAGATACAACTTTTTTGATCTCTTCATAACTAAGATCTTCATATGCACTTAATAATTTTGTAGCCCTTATTTGAACCTTTTCTAGTTCCATAAAGTCCTTTTTAAGGACCAGTGCTCAGAATTACACTGAGCTCTTGCCATTGACTTATAGACAAATTATAAAGAAGAGGACCCCAGACAGACCCTGCCACTTAATACCTTGGTCCAGTTTGAGATTTTTCTATTGCCAGGTGTCAGGCTCACTGGCCTGTTGTTCCCCGACTTAGATTTTGATCCCTTCTTAAATATGGGCACCACATCTGCCTTACGCCAGTCTGTTGGCAGTATAGCTGAACTAAGAATCCATAAAGATAAAAAATAGCGGTCAGCAGTTGAGCTTCAATGTTGACTGATCGATGTATGATACTATAAACAGCTGAACAAAGTGACAGGTGTTATCCTAAAAGCCTGGTGTATCTACAGCCTTCAAAGACCATTTTACGATTGGCCCACTTTAAACTCTTTCTTTTACTGAGTAAACAGGTAATATAAAATTCATATTCATGCAGTCACTGTTAAGTACTACAGACAAAAATGTAATTGTATTTTGGAGCTTAGAAACCAAGCAAACATGTAACATGTGAGCAAAGCACTGGGGGAACGGCATATTTACTCTGATTCCTCTCATGTATTACAGATATTACAGATATATCCCAGTAAAGACTCTTTAAAAACTATGTTGTGTATATGCTATCCATATATGCAAAAGAAGGCAAGAGGTTCTTGTATTACAAATGATATCTTGTCCATACCGCAGATCTTATCTTTCCTATTGAGAACTATATACAACTCCTCTCTCTTCCCAGGCCTTCCAGATTTGGTGCCTGATCCAAGTTATGTCCAGGCCGCTACCTATGTTCAGAGAGCTCATCTCTACTCTCTACGGTGCGCAGCAGAAGAGCGCTGTCTGTCCAGGTGAGAAGTCTTAAGGTCTGTCTCTTTGGGGTATAGTTACTAAAGAGGGAGTATGCAGGAGCATTTTCAACACAATGAATTTGCTATGCATATTATGCCAACACCAATGAGCTTCTTCTGCAAGTGAGATGTTTTGAATGTTTCTTCTCTGACTGAACTGTACATTATGCAGGGCCAGCTCAGGTTGTGAACCTTAAAATGTTTAGCGAAGTTGGTAAGACAAAGTTGCTACTCTCTTGCAAACTCCCCAACAAACCCTGTTTTAATAAATACATGTTGGAGGTGACCAGGGCTAAATGTAAAGTGTGGCTGGAGTGGCAGATCGGGGAAGTATGGGACATCAACGGCTAGCGGCCCACCTGGCATTTGCCTGGTGTGGCAGATGGCCAGTACAGGCCTGCAGGCGACAATACTGATCCATGGGACTGTGAAGTAGAATAGTGCAACTAAGTGATTGTGTTTATATTTGTAATAAAATAAACGTGGATACAGCTGTAGTTGCTAACATGCAACCTGATGATGCAAAGATCTTCAATGCCATCAATTGAAATAAAGTAAATTACAAAGTTGGGGTTTAATCACTAGTGAAATGAGGAGGATGACACCACAACTCTCCTGACAACTCTCCTTTTAGTGAAAAAACCACACAGAACCAAATCATAGCATTCATTTTTTTATATATAATTTTTTTTTGCTGTATCACTCAATACAAAAGGGAAAAGAAAAAATGTCGGTGCGCTAAGCTAGTCACAGGCTCAAATAATACAAATGTATAATACGAGGCCTACCAAACAGGTGTAAGCATGCTGCAAGAAACAGTGTATTGGCTGTACAATGTATACAAGAAACAAAAACTGTCTGCACTTCTTACCCTAATAAAGTTGGCAACAAATATATAAACATAATATAAATGAGAGGTTTTGGTTATATGAATTGGCCAAAGCATAATTAAGCTCACCCGCCACGTCAAGGCACACTCAATACAAAAGCAAGGAAACAAGAGACCACCTCATGCATTTAGTGTTTGTTTAGGTGAGGCTGGACTGGCATTTGAATGTCTGTTGATGTTTTGTATTTGTGTTTAAGTGTATATTTTGCTGTTTAGTGTAAGATGAGAGACTGACGTCTTTATGTGTTGAGGAGAGACTGATGCTACTAATTTCAGAAAAGCTAAAAAAACTGAATGTTAACAACATTTGTATGAGACAGTATGGTTTGTAGTGATTATAAACAGTTTGCAGAGATTTAAGTAAGTGGCAATTCTTAGTGAAGTAATCTAGGGAAGAGAATTGGTCATGTTTATCCCTGTAGATTCCTAATCTTATAGTCTGTGGCGAAATATACTACCTGATAAGAAGGATGGTTTTGACAAAACTGCCCTTGTATCTTAAAATAAAAGAGACGTCTATGTTCATGAGGTTACTTAGCATAGAGTGACTGTGTTTCATAGCAGACCTGACATTCCTCCAGTGTTTGATTGCGACTTCATGTATTTGTAATTCCAAGAATATCATGTGCTAGAATGTGGCAAAGGGGAATGAACTAAGTGCGACCTTTGGGGTTTGCAAGGCAGATTATTACTGGCATGTCAATGCATTCCAGTGCATGTTGTTTGCACTTGTAGGACTGTTGGTTTTTTTAGATTGGGTAGGTGTGTGTTAAGCGGTTTTGTGTAACATTTGAGCTGACCTCATATCAAAACACATTCTAGCATATTATGCACAAGTCTGATTTTGGGAGAATTTATATAGGAATGCATTTATGGCAATGCGTTTGTCTATCTCCCAATATGCTTTTACTGATTTGGAACAATTTTAACATTTACTTAAATTAATTAAAAAAAATACATTTCCATGCATACATACATGTACGTAACATAGTATAATAAATTTACAATTAGTATCACAGATTGAAGGTGTGTAGTCAGAATGGAGATTTAAATAGCCAACTTTAAACCAATTGTGTAACTAAGTATATTCTTACAGGGGAAGGGATGAGGTGCTCACTCATAAGAGCTGTAACCATCAAGTAATGTTTAATTACAAAATAAAGCAAATAGGCAAAATTATTTTGCTAACAAATTATTATTTATTGTTTTATATAGCCACATCATATTCCATAGCACTGTACAATGGACATAACAAAGAGCATATAGCATAAAAACTTGACTTACAGAACAGGTGAGGAGGTCCCTGCTCAAATGAGTTTACAATCTACCATGACACAATCAAGAAAATACATTAATGTCACATTAATTTACATTTCTGCATATGTACACATATACAATCAGTTAGAATTCTTAGTACAGAAATATGTCAATAGAACTGGAAGTATCTTCCTCAATGTGTTGCTGGTATCATTCATTGGAGAAACAAAATAATCCTATTTCAGTTTTGGAAACCATGTGTACCAGTTATAGTAATGACTTCAGATGACAGTATGCTGTAGAGATACAAGGGGCACTTGTATATGGAGGGTGCATATGCTGATGCCACTGCCTGTATTCTTATCGTACACCGTTTCTCCAGCTCTGCATATGCAGATGATGCATCAGATTATGATGTGAGAGTGTTGCTTCGCTTCCCTCAGAGGGTGAAGAATCAAGGAACTGCCGATTTCTTACCAACTCGTCCACGCCAGGCTTGGGAGTGGCACAGCTGTCACCAGTGAGTACTAAAGGAGATGGCATCAGAACAGGTTTGCTCTTTAAAAAGCGGTGTCAATTGTGTGGGCATTTCCAGGTTTGGCATTTGAGTTATCTGTTGCAGGCATTATCACAGCATGGATGAATTCAGTCACTATGACCTGCTGGATGCCACAACTGGTAGGAAGGTTGCAGAGGGGCATAAGGCCAGCTTTTGCCTAGAGGACACAACCTGTGACTTTGGAAACCTTAAGAGATATGCATGCACATCACACACTCAGGTGAGAGTGCTCAGCTGTCTCGGCATATACACACACTACTAATTGCAGTTGCTTTTTCTATAATGCAACTTGAACATTTTGTCTTTCCCTTCATTTTTTAGTACAATGAATGCTCATTTACACATGCACACAAGTGTTTTTATTTGTACACAGTGACAGTCTCTGCCTTCTGTGCAGGGTCTAAGTCCTGGTTGTTATGATACATACAATGCGGATATTGACTGCCAGTGGATTGATATCACAGAGGTGAAACCTGGGAACTACATACTCAAGGTACAGTAACTGCAAAACGCCACCACAACATCATCTTCTCCTAACAAGGTCATTGCAGTATACTTGATTATTGCATGTTTTATACCAAAGTGTATATATATTACAGTATATACAGTATTACAATAGCAACATCACCCCCCTAATGCTTTTCTTGTTTATGAATATATGTTGTGTTTTTTCCAGGTTGTGGTGAATCCTAAATACTTAGTGTTGGAATCTGATTTCACCAATAATGTGGTGCGATGCAATATCCACTATACCGGACGTTACGTGTCTGCCACAAACTGCCGCATCTCACAGTGAGGAATCTATATGTACCTCTGTTGTATCTATATTTCTTTTTTTTTTAACTGAATTCCTCTTTACTTGCTTCCATGTAATGTTTCAGTATAAATCTACTATATATCTTCACCTCACACCTTCCATATTTTCATATACCTTACTCTGTTCCACTCCCTTTAAAATTATCATCTGTGATGATCTTAGTGTTCACTATATGGGCCTATTACCTCTCCTACTTACCATTTTTATTTTGTTGTTTTCTCCCAAAGGTTTTGAGCAAGACTATTATCAATGGCAGATATGGGAATTGTACACCGAAAAGACATAGAGATCCCCACCCCTCACCCCCATCCTTATTCAATCTAATTAGCTCACCAAAATTCATATTAACACTTATGTAAAAAAATCCTCACTTTTTTCCCAATAAAATGAATTTTACTATTTTCTGTGTGATTTCTGAGAAGCACAATTTGTGATGTCTCATAATAAAACAAGAGTAAAACCAATCGCATGAGATGAAATCATTTTACCTTGGCACTGCATTTGTAATCTGTCTGATAATGTATATGGCATACTTCCCTGTTTTGGTGCCCACTGAGTATGGGCGGAATCAAGTTTTTAACTACTTTTACATTTCTTAATCTGTAAAAAGACAGGGAGACTTCAGTGACTTATAATGAGCTTTTCTTTGTGTATATACTATTTGCAAGGAGGTGAATGGTTGGGGAGTGAAATCTACAGTGTTATTCAATAGTGTATAAATTAGCAGATTATAGAATATTATAATAAAAACAACTATTCTCTCTCTTTTTAATTGCCGCTACTTGTCGGTGCCTTCATGCCCGTCTAGTCTGCTCAATATGGCATCGTCTCGCACTATCATTGTCTAAAGTAGTTTTTAAAGCTTAGTACCAGACTTGTGTATTCCGATTCAATCGAATTGCAAATTTATGGGCAAAACCAAAGCAAATAGCTCAGAATTTTCATCCGAAGTTCGTGGGTCCACATTCACTCACATTCTCATTCTCTCTCTCTCTCTCTCTCTCTCTCTAATACTTTCTAAATGTTTCCCTACCTTCCCTGCCGTCCACTTCGGCTTCCGCATCTCCTTCATCTTCTATTTTCTCCCTTGTCTTCTCTATTCTATCTTCAATCCTCAATCTGCTATCTTCTTTCTTTGTCTGCATCTCTGTGGACTTAACCTGGCAGCAACTTGTGCCAAGATGGCTGCCCTCTGGTGACTTCCTCCACGATCCTTCAATCAGCAAAAAGGACATCACTGCAAGCTTTGCCATTAAGTGATTTTGCTTTGTGATGACCTTTGAGTCAAAAGTAGTTCAATTTATATTTTCTATTTTCCAAAGCTACAGAAATTAGGCATTCCCTGCGTGTGAACTATGTATCATTTTTACAAAGTATGTACTTCCTACTGGTCCTTGTGATAAAAGTTTGTTATCACAAAAACCTCATTGACGTGCCATAAGCAGTAAGGTTAACAAACGTTGTTTTCTCCTAATTAAAATATGCACAGACTAATTCTTGTTCCATCTTTTCATATATTTTCCAAAAGCCAAACTGTTATAATTTCTCTTAGCTTTAAGTTAAATATACTTTAAACATTGTAAATTGTCTCCAGCTGCATCTCATAGTCCACTCTCCTGCTCCGTTATCTTGATCCATGTAAGAAAACATACATATGCAGTGACATAAGCTAAAATATTTATTCAAATACAGGAAGCTACTTCTTTATGCAAAAATACAAACACGTGTTTCTATATGTGAAGGAGCTGCATTTAGTGAGTCCTTGGTTTTGTTGTGTGTTTTAGAAAGAGATGAAGAAAGAGGCAAAAACTTTCAAACGAGGTTATGAATTAACAGTAATTATAGTGGAGCATTTGTAAAGCAATGTTATCACTATAGCAACAAATGGAATGACAGAATCAGCAAAAACATTGGTTGCTATGGTGATAAGATCACATATAACTTTGCACCAGAATCATTTTTTATACATAAGCCTCAAAGCCTTTCTCCCGTTCTTTGTTAATGTATAAGAGCGAGATGGGGGAAAACACAATGGGGTTATTTAATAAAAAGCAACCAATGGTATGGTCCAGTCGGCAGGAACATATAATTGGTTATGTTGATATTTTTCTTTTGAACCATCACTGCTCTTTGTAAATAAAACTGAGTGTGTTTACAATGAATTTAGTGCATAGTGTCGCACACTGCAAACATTATTTTCACTTTTAAACAAATGTATGTTGTGATTTCATCCAAATGGTCATGCAAGTAATTTGGAGAGTATACATCCATCTTGTTGCTCATCTCTTTCACGGCAATAATGGCCACTGTCAGAGGCAAACTGATGTGTCTTTCGAATCTGGAATTTAGTGTATAACTATTTTTTATGGACATGTCTGGCAACTCATTGTTTGCCCTTGAGTGTCAGCATTATTACTGCAATCTCAAGGACTCAAGATGCAGTCAGATCCTCAAGGTCATGTGAAGCAGCATTACCTCATTCATGTTCTGAGTTGATACCATGCTTGATTTACAGTGTATTGCTCTCTAGTACATGTCTGTACTGAGACCAAAAGTAAACAAAGGTATTGAAAGTGCACCCGCTCACAAGTGATTACATTTGGAGGGATAGTTTTTTAGTTGTTCACTAAGATCTGGTTTGGGTACATATAAGGCAAATCCAATAGGGGGCATAGATGTTGTTCTGGCACATGTAACATGGCAGCTACTTGCTCTACTATGTTATATATATGTATAAATCTATTATTGTACATGTAATGTAAAAGAAAATGTGATTCATCAGACCAGGCCACCTACTTCCATTGCTCCGTGGTCCAGTTCTTATGCTCACATGCCCATTGTAGGCTCTTTCGGCAGTGGACTGGGGTCAGCATGGGCACCATGATTGGTCTTCGGCTACGCAGCCCCATACACAACAAACTGTGATGCACTGTGTGTTCTGACACCTTTCTATCAGAACCAGCATTCATTTTTTCAGCTATTTAAGCTACAGTAGCTCGTCTGTTGTATCTGACCACACGCGCCAGCCTTCTCCCCCCATGTGGATCAATGAGCCTTGGCTGCCCATGACCACTTTTGATAGGTACCGACCACTGCAGACCAGGAACACCCCACAGGAGCTGCAGTTTTGTGTGTGTTTAAACCAAATATCTCAAAACAATTACACTGATTAAAAAACAAGCGCACGTGATTTAGCTATGGTGAAGGTTGCAAAGATCATTGTTTTAAGAGAAAAAGAATAATACATTGGTATAAATAAATACAACATTTGAAGTATCATTCATTGTATTCATGAATCTCCAGTAAATATTTATATATTTATAAATATAGCACTCTCATTTCCCACAGCACTGTACAACTGATAAAAAAGGAAAAAGTGCATCACATAATAAATTGGTAATGAGGGCCCTTCACAACAAACTTACAATCTAGATGGAAGTTGGGTTTTATTATTTCTTTAATTATGTAAAATTGTGCTTCATAGATTTTTCTTTGCTAGGAACATGTTATTGTCATGTGACACAAAAGCAGGCACTGATAGGCTGCTGCCATAGATGCCAAAAAATATCTTTCTGTGTTGTCTTTAGGCAATTAAAACTTCAAAAGAATAAAATGGAAGATGTATGAAAATGTATTTCTTACTACTAGAAAGAGAAATACAGATTACCAGGTACACGCCTGCAATTTTGCACTGGTTCCAAGTTTTGAACTGGAATTTTAACCACAGGCATACAGTATAGGCACACCCCCCCCCGCGCATATACTTAGTTAATAAATTGTGTGGTTAAAGGTGCCTTTCTATGTAGATAGTAAATTTGCTTTCCATTGTTGGTGCTCTAAATATGTACAGATGGAGCTATAAAGGCAGTTGGTATGCACCTATTTAAACAGACTGCAGCATCGTAACAGTATAGCCCACCATTTCAAAAGATCATGTCAAAATCCACAGGAAGTCTGGGTATTTCTCACCTACAGATTGCGGAGCATTAATGTGTTTTTTTGTCTTTGAGGCTTTTTACGTTAAAAGGAGGTTGCATAAAATGAAGAGGAAAGGAGGGAGGTATGTTGGGCGAAGTCAGTACCAGAATGGAATTCCAATTATGTGTTTAACTTGTGTGACAGAGCCAAAAGAAGGAGTGTAGCAGGGTTGTGGAGACGCCAGATGGGGTACCACATTAGGGCATATTACAGAGCTGGACATTTGTTAATAGACTAGATCACCAGAAGTGAAAATCCATAGATGAATTCTGCTATTTAAGGAGCCTTGGCAGGGCAGTGAATTTTATTCTGGGAAAGTATATTCTTCAACTTTCCCTGTCTAAAGTCTGATGATCTCATGTTCATTTTTTTGTGACTTGTGAAACAATGATCACATTCTTGAATGCTATATCTGCATCACTCATTGGAAACTAAATGTATTTAAAGTGTTGTTGGATTTGCAGTGAGATTCATTAACATTTTGCGTATGTAAAATGAGGACTGTGATCTTCAGATCTTTTTTGGAAGATAACCAATAGCCCATACTTTCTGACAGTGTAATTGTTGAGGAAGTATTTGGTATGAAAGTAAAAGACAACTTTATGTCATGAACCCCCCTCCCCCTTCCCGTTACAGAGACATGCAAGCCATTGTATACACTTTCCTTTTTCTTTCCCTTTTAAATCTATGGATGGATTAATTAGAATCTCATTATGCATGTGCACGTTTTCCCTGCCACCCCTCCAGCCCAAACACACTTCCTGCTTACAAGCAATCTCTTACAAAAGAGACAGAAAGTGCCCCCGTTGACTTTAATTAGAGCGATTCCTTTAAGCAGCCAAAACTGGCAACAAAATGGCAAAAAAGTATTGGGGGCAATGCACTACAGAGTTCTGTTTAAATGTTTGTGAATGAGTGTGTGACAGCATGGATGTATAAGGGGGGTGGTGGTGGTAGCATGGCATAGGGAGGCTGTACTCAAACTCCTATCATCCTCAGGTTCCAGCATGTACTGCATGCCTTGGCTTGATAGGAGTGTGATTGCTGTTAGCAATTATATATATACCTCCAGAAATGCCTTTTAACCTCCTATATGCCACTCTTCCCCATGATATGCCACTCTGGCATATAGGGGGTTAAAAGGCACATCATGGGGCAGACTGGCAAATAGGGGGTATAAGGCATTTCTGGGGGCAGAGTGGCAACCCTGGGGGCAGATGTGCATAACTGGGGGGGCAGGTTGGTATATTTTTCTCAATCATAGCTTTAATTAAATATGAAAAAATTGTTTACATGAATTAATATTTACTAGTAAAACTTTTTTCCTATAGGGTAGTCTTATATTCAGGCTTTTTGTTTTTTTCCTAAATTAATATTTAGATTTTGGGCGGGGTCGTCTTATAATCAGGGTCGTCTTATAATCGAGCAAATACGGTATTTCTGGCATTGCAATGGTTGAATATAGCTTTTTTCCTTTGCTGTATGTACCTTCTTGCAACCTGGCCTTAATTGTTTTTTGGGAGGTTGCATTTGCTAATACTTAAGAAGCAGCACCTGTTATTTTATTGGATACAATGCTTAACACATGTACCCACTTTAAACCCTGACCACATTTTGTGGGAACATTGCCAAGATACCAATCACAGCTTGTTTAATCCTGTCTGACCCCAACAAAACTAACATCTTCTAACTTACTGGCAACTATCCGAGAAATGTGTGAGAGGGATGACTTAGCTACAGCAGACAAACCAATGAATGAATCATAACCAAATTTTAAAGGTTTTGCCATTTGTTTTCATGTGTTTCATTAGGGGTCCTCCTCATTATCGGAGATTTGTGCACGATTGTCAAAATTATTAAGCGATCAACAAGTGGAACAAGTCATATGAGTTATATTTCAGTACTAGAGGAGAGTACTCATCCTGGATTTGACATCAAATGGTTAAATGTAATCAAATGTATGTATGTTTTGTTTCTTTTTTGTGCATTAAAAGTAGTGGGTTAACCTTGGCTGTCTTGGCTCAGTTTTTCCAGGAAAAGTTTTTATCTAAATTGATGCACCTTCTAGTTTCTTAGAGCAACACATTTCTGTCCATATATTGGTTTATACTTCAGAATCATAATCAGTAATGTTGCTATGTTCATACAAGAACTAGGACAGGATGGGGCATAATCATGATTGGTCAGAGTGTATATGGTAATATATTGACCATTCCACATATTCAGCTGGTACGTAAGTACAGAGAACATGATTTTTTTTTTTAATTAACATGAATTAATTGTCTAAGATTAAACTCTCAGGGGTAGAATCTAAATGATCGCTAAAAAGTATTACAATGAAAGAAACATTTGTACTTATGCCATATCATTGGTGGAAATTAGAGCATATTAAATTCATACATTTTAGTCAGATTTTCCAGGCGATAAAAAGATCGACACATTTGTAGACAGATCTTAAAGGGACAGTCTAATGCCCCAGACACCTCCTCTAAAGAAGAATACATATTAAACTACTCTGTGTGAAACTTGATGGCAGATTCAGTCCATGTAGTCTGCCCATTTTTCCCGATCTAAAGACTCAGATGTTTATCAGTTCTTGGTCTTGTCTTAGATTCTAGATAGCGTTATGCTTATCGCATGCATATTTACATATTCTCACTGTATTAGTCTCTGTCACTTCTGCTGGGAAGCTATTCCATTCATCTATCACCCTCTCAAAAATGTATGAACGGGTTTTTTTTTATTATTCGCATTCCATGGGCAATCTGCTTTTCCAGTTTCTTCATTTCATATCTGATGATCTTGTTTTTTTATTTTCTTTGCCTTCATGACCTTGAAGGGACCAAAGTCTGTCATATTAGATTTTATCTTCAATTTGTTTTTGCCCAGTTAGCTGCTGCCTATTTCTCAGTAATATTTTCCATGTAACAGACAACACAAACACTTTTGTTAAGTGCTGTGTAGAAATTTAATTACAAAGTCAGTAAGCTGCATGCACTTGAAAGGCATGACCTACTTTTACACTAGAGCTGAGGCCATCTACCAGAGCCCTATTTTGATCTAGCATAGGGACACATGGAGACACAGGCTAAGCTACACAGCCAATCTCAAAATAGTGTTTGAACATCATGATGGCTTTGGTGAGCAGAAGAGTATTCTAATATGCATTCTTCCAAAATGAAAAGAAATAAAAAGAAAATGAAAACCTGGCCTGTGAGAGTTTTGCTTCTCTTCTATTTAAACAGAACTGCAAGGTGAATCCTGAGGATTGGTAAACCTTCTAAGTGAAAAATTCAGGTGAATCCTGGTAAGTGGATTACCAGGAAGGAGTTGGAAGACAGGAAGGAGGGAAAGTATAAATAGTAGACTTGCACTTATTACCTATGAAGCATGGCGATGGAGTGGAGGAGGTATCTAGAGCACAAAGATGGGTAAGCTGAAAGAGGGGAAGTAGGGTAACAGGTTTAAGGAGGCTAGCTCTGGACTTGCTCAACCCAACATTTTTGCTAGTTTGTGTGAGGATGCTGGGGAGATCAGTTTAGATCTAGCATTACTAGGCTGGCTGATTCACCCAGCAGGCAATAGTCTGTCTAGTACAGATGGGGAAAAAGGCTAGAAAGGTTATCTGAAAACTGTTGGACAAGAAGGCCTGGCTCCTAACCTCTGTTCCAGTTCATCCCAAAGGTGTTTAATGGGGTTGAGGTCAGGTCTTGGTGCGGGACAGTCTTCCATATCAAACTCATCCAACCGTGTTTTTATGGAACTTACTTTGTGCACTGGGAATAGAAAAGGAGAATTCCCTAAGCTGCTCACACAAAGTCAGATGCATAGCATTGTCCAAAATGTTTTGGCATGCTGAAGGGGACATACAAATACATTTTGGGCCTCACAAATACTCTACTGGATGAACCGACAAAAATACCCACTGAAACACTCCAAAATCTTGTGAAAAGCCTTCCCGGAAGAGTGGAAGCTGTAATAGCTGCAAAGGGGGGACCAACTACATTGGGTGATTAAATCAGCCAATCAGTGGCAGGAAAATATTACTATAGAAATCAACAATACTGCACATGTGCAGTGGAGCCTATATACATGTAGCCCATTATTTTTATTGTTTTTTTCTCTTTTATAATATGTGAATGCTATTTACAATATTTGGACTTCTGAGGATACTATACTTAACTTTTTGTGGGTGTGGCTCTACCCTCTGGAAAGTACCCAGAAGGAGGTGTGACAGAACCTGACAGGGAAGAGTAGACGCCATCTTAGGACGAGTTAAGGCCTATTCCCCATTCAGCAAGACCAAGTGACTAACTAGCAAGTGCAGGACCAAATCCTGATCTGTTTTGCAAAGAGGTTGTCTGATACAAACCAGAGCTACAGCTTAAGGTCTTCCAGCAAATTCATCTCTACAGAGAATCTGCTCTCAAGCCTTCCTGCAGTTAGCAAGGACTGTATCCAGGCTCCATCTGAGGACATCAGAGAAGAGGGAAGTAACATCCTCATTACACAAAGGATATTGCTGTATATCTTCCAGGGCCCCAACGTGCACCAACACCATTTACTGGAGCTCCTGGGTGGGCAATTATCCAGCTTTGGGTGGGCTATTGCGTTTCTGTATTTTTACAGTATATATATGTATTTCGGCACTGGGTTGAACACACAGTTACTGTGAACTGCCACTCTCAGGACAAATCTTTATTTCCTGTGAACACTGTTACTGCATGCATCTTTCCCCTATATTACAGTAAAATCGGTTTCATTTGTTTACCAGTTATTGTGTACTTATTAGTGCTATTGCAGGGCCACTTCTCAGTGAGTGGAATTGCTGTATCTAAATAAATCACTGAGTGGAGGCACTGAATGCAGAATGCAAATATGTGCCAATCTCCCTCACCCATTGCGGAGGCTCAGGAGCCACATCAGCGCCAAGAAGCAACAGGGATTGTTACTGATCCTGACCATATTTTTCAAAATAAAGGAAAAAGGGCTGCATACACTTTAACATAGCTAATTAATTGCCATGAATTTCAAATTTAATATGTACCAGCATTGCTGTGCAATACAGGATATCACAGATTGTGTAGTGTATATGTATAGCATATATTTTAATAATGTACTGTACTACTAGTACTCAAAAGATAAAACAGTACACACACACACACACACACACACACACATATATATATATATACACCCAGAGGAAAAAGGTTGTATAGACATTTTACTCTGGTTCTGCATAATTGAAGTTGCAGGCCACAATAATTAGATCACCAAAGCATTGCTAACCTAACACTTCCCAACTCCTGTAAGTAGGGTTACTTGCTTTAAATGTTTCTTGTGAACTTTGATCCTTTCTTTGTGGTTGCCCTTACCATAATTTTTCTTCCTGTTAGGTATTAAAATACTTTGCACATCAGGCTTTCGTGTTGAATTCATGTTTTCCTAGAATTGTCATACAATATGTAAATTTGATTTATTTTGTATTTCTAAACTTTTGACAGTAGTACGGAAACAGTTTATCTCAGGAATTGCTGTATTAGTAACAAACACGCAATACAGTTAATGCAAAGCCTATAGTTCAAACTGACACATTCACTTCCTTAACCCCCGAATGACAAGACAAAGGCTCTTTTAACATTTTTCAGTGTTGCTGTTTAGCTGTAATTTTCTTCTTTCTCATTTTGTGCATCCAAACACATTATATAATGTTTTTTTTTTTTTCAGGACAAGCAGGGCTTTCTTTAGATATCATTATTTTTATCATATCATATAATTTAATATAAAAACACCCCAGGGTATTTCAAATGCTGGTATTTTAACCCTTTCCATGCACTAATTCTACCATCAGCCTTTGTCACATACATTGTACTTCAGGTGTGAATTTACTGCTCCTGGTATATGTCACTGTCAACCCCCCCCCCCCGATATGTGTTCAGTAACATCTGAGTACAGCGATACCCCCCATGCATGGGTTTGTTGGTTTATTGATTGTCAATAGCTTCCTAAGCACTGTTTTAGCCGGCCGCTTTGATGATCGGTTTGGTGGCAGCCATTATTTCCGAGGGAGGGCTTAACCTCACATGATCCAAGGGCATTTTCGGCATGAGGGTGATGTAGAACTTTTGGGGTAAGAATATAAATACCACCAAATTACCTTATTGATTGTCCACTGGAGCTTTCTAATGCACATGAATCTAATTAATGTTTACATACATCAGGGGCGTACCTAGAGTATACTGGCGCAGACACTGAAGGTGGTACAGCATTACTGTTATCATTAGATACTGAGGCAGACATTGACGGTGGTACAGCATAACACTTATCACTATATACTGAGGCAGAAATTGACGGTGGTACAGCATAACACCTATCACTATATACTGAGGCATACATTGACGGTGGTACAGCGTAATCCCTATCACTATACATTGAGCCAGACATTGACAATAGTGCAGCATAACTCCTATCACTATATACTAAGCCAAACATTGATGTGTTGTAGTGCCTACCACTTCATTGTCTGGTTTAGTAGTAGGGATGCACCGAAACTAATTCTGCACTGAAACCGAAAATGCAGCATTTACCTGGCCGAAACCGAATATGACCCCCCCACCATAAAAAAAATCTAACACTTTTATTTAAAGTAAATAACACACCAAAATAGGACAAAAAAATTAAATAACAATATTAATATATATATATATATATATATACATATAATTGTTAACAGCAATCACACTCCTATCATGTCCAGGTTCTATCATTTACTGGTTGCCTGGGCATGATAGGAGTGTGATTGCTGTCAGCAATCATATATATATATATATATATTAATATTGTTATTATTATTGTTCACATGTGAACTCAGCACTGGAGGCATAGAATCAGACATACAAATCCCGTATTTGCAAGTATACAATAATAATGTATGGAAACATAGCATTGCAGGTATAGATCAACTGGAAATCATATAAAAACTCAGCAATAAAGGTGCCCACATAGAACCTGACCAGCACCCAGATTACACACATAGGACCTGCCATCTTTGTCCCCAAACATGAGTCAACTTTGAGCCTACCATGAGTCAACTTTGTCCCCAAACAGCCCATCCTGTGCCATCTTTGTCCCATAACCACCCTGCCTGTGTCATCTTGGTCCCCAAGGCTCAAACATCCTGCTTGTGCCGTCTTTGCCTTTCCACAAATCAACTATACATCTATCATACACACAAACACTTTTACAGTCACTCACTAATTCACACTTTCATTCACATAATTAATTCACACAATCATTTATTCTCTCACTCATTCACACAAATTTTCCACACATTCATTCATTCTCTCACTCATTCTCACTGTTCATTAATGCATTATCACAAACTCATTAATTATTTCCCTAATTCTCACAATGCATCCACACATTCATTTATTCTCTCACTCATTCTCACAGTTTATTTATTCCAATATACTTACTACCCTCTTTCTCACTATCTACCTTTCCCCCTTCTCACTCCCTTCTGCCATATCTACCCCCTTCTCACTCCCTTCTGCCCTATCTACCCCTTCTGCCCCATCTACCCCCTTCTCACTCCCTTCTGTCCTATCGACCCCCTTCTGCCGTATCTACCCCTTCTCACTCCCTTCTGCCCTATCTTCCCATTCTCACCCCCTTCTGTCCTATCTATCCCTTCTCACTCCCTTCTCCCTATCTACCCCCTATCCCCCCGTCTCACTCCCTTCTCCCTATCTACCCCCTTCTAACTATCTACCCTCTCCCCCCTTTGAAGTTCACTTACCTTTCAGGAGTCCTGCGGTGGGGGTGCAAGGCCTCTGTCTCCCAGCTCTGCCACTGTATGGAACAGTATAGAGTGATGAGAGTTATGATGTACTTTAGAGCATAATTATATAATGAAAGACATTGGAAATGGTACAGCATAACACCCATCACTCTCACACATTTACCAATCCACACTTACCAATCCACATTTACCAATCCAGATTTACCAATCCACATTTACCAATCCACATTTACCAATCCACATTTACCAATCCACACATACCAATCCACACATACTAATCCACTCTCACTGAAACTGAATGCTTTCCTACCTTTCCTCTTTTCTCCTTACAGCAGTCAGCTCCTTTTCCTCCTCTTCGCTCCTCTTCTTCAGTTCTTCTGTCTTCTTCCAGTTCAGAGGGCACAGATGGCGGTGGGCGCCGCTTCAGTGTTGTGTGCCGGGATCTGACAACAAACCCTGGCGCACAGCAGTAGATCCTTGAAACGTCTTAAAATCACTCAAGGGAGCCGGAGGTGGGTTAAAGACCTCCGATACCGCTCCCTTGCGAGCCTGCTCCTCCAGCGGTGCAAGTTGGCACCCCCCTGATGAGCGGCACCCGGTGCGGACCGCCCCCCCCCCGCCCCCCGCCAGGTACGCTACTGACATACATGCATGCATACTTGATTGACCACTTCATTGTTATACTTAATGTTATATACTTATCATGTTATTCTTGTACTCCCGGTGAAATCTAATGCAGGTGCCACTGCCATCATACACATGCAACTGGACATCAGTCACAAAGCATGTGGCGTGATATGCAACAAACATTATCAGAACTGATCATACCAGCTGTAAGGTTCACAGTCTGCATAATATTGATAACATTATATTATTAGGTGACTTCCTAAAGTTAACGTATTAAAATAAAATTGTTTTCCAAGATAATGTGCTGCCCTGCAGTATGGGGGACATATATCTAACTGGGGTGTTCACCAAAAACCTTATTGGTTAATAAACAGAACAGAGGGAGCCTTGCTCTTAAAAAAGATGTACATTGATTTGTGTGCATTTTTGAGGAAATTACTTGGAGACGTGTAAATATTAAACTTAACTCAGCTGGGTTTCTTCTAAAGTCTGTAAAGTTGCATTTGATTGAGACTTTGCTTAACAGATGACCTTGGTAAAAACTTTCCATAAATTTGATAGCATTGAGAATGTACCAAACTCGGTGTACAAAGGTCTTTGCATTGCGTTTGCTTGAGTCACAACAACCTATTTAGTGCTCATAAAGGGATACAGGATCCAGTCGTGGTATAAATGATACTTAAAGTCCTTGTTATTCATGCTGGTGACTGTTTGTGGAATTGCAAGTGAAACACTTATGAATACACCAATAAATATTTAATAATAGTAGTAGTTATATAGTAAAATGTGCAATGCTCCTGCTCTCCTTTGGAAGATCTCCCCTTCTGACAGTAGTGGTAGCCAAAGTGCATAGACAGAACTGGATAATTGTAGTGGTCTAAATTAATTCAGAAGTACATGTTATCTGCTGACATGGCCCATGTTTATATTTAGTGGCATATTCTAGCATAAGATAAATCCAGGCCTATGGTGGTAGGTCCCAGTGATGCACTACTGGGGGAAGATGCCCCTATTGGGTGATCAGGTTCCCCAGTGATCTATGAGACAGTTGGTGATCAGAGACCTCCCTTGTAACTGTTTCATTTCCATTATGGAGGTCTGTGTCTAGCTGTCTCTTTCATTAGATCATCCCATGCTATATAGGCTACTTTTGGTTAATAATTGTCGGACTTGGTGACAGGTCCCACCAAATGCTGGCTAAGCCCTTTGGGAGGTTAATGGCAACTGCAGGTTGCTTGCCCCTGGTTTACATAAAAATAATAATATTTAACTGTTCCCCGTTCTTCTTGCATGCATGTTATGTGTATTTTATTTACTATCAATCAATGGGAAATTTACACTACTGTTAATGAGAGTTAACAGGTTAGAGCTGCCAGTCTAATGCAAGAATCGGTGCAAGAATTCAAGAATCAGTTTGTGAAACAAAAAAAATAAAATAAACAAAGAAACTAAACACTGGGGCCAATGCTCATGAGACAATCTGAAGGTTGTTCATGTACTTTCCACTGAAGTTATAAAAAACATACTGTACACACTAACGCAGGTTAAGAAACTAATCTGAGCTGAGAGACAATGACTTATGTAATCTGTGTTACAAGGGAGCTCTGTATTTCCTCCCTGGATGCTGGCAGTCAGGAACACCAAGCTGGCTATTAGCACTGCAGGCAATTAGATGAATCATGCATGCATTGGGTCAGAAACTCTGTTATCTAACTGCTTTTACATACCTATCACCTCTTACTTAAAGGGTAGTCGATATGTGCCTTCCTGGGAAGTCTCCAGGTCACTAAGGGGGAAACTCTGTGTAGCACGAGTGGCGTTGCAGCACGCCCCACTTTTTTAATCATTTTTTTATGCTGTAACATTAATGTTAGCCTTCACTGGAAGTAAGGGGTCAAAACCTGGAAACCAGCCCAAGGCCATTAACTCTCCTCCACCAAACTTTACAGTAGGCATTATGCATTCTGATAGGTAGCATTCTAGTTGCATGTGCCAAATTCAATAGAGTCGCTCCCGGGTCCGTGGTCAGACGGCTACCATGACCCAGAGCGCCCAAAGATGGAGTTCAGGAGTTATTGTGCAGTAGCCGAGTTGGACAGGGCCTGGTGCAGGGCGACTGCACTCTCCAGGGTGTTGAGCACCTAGGGTTGTTCAGCCACGTACCAGCGCCCTGACATATTAGCGGATGTTGTCCAGTACAAAACAAAGTACCGTATTTGCTCGATTATAAGACGAGGTTTTTTTCAGAGCAAATGCCTGAAAAAGGTCTGACTTTGAGACGACTAAGATCTAGATCCCCCGCAGCTGCAGGGGACCTGGATCCTCCTGTCTCCACGCCCCACTTACCGGTGCTTCTGAGTCCCCGGTGTGTAGCCGGGGCAGCGTGTAGATGTCTGCGCGATTCGCGTAGACAACTTACGCTGCAGCCGGAAGGAGGTGTGGCTAGCAGTGGGGGTTGTCTGCGTCCATTGCGCAGACCTTCCCCGGCTGTCAGAGATCAGAGTTCCCCGCACCGGTGCGAATCGCGTAGACATCTACACGCTGCCCCGGCTACATGACAGGGGAGTCAGAAGCACGGTAGGTTGGGGGGGGCGGGGGATGTGTTAAATGGGGGCATAAGGCATTTCTGGAGGCAGAGTGCTCTATGAAATGCCTTTTAACCCCCTTAATGCCACTCTGCCTCCACAAATGCCTTTTAACCCTCTATATGCCACTCTGCCTCCTGAAATTCCTTATACCTCCCTATATGCCACTCTGCCCCATAATATGCCTTTTAACTTCCTAAATGCCAGAGTGGCATATAGGGGTATAAGGCATTTCTGGAGGCAGAGTGGCACATAGGGGGTTAAAAGGCATATCACGGGGCACAGTGGCATTTAGAGGGTTAAAAGGCATATCATGGGACACAGCGGGTATAAGGCATTTCTGGGGCAGATGTGCATAACTGGGGGGGGCAGGCTGGAAAATAAAAGGAAATAAAAACAAAATATTTTTCTCAATCATAGCTTTTATTAACCCCTTAATGACCTTTGCCGGTTCAGGACCGTCACTGAAAAACGGTCACTTAACGACCTTTGACGGTCCTGAACCGTCAAAAAATTAAATAAGCTTAGAAAGTGATCAACGATCACTTTCTTCGCTTAAACGGCGTTGCTGTAATGCCTCGATGTCGAGGCATTCAGCAAGGCCGAGATCGGCATGGGGGGCCATGTCTGGCCCCTCCCCAGGGCGTCAACAGCCGCCATACATTGTATGGCGGCGGACGCCCGTTTTAAAAGTGTTTAGGAGGGATCAACGATCACCTCCTAAACTTAAATGGTGTCGCTGGAATGCCTCGATCAGGAGGCATCCAGCGACACCAAACACTTACCTCGGGATGGACTGTGACCGCTCCGGAGAGCGGTCACAGCCGCCGCTGCTGGTGATCTTCGCCATCAGGAAGATGGCGGCCGCCCTGTAAAAAAAAAATCAAGTTTTAAAAGTTCGCTAGATGGTCTCCAGACCCTCTAGAGAACTCTGGCTCCACTTGCAGGTTGAGTACAGGTACTGCATTCAACCATGCAAGTCAATGGAGCCCAGCTTTCTAATCACGTGCAAGTCAATGTGATTAGTAAAATATTCAAAAAATAATAAGAAAAAAAAATGGAAAAAAAATTAAAAAAAATGTGCTAACATTTAAAAATAATTATGCAGTGATGTCACTAGAGGAACCATCCAGTACCAGCAAAATGTGTAAAAAAATATTAAAAAAGTATTAAAAAAAATAATAAAATAAAAAAATAAAGTTTATTATTTTGAGCAAGTGCTAAAATTTCTCAAAAATCTCAACAAAGAGTTAAAATAAAAGTACTTCAAATACCCAAGGGGTGTCTAATATATATAAAAAATGGCTGATGGGGTAAATTGGAGTGGCCAAGCTCAAAGATAGGGGATAGGTACAGACTGACCAAAACGGAGAAAAAAAGCGCACTTCCCAAATGTGGCATTTTAAATCTCAAACAACACGACAAACCCATGCATGTGGGGTATCACTGCACTCAGGAGATGTTCCTGAACACACATTGGGGTGTTGTTTGACAGTGACATATACCAGCACCTGTATATCTATAACTAAAGTACAATATGTGTGAAAAAAAAGAAAAAAAATTACTATTACAAAGTTTGAAAAGTGTGGTTGTATAATGGGTGCATGGAAAGGGTTAAAATAACAGAATTTGAAATACCCTGGGGTGTCTAGTTTTCAAAAATATATGGTTTGAATGGGTTAAATTGAGTTAACCAGCTTCAAAGATATTCCAAAGAGGAGATGGAGGCAGAATGACCAAATGACCACCTGAACTTCGCACGCCCCAAAAGTAGCCCTTTACCAGCCAAACAATCTGACAAACCCATGGATGTGGGGTATCGCTGTACTCAGGAGATGTTGCTGAACACCTATTGGGGGGTTGTTTGACAGTGACATATACCAGAACCTGTATATCTATAACTAAAGTACAATTTGTGTGAAAAAAAAATAAAAAAATTACTATTACAAAGTTTGACAAAGTGTGGTTGTATAACTGTTGCATTGAAAGGGTTAAAATAACAGCATTTGAAATACCCTGGGGTGTCTAGTTTTCAAAAATATATGGTTTGATGGGGTTAAATTGATGTTCCAAAGAGGAGATGGAGGCAGACTGACCAGATTTGTTAAAAAAGGTTTGGAAATCATAAAACGCTGCTTGTACTTATTGCCCTATAACTTACAAAAAACACCAAAAAAACATAAAAACATTGGGTATTTCTAAACTCAGGACAAGTATAGTAAATAAGATGATATGATCAATCAATATCATCCATCTTGTCCTGAAAAAAACAATATATAACTTATGTGGGTACACTAAATGGGTGAGGAGAAAATTACAGCTGAACACAAGCACCACAAAAGTATTAAAACAGCCTCGGTCCCACAGGGTACAAAAAGAAAAAATGAGCTCGGTCCTTAAGGGGTTAAAAAAAAAATAGTTTACATAGTTTGCATGAATTAACATTTACTGGTAAAACTTTTTTCCTATAGGGTCGTCTAATATTCAGCTTTTTTCTTTCTTTCCTAAATTAATATTCAGATTTTGGGGGGTTGTCTTATTATCGAGCAAATATGGTACTTTGACACCCCCCAGTATTATTGCAGTGAGGATGGCTCTAGCTTTTCAGCCTCTGGCACAGCCTGGTAGGGGGCTCGTACAGACTTTTAAAACCGCAACGCTGCAACTTACCTGGCACATCCCACTGGTCTCCCTGTTCTATAAGTTAAATGTCCGTACGAACGACCAATAAAGTCGCTCGTACGGACATTTAACTGATAGAACAGAGAGACCAGTGGGATGTGCCGGGTAAGTTGCAGTGTTGCGGTTTTAAAAGTCTGTACGAGCGACCAACAGAGTCGCTCGTACAGACTTTTAAAACCCCAATGCTGCAACTTACCCGGCACATCCCACTGGTCTCCCTGTTCTATCAGTTAAATGTCCGTACAAGCGACCCTACTGTTAGAACAGGGAGACCAGACCAACAGAGTCGCTCGTACAGACTTTAAAATGTTAACCCCTAATGAAGCAACTTGTCCGGCAGATCCCACTGGTCTCCCTGTTCTATCAGTTAAACAGTCTGTACGAGCGACCCTATTGGTCGCCAGCAGGGGGCTCGTCTGCCATCAACCATTGGCAGACGAGCCCCCTGCTGACGACCAATAGAGTTGCTCATATGGACATTTAAACTCCTGGCGCCAGAGATGCTGTGGTACGCGTTAACCCCGTATTAACCCCTTAACCGGCAAAAACAAAGAAAAACCGAACACGAAGAATGTCCACGAATATTCGCCCGAAGAGAAGACAGGAACAGGCGAATATTCGCAGAATAGGACGATTTTTTTTTCAAGAAGACGAGCACGAAGACGAGCATGAAGACGAACACGAAGAGCCCCCTGGTGCCCAAGTCTAATGGAAACTAGCCTTGTGCATTCGTATTCGGGCAAACATGAAAACAAACACGAAGGGTGCGTTTTCGTTGTTCAGCCCAAATACCGAACATACGAACATGACGGACAATGGGTTGATGCCAGAGGAGGCCCCTGCAGGCGATCAGTAGAGTTGCCTGCACAGCCCTTTAACTCCTGACAGCGGAACCAGTGGTCTCCCCCGGCCATGTTTTTAAAAGTCTGTATGAGCGACTCTATTTGCCGCCAGCAAGGGGCTCGTCTGCCATCAACCAATGAAGTGTACTGCCAGCGACCAATAGAGTTGCTTGTTTTGTTATTTTGTCGTTTTCATCAGATATTTACGCACATGCATACAGTATATGACATACATTAACATGACACTTACAGTCAACACAACTGTTTTGCTGACAGACTCTGTTTGTATGAAATGTTTATCCACATTGGAATTGTATGAGGCTGTGATGGTTTTATCATGGAGTTTAGACCCTTCAGTTATGCTCCTTGGGTTAGCTCCCTTGTCCCCCTTCTTATTTGGTTTTGTAACAAATTCAATAACATTTTGATTTATAAAAAAGTTACTTGGCCTTTGTGCTTTTATCATTTTTTGGAATGTGTTATGTATGGAACCCATCAATGCTCTCCTTCCACACTGACAACCCTCTCCCTCCCTTCTGCTTGCAGCTGTAGCCCTGAAATATCCCTCTGTTCAGGGCCATATTCTACACTCCCCTCCCATTGTCCTTCACGTTGTCTCTAGCTGTATAAGAAGACCCCCCCGTGCCCTCTGACCAACAGACATCATGCTCCTACTTCGTAGATTGCCTGGCCGTCACTTTCCCCCTGGGCTGCAGAGCTTTCACTCAGTGGTGGGTGAAACCCCTACAGTGGTCAATGTATCCTCAGAAGTAAACCCTTTACCCTATGAACAACTACCTGGCAACTGGAGGAGAGGCTGGCATTCACTGTACCGCTTCTGGAGGAAAGATGGATTCCATAACATCCATCATCACATGATGGAGAATTATCGACACTTTGGACCCATATACAGGTAGGAGGGGAAATGTTTTTGGGAGAGAGGATACATGTTTTGCAATGATGTTTAGAACATTGGCAGGACGAGAGACCCTCTAATTTAGGTACAGGCAATAGTTTGCCATCCAACTATTAATAACCTAATGGTCCTATTATTCTCATTAAGCATCCTAGGACATATTTGCTTAAGGCTAACCAAGTAGAGTAATAATTGCATTTCCCCAATAGCTAAGTGCTAATAGTTAAGTGTCTAAATATAATAATTCGATAAGCAGAAAAAGTCCGTTTGCTGCCCAGTTGATAAGACCACTTGAACTTTGCATCAGGCTCACTTTTTATACGCACCCAATGTTTACTGTAGGTGGCAGGATAATGATGTCCACAGATGTTCTGTATATTAGAAACAAATAATCTTCACCAAGTAAAAGTAAATCATAACAATTTATAACAATTTCCTCCAGCTAGGCATCCCAAGTATATTTTATGTTAATACCCACTACCACATAACATGGACTTTTGAAATTAAACAGGTCTTGAAGTATGAGCAACAGGGCTGTAATGGATTATACTGAACTTGATTCACTGACTCATCTAAACCTTGATTGATTTTAACATCTGTCTAAAATGAAATTCCCAAGGGTTGAACCTAGACTGCTAAAAAGGCTACCATAAAAGCTAATAGAAACATCAGTGTCTAAGTGATTTTAATGGGGTCTGTCAAAATAGTGCATGTTAAATTTTAGTCCGAATTTCTAGACAATCAAAATAAAAACTGTACCCTTAAACTGTAAAAAAAAAAAACACTTAGCACATACACGTTAACAAACACAATTTACTCTTTTATTGCAGGGCGAATTTGTATATGTGTCATCATTACAATGATGGAACACATAATATTGTAGTATGTAGTGCATATCATTTCATTAATCTTATTAAGATAATTACTAACAATAATGGAGATAATTAACAATACATTAATAAATGACTTGATTTAATTTATTTCAAAAAGTAAAAAAAAGTTGCCATGCTTGCCAGGCTTGTTTTGTTAACCATTTTTTTTACTCAGTCTCATAATTGTTGTCTATGAGCCAGCATTGCTAGAAAACTAAAATTTTAAATAACCACAATCACAAACTTTTTATTGTACATTTTGTTACAAATTTCACCAATAAAAATGGTCAGACAGGGTGCGCTGATCCTATAAGGGCGAGAAGTTTAAAAAAATCTGAGACAGTAAAAAATCTTAAAAATAACCCTTTCAATACTGCCACTTTTTTTTAGAAACAGTTATTAATATATTAATAATCAATATGGTTAATATTAGTAATTATTAAATTATTTATATTTTCACACAATTAGCACCCACATATGTGTGCAAAACATATATTACACACAGGGTTTTAAATTTGTATGTTAAGGTTTTATTTACATGTTTTTATAGCTAATTTTAGCTTAAATGAACCTAATTATTCAATAACTTGGATCTCAGTTGGCAGCCTGCGAGTTTGCTGTTATCTACTTAGATAAGCGGTTATTTTAAATTGAAAATAGTGTTCTTTGTGAAGAAATGCAAAGCAACATGCACTAAATGTGTATGTGTAGTTAAACAGTTAGTGCATGTTACTTATGTGCTCTGGAAGATGAATTGTGGACTGCTTTGTAACAATTTAGCAATTATTCCTTTTTTCAGCAAGAGTGTAGAAATGGGCCATAGAATCTGGTCCATTATTTCAAGCATTTTTGGGATTGTGGTAGAGGACTGCATCGGGATTGGGATCAAATCCCCATCAACACATTCTGTGTGTTGCGGGAGCGGGCGGTCACACAATATACCTGCTGGTCCCGGTAATCCTGTGCACTCCTGCAAGGCTGCAGCGGTTTTTCTTTTGCTTCGTCACATTCAATTTCAGGGGCGGCCCGAGCTTAACTTTTATATTCAGCCTCGTTTTCATAGAGATGGGAGAGAGAAGAAGCGGGAGTGAGTGACTCATGCACGCAGCGCTGAGCTGAAGACAGGTTGATGTTAGACACCCAGCCTGTTTTTGAGCAGGCCCATTTCAGGCAGATTTTTGTAAATCCCAATTATCTGTAAATAAATGTATTGGCATAGAAGCTTGCGGGAGCAGGCGGGATTAGATACACATGTTGCGGGAGCGGGCAGGATTGGACACACATGTTGCGGGACTGGGCGGGATTGGACACACATGTTGCGGGACTGGGCGGGATTGGACACACATGTTGCGGGAGCGGGCGGGATTGGACACACATGTTGCGGGACTGGGCGGGATTGGACATGCATGTTGCGGGAGCGGGCGGGATTGGACACACGTTGCTGGAGCGGGCGGGATTAGATACACATGTTGCGGGAGTGGGCGGGATTAGATACATATGTTGCGGGAGCGGGCGGGATTAGATACACATGTTGTGGGAGCTGCCAGGACTGGACACACGTGTTGTGGGAGCAGGCGGGATTGGACACACATGTTGCGGGAGCGGGCGGAATTGGACACATATGTTGCTGGAGTGGGAGGGATTAGATACACATGTTGCGGGAGCGAGCGGGATTGGACACACATGTTGCAGGAGTAGGCAGGATTAGACACACATGTTGCGGGAGCGAGCAGGAGTGGAACACACACACGCTGCGGGAGCGGGCGGTAATGGTCAGAAATTCAGCGGAGCTCTAGATTGTGAAGTTATATAAGAATATGAGGTTTGGAAATAAATTAGCTGAGATTTGGAAAGAAATTAGAATAATAATAATAAAAATGTCCGATGCTCAATCTGTAACATTTAGTTGAAAGTTATTACCAGAGGCAGGTAAGAGTGTTAAGAGTGTCTCTACTCCGTATTAAGTTTCATGTATAGTATATTTGGGGGGCTATCTGAAGATTTTTATATTGAGTCCATATGGTAAAGTTCTTTTAAAGCAAGTATAGGGCTAATGCCTAGCAACACCCTGAGGACACATAAGGTATGCTCCTTTAACCTATCCCGTTAACCACAGTTGTTTTTCATACAACAATTAGTAGGGGGAATTACAGATAAATAAAAAATGTGAGGTGTAATTAGCCGCAAAGACCAGGCAAACATTGTGAAAAAAGGCTTTGGGAAGACTGGGTAATAGTGATGTGTAACATACAGTAAGAAGAATATTGTTAAAAGGTAAACAACAACAAACAATTACTTTTATCAACTCTATAAACCCTTGTCAAGAAGATTAGAAATTGTTCATTAGTTCAGTAAAAAATGTCTTCAACTTCCGTTGAAAATGTTTCTTTTGTACCTTTCCCTACACTTTCCTATGCTGCAATACCTCCCAGTCCAACTATATTTATAGCCTCACACAAGGGCTGATTTATTAAATATTCCTACTCAGATTTTAGAAGAAACACTACTAATGACATTACTCAATGCTGTTTGTCTTGCAGCAACGCTCACTTGACTAATTAATCAGAGCTGAATTGAATTTAAGTTAACCTGACACACAGCAAGTTTAAAACTGAGTTGCATCACTTTGTTGGGGGGAGAGGTGGGCCGGTACCCAAATCTATCGTTAAAATATTTTGCTGAATACCGCAAAACGAAAATATTCAGCTTGGCACTTTGTGAATACAGTTCATTGAGGACAGCATAGTGCATCACAGCTATGAATGGCTGCACAGTGTGATATATCAGCTCGTGCCATAGAGGTAAGACGCAGTAGCCTTTGATGTGCTTGGCTGGATTAGGGGAGATACACTTTAGCAGTGTTGATTAACACTATTACTTACACAGAATAACATGTGACTCCACTTGCTTAATAGAGACATATCAGTAATAGCTGTATTGCTGCGAGAACTGAGGACCTGTCATGAAATATCTTGATTCAAGTTGTTTTTCCTATACTTTTAAATCCCAACTGCATCCAGTTACCAGTAGTTTTAACTAAACAAAATAGCAAACCAGGAAGAGGTCGGATCACGTTGGCAAATGATATGGTTTATGCATGGAGAAGCAAATGTCAGCATACATCTATTATAAAAATGTTAAACCTAATACCATCATGATACTATGCACAGTCAACAATAACTGTTAATGTTAGGTGTGCAACTTATGCATAGTGATAGATGACTATTTATATTACATACATTAGAGAATAGCTTCTTCACGTATCATATGCATTGAAAGATAACATTTTGAAATCATCCATTACTGGTGAAGAGGCCTAGCTTTATGTATCAGGGGGACATTTCACTGCTGAGCGTTTAAATTCTCTATGGAGTGGTGAGATTGTCTGCAGGACAACACTGGGGGCCAGAAGCTTATCCATGCCTGGAACACAACATTATTGAATTTTTAAGATGATATTCCATCAATAAGCTAGTCCCTGAGGACAAGATCTCTGGTTAAGGCTCTTATGAGGTTAAACATTTTGCTCATAGGCAGTCTCATTCTTAGATGATATAGTGGCAGAGCTCTATACCGCCAAATATCTTGTTGACATTGTAATACCTAACAGTAAAGTAAACTACTGTGATCTTGTGGGTCATGTGATTTTAACGTATTTAGTTCCTAGAAAGTAAACTTACCATATTGGTTAACAAGAAGGGTGTATTATGAAGGGCATGTTCAGGGTTGTCTGTAATTCTAATGGGGATCTTGGGCTCTGTTGTTGGGCCTCATACGTATATAGATTGACAATACATGCACATAACATAAACATATCTGTACAGTGTATGTATGTGTGTAGCGGTATGTATCAATAATTAAACATTTCTGTTTACTGTGACCATCAAAGCCAGGATAGACAATAACAACCCAGACAGGAAGTACCTACGGAACAAACCACTTGAGGAATTGGGAGAGGGATTTTATTCTCATAAGTGTTGCTCCAACCATAGAGTTCAGCTAGGTTTTTGAAGGTGAAATGGGCTGCTCAGGATGTCTGGGCCCTGGTCACCTTTGCCCTTTGGTCTGTGTTACAGGCAGCCCAGGAGATGTGTATTACAGATATAAACTGTGTAAAGCGAATAATTAATTTATAACATTTATGAGGAAGAATATAATGGGGGTTATGTATAAAATATTCTAGTGCAGTGTGCATATATCCATAACAACCAATGGAACCTTTCTGATTATTGGACATTTCCGTGCATATGCTATGGTGATTAAACCATTTTTGTACCTTTTCACAACAAAAAAACATGTTTTGTATGCAACCTCCACTGATATTTCTTACATTTCATACTGTGTATTGGATACAATTTAAAATTTCACATTTATATAAAGGCATGAAAATTAGGATTGGGGTTTATGTGCAGTTGCAAGATCAGTCCTGGTGAATGAAACCATCCATGGGGTGTCTATACATAATTAGATATGATACATTCCAGAAAGGGTAACATCAAATGATTAGCTAGCTCCATGTGAGATGCAGAGAGCAGTCTATGCACGGATTCACTAAAACATACTAGGGAACGGGAAAGCAAATTAAAAATCACTTAAAAGTCACTTTCCCATATCCTGCATTTAAATCCACAATATATAAACCTATATAATGGTGTTTACAGTGAAAATAAACAATATATGAATTAAAAGCTCACTTAATGTGTACCGTGTGAGCAGCCATCTTAACCTGTGGCATGAATTTTCATCTTCATTAAGTTATCACCAGTGGTGTTCACAGATATGATTCTGGTAGGATGATGGGGTAAAATATTAGCCCTGTCCAAGGGGTGGGGTATGCGCGGAATAGGATGCCAGCATCTGCACACATTTCTTGTGGGGTGATTGCCCCATTTTGTTGATGCTGTTGTTATCATTCACTTTTCGGTAAGTTACTTAGGTTGCTGTTGTTAGGGTCATAAATAAAAACTGTATTAGATCCAGAGCCATTTCTGTTTAATTTATAAGGATATTTCTTTGAACTAGATTTCTGTGTTTTTGTTGGTCAACAAAACTGAGAACTGGAAATGTTTTATTTAGCTGGGTTTCATCTCACTTTTATAATACTATTATGTTACTATACTAGTGGTAAGGTATGGTGCTCAGTTTTACTCTATGTACCATTATTTTGTAGCCTATGTTCTAACACATGAATAGCATTACTTGATAGATTTGTCATTCTTTTCACAGGGAAACCTTGGGCACATATGACAGTGTGTATATCCAGCTTCCAGAGGATGCTGCTACCTTATTCCAGGTGGAAGGCCCTCACCCGGAGCGCCTCAGAGTCCAGCCATGGTTTGAATATCGCGATTTTCGCAACAAGCGATATGGAGTTCTACTTAAGTGAGTATAAAAAGACAATTACATCACTCCTAAGTTGTTCCTCTAGAAAGTCAGAATATTTTCTGGGTATTAGTTTATTTTGAAGTTTGAATGTACGGTGGAAGCAGGCTGCTTCAGGGCAAAGGCGGCACAGGCAGACTGCTTCAGGGGCAGAGGAGGCGCAGGCAGGCTGCTTCTGGGGGCAAAAGTGGCACAGGCAGGCTTTTTCAGGGGCAGAGGCCTACCACGTCAATGTCTGGCTTAGTATATAGTGATGGGGGTTAAGCTGCACTACTGTCAATATCTCCCTCAGTGTATGGTGATTGGGGTTATGCTGTACCGTCATCAATGTATGGCTGAGTATATATTCTTTAAATTTATTTAATTTATTTAATTTATTTACAAGTTAATAATTGATTTTTTTCAGTTGACATACAGTTTACAAATTTGTGAAATAAATATTCTTGCCAACATATTCTATGGTGCCAAACACTCTAGGTACACCCCTGAGCATACTACATTTGCACTATTCAGTCATATAACAAAAATACTCTTGCCACTGCAATGAAGAACATAAAAGGAGCATAGTGAAGATTCAGTCACATGGCAAATATGGGCCAAAGTCTTTATCACAAAGAGCCACACAATGGCTACATGTGAAATTACTAGTAAAATACAGACAAAACACTGCTTTAGGTAGTGGCTGTAAATGTTCAAATCAGATGAGGCCTCCCTACTTTACACACTACAGACATTTTAGAGAAAATTGTGGGATCTAAACCAGATGGGGCGTTCTGTTCTAATTCTTTGAGTCTGCTCTACAGAGCTTGTGATCATTTTTTTGCGTAGACTATTCAATCTTCAGTCTCCCCTCATTTGCCTGCCTGTCAGCCAGTTGGCAGAAAGAACAGCTCTCGACTCCAGAAGATGCTTGAGCATTCGCCAGCTGCCCCTTTTACCACATGGAAAAGACAACCCTGTGAGAACGGTTTACTGGAAGTTTTTAACAGGCATTGTCTGTCACTCTACAAAGCTATGGACAACTCCCATGAACTTTTGTTGCCCTTTTGGCTGAACCTCATTGGAGTTGCAGTCCACACCAGTTGGAATAACAGAGCCAACAGTTACAAAAACATCTAGTGACATGTCCATGACCACGAACACACTCTATGGTTTTCCTATTCTTTTGAATAATCAGAAAAGGTGTTTATTTAAAAGAACTAGTTACAACTATAATAATGTTGTTGTTTAAGCCTGCATTAAACTTATAATAACGACAACTTGTTTTGGTTATATTTTCAATGGTATGTTATATCAGTTCTGTTGGCCATATTACTAGCTGGAGAGCAATGAAAGAAAATTAAAGCATCCTATTAATGCTAACCACAGTAAAGAAACTTTATGGGATAAAAAGTTCTTATACTGGTAAATTATATTAATATAGAAAAGAAAAATGAATACAAATCTGAGACATGCCTTTCTATTTGCGCATCTGCCAATTTGTGGTTTAGATGAGGGTAATTAGCAGATCCGCCCAATTTCCAAAAGAAGGTATATTCCTTCCAAAATCTCCCAGTTTTACTGCATAGCTGACATTCTCCGTCTCTGTTAGTATGTTGAGTTTGGCCTGATATTATCTCAGTCGGGTCCAATGTTGTACAATTTCCACGTCCAACACATAGGGCCTAAGTTTTGATTACTCAAACTTCGCTTTTCTCGCATTCCACCGTTCCCTGTAGAATGACCTCATTTAACTAATCAGATCTGCATTCTGCAATATAATGCAAGTTTTGTTACTGAGACAGTACGTCAAAGTGTCACACACTTATCTATATCTTTCTTGAATGCATTATAACTTTGCCAGGCACAAGACACCCCTTAATTGGAAAAGTGTTATTTAACTAAAAGACCCTTTCGTGCATTCACATGCTTTACTTCTAAGAAGCAACATAAGCATATTCATTAAGCAGAATACACATCAAGAATTATAAATGTTTTGTTGTTTTTTTAAACCAAAAAGATGGCTGATTAGGTTGTCCCAAGTGGAAATGTTCTCTATATATCCATCTGGATGTGTAAACATTATTTCATAGACAAAAAGAAAGGGAAATGTTTAAGCTGTGGTTGCTATGGAGAGGAGGTTAGAAGGGGTAATGGGTACAAGATGTGCATAGTATCTTATTACCGAACATGGTACGTGACAACAATATTCTGGACTAATGGTAAATATATTATTTAAACCCGGGGCAAACTGCGGATATAGTAAAAACCTTTCTCTCTTTTCAGGAGCGGGGAGGAGTGGCGCACTCATCGACTGACTCTGAATCGTGAGGTTCTATCTGTTCCAGGGATGAATCGTTTTCTGCCCTTGCTGGACAGTGTTGGACAGGACTTTGTCAGCAGAGCTTTCACTCAGGTGGAGAGGAGTGGTCGCGGGAGATGGACAGCTGACCTGACCAATGAGCTCTTTCGATTTGCTCTGGAGTGTAAGGCTAAGGAAGGGATAGCTGTATTGAATGTGTACAAGTCGGTGCTGTACTCAAGGCTTTTTGTGTTGCAGACACATGCTTATGAGGGAGCCCATGTAACAGTGGGTTAGCAGTCAAACACTTTGTGTCCTCATCTGCATTGCTGCATTGGAAAATTTAAATTTTACATATTTGAATTGAGAGCATATGTGTTTTTAGACGTACCCATATTGACATAAGTGGCCAATGATACAGTAGAAGGCTAATGTCACATTTTTGTCACCATGTGCATATTGAACCCTGCATGTAAACATTCAGAAAACCTGCTGTGATAATATGCTGAGTATCCTCCTGTTGTCCACAAAATCACTTCCAGCACCAGCCAGCATGCACACCTTGGAACCCTGCTATGTGTACCCAATAAGTAGACACACAACTACCTTGAATTGAGTACAGCAGGAATGAACAGTTTATTAACATAAATCAGCATTGATAAACAGGTACATGTCGACAACCCAACCTTTAATCCCCTTTAGCTACTGAATCTCCCCCTGGCAGCAATCCTGTTAATGGGATTAGTTTACACAATGGAGTTCCTGCCTGTTTGGCAGCCATGCTGGAGCCATCTTTGAGTACATTGGGGCCCTGTATGACAGGCCATTCTGTCACAAATATGATTTCAGCACTATCCAAATTATGTAGATATTTCTTTCATGGCACGCTCAGTCCACAAAGCAACCTGGTCCAGGCAGTTAGTGTGTGTGTGGGATACGCATTCCACTGTTTAAATGATATATATTATATATATATATATATATAATATTATGTATTATATAGTTTGTTGTAGCCCCAGTGGATATTGATCAACAGGGCCCATCATAGTGTTTCTAGTCTATGTTTGCAGTGCCTCACTCCTGCATGTACGTGCAATTATAGGAAAGAACATCATAGCAGTCCCCCATACCCACTCAGCTGCCTAGTCTTCCTATATGGTAGGGCTTGCCTTGGTTTTTAAACATAGTAAGAGGAAGTAGGCATTTAGATAAATGGCCATGTGTTCTGTTGATGTCAAGTTTATTTTTGGTATATATTTCTGTGTGTTATATAACATTATAGTAATGTATCCCCACAGCGGTTTGCTATGTGCTGTATGGTCAACGACTTGGTCTCCTGCAGGACTACATTGACCCTGAATCTCAGCGATTTATAGACTCGGTGACTCTCATGTTTCACACCACCTCTCCGATGCTGTACTTGCCCCCACGACTCCTGAGGAGCATCAACTCTTCTATATGGACAGATCACGTAAGCGCATGGGATGCCATCTTCAGCCACGGTGAGTTTATATAGGCACCCAGCTATGTCCTTGTTATTAACATATCTGTTGTCAACAATTTGCCCTAGACTTTTTATGCAGTCCATGGGCTATGGCCAACTCATACAAAGAAAAAAACATAATTAAGCTTATAAAGGCCCTACTCACAATGTGTAAATTCATATGGAAGTAGTCAACAAGTATAGTCTAAGGAAGCAGTAAGAAGTCTGAATATACTCAGATTATATTAGAACAGATTTAAACACTGTCTATGTATAGACTGTTCAATGGTCTAGATATTTTCCACATGGTAAAAACAGTCCTCCACAAGAAAGAAATTAAGCTCATCAGATATGTCGATGAAACAACATACATGTAGTAGGAAAAAATGTGGAAAAGTGATCTACCCAATACATATTTGTGTTTTAGGCCAAGCTATAAGAAGTAAAGTGGAACTTTAAAAAATAGACATTTCTAAACGTTAAAAAGACACAAGGATGTATGAAGATGTGTCTCTATTCGCACTGCAAAAAATATTACTCTGATGGATAGGAAAATCAATACTTCTAGCAGTCAAAATGTGAATACTGATGTTTTAGCCCACATTGTTTGCATGCTGTCTGTGGAGAACATTATGTGTCTTTAAATCATGGATCTCTTCTCTCCCTAGCCGATCGGTGTATACAGGGAATATACGGCTCTCTGAGGAAGCGCTCAAGTGATGTATATGCTGGGGTCTTGCACAGTCTTCTCATGCAGGAACAGTTACCTCTGGAGGATATTAAGGCCAGTGTGACAGAGCTAATGGCTGGCGGTGTAGACACTGTGAGTGGCCTTTACATAGCAGGGTTCCTGTGGGATGTAGAGCCTCAGTTAGCATTTTTTACAACCTGCTGCTATTACCGGTATTTGTCCGTTAAGCAAAATGATAAATGCACAAAAAACTGTTTTATCCATTCGGAAAAAAAAACCTTTGTATGGGTGTCATGGTAGTAATTATATTTTATTTAAATTGTAACAATATATATATATCATCATGTTATGCATTTATCCTAATTTTTGCATGTGAGGATGCCAAAATTCTGATGTTAATGATCCGAACGTACATTGCTTTTGCAAACCACCTGTTGTAATAAAAATACTGATGCTATTTTTATAAATGTACTAATGCTCTGCACAGGATCTTGAAATTCCCATTCATTTTGTCCATCCTTGACTAAAAAGTCAACTTCCCTGGTCTCTCCTCAACTGCTTCCCCACAAGTTTACTTCCACATACAGTTTATCCTAAACACCTCTGTAAGCTCTACCACACTGGGCCAGTCATCACACTAACTCACTATAGGTTATAGAACCAAATTTATAAACTTAACCCTTAGGGTATATTTAACTATATCACACAATGAAATATGTTTGAGATAGCATTCAGGTAAACAAAGCATATTTTGAATACATGTGTGTGGGTGCAGTGAAGGATCCTTTTCCATGGTACAACATTTCTTAAATCCTTTCACTGTCTGCAATAATATTTATTATACCCCATATCATTGTATAGTATTGTATCTGTTGGCTTTACTGTATTACTATAGATACCTGGTGACATTTGATAATCACAGGGGAATAATAATCATACCAATCCATAGTAACATTGTTCTTTATCTGCACAGACATCGATGACTTTACAGTGGGCTATGTATGAGCTGGCCCGTACCCCAGGTGTGCAAGAAAAGCTACGGTCAGAGGTTTTTGAGGCGAGGAAGAATTCAGGGAATGATCTTGCAGCTTTGCTCCAGAACATTCCATTGGTGAAAGCTGCCATAAAGGAAACACTCCGGTAAAGTAAAGAGATATAATCATGTTACACCTGCCACACAGTATTGCGTGTCATTCAGAAAAGCATAGCTCTTTCCCATCGTCCCTTCCTGCTAGTGACCCATCTGTATTTCAGATTGCATCCCGTGGCCATCACTCTGCAGCGATACACTCAGCGGGACACAGTGATCCAAAACTACATGATTCCACGAGGGGTAAGAATTAGGAAATGCTGGAATATGTAAAAGTAATCAACAGGCTCAACTGCATTCTTTTTTTTTTACATTTGTCAATTCTCCCTACCCACCAGACATTGGTTCAAGTTGGACTTTATGCAATGGGTCGGAACCCAGACGTCTTCCCCTCTCCAGAGCGGTTCTTCCCTGAACGCTGGTTGGGACGTGTATCCACACATTTTAAGGGACTGGGATTTGGTTTTGGGCCCCGACAGTGTTTAGGACGCAGGATTGCAGAGATGGAGATGCAGCTCTTCCTTGTTCATGTGAGTGAGCAAACAAGCATTGTCAACTAACCAGCAGAGGTTAAAAATGAGAGCAACAGAAGTGTATTATACAATGTTAGATTCCTTTGCTATAACTGTGGATGACTACTGTAGCTATAATGCTTAACAAGCTTTGATGCAGTATTAATGAGATATAATACATATATTTCCCTGGCGCTAAATTAAAGCATTTAAAGTATTAATGTAGAGGGAAATGTTTGTGAACTGCTGCGATGGTCCAGGAAAAAAAGGAATCAAACCTCAAATCAAAAGGTTTTTTTTAAAATTAAAACTCAGCTTCCCTGATACTGATAAATGCTGATATAAATAAAAAATATATAAAAAATCACACACTACCCCTTCCACAGAGCAGCGTGTGTACCTAACCCAGGACAGCGTCGCCACCCTTACTGCTGGGCATCAGGATATCATGTCACATCACAGCTCTCCGCTTTTTTAAGGATGCATGGCCTGATCACCCAATGGGGCAATTGGTTATGAGCCTGCTGCCATAGTCCTAACTGTCCTAGGCCAGAATATGCCACTGCTTCCACACCATACCTGCATACTCTGGATAGAGCAATTGTAACTTTTGGTAAACAGTTTTTTTCAAAACCGTAATGTTCCTGTTCAAGAAATTAAAGATGAGATGATAAGATTTTTTTTTGAGATTTAGAGGTATTTATGGAAAGTGGGATTTGTAGTTGGATGTATAGCTGAGTTGTGGACCAGGTAATGCTCCATTAAGAAAAGATCCGTAGTCAAGGCAATATATATATATATATATATATATACATATATATATATATATGCCCCTGTGGCACTGTCATTGATGGATGTTTCAAAAACTTCAAATCAACCGGGTATAATCAAATTGAATATGAATTTTCATTTAATAAAATAATTCATCTTCAACAATTCATAGAGTTCCATAGATGATATGAGATTATTACTTACGATCAGAGGAAGGTAGATATGATTTATAGCCAAGAGGAATTGTAGGGGCAATAATCATTTCTATTTCATGATATTAGCATTTTATAACATTCATAAATAAGTGTGGAATGTTCTGGATAGCATTTAGTATGCTGGGGAAGCAATTTCCCTTTGCATTCATCACCGTCTACAGTGTTTGCCTTCTCATAAACTGCTCATATAGTACTTCTAAGAGCTATAGCTAAGAAAAACTACTTCTCCACCTACTGGAAAAGGAAAAACATGTCAGTTCAAGCGTCATTGGTTTAGCTATAAAAAGAGATGTTAACATTTATGCTTGCAAAGACTCTCTTATATTACACAAGCTAACAATTTAGCTGTAGAAGTGCATTAAAGATGAGGCCCTAATTATTAAGTGATGTGCATTTGACTGTTTCCTCCTCACCTGCTGATCAGAGTAAAATTGGAATGTTATATACTACTTGTTATGTCTGATCTACCCATTGTACAGCGCTACGGAATATGATGGCACTATATAAAACGATACCTAATAATAAATAAAAAACGTGGAGGGCAGAGATACTAAAAATTAATAGATATTGCAGGAATACTTCAAGTATTTGAAGACATTTTTTCAGAATGCAAGGGTCAAGCAGTGTTAAGGACATCAACGAGGTGCAGAGGTTGGTGCATGGGGTGTACTGCACCCAGTATTATGAAGGGCATTGTGTGCCATCTTCTGATAGGTGAAGCTAGTAGTGTATTCTGATGTGGCTTAGGACAGCTGTTCCAGTTTTGTGACCCCCTTTGTCACAAAATCGGGACAGATCACCGGATTGAGTGTTCAGGCTCCTCAGACCACCATTGCCCCATGGGCCGGTTGGGTTGTAACTTTCTCATACATACTGTCGAGGACTGTGACTAGCAGGCAACACCTCCAAAAGGAAATGACTTAGTGCCATATGACTTTAAAAGGCAGTGTGCAGGAATATGAGGTCATGTTCTGATGCTAGATCTAGATAAATAGTGCATGGTATTTTATATTGCAGTAATATGATTTTACAAAGCCCACATGCACTGTAGGTACAGAATGTGATTTAGTGTTGGATGCAATGAAATGAGGGGAATCTACCATATAATCTCCAGGCATTTACCTTTTTCTTTCAGATTCTGGAAAATTTTAAGATAGAGACAAATCGCATGACTGAAGTGGGGACAACATTTAATCTCATTCTCTTCCCATCAAAGCCCATCCTTCTGACTCTACGACCTCTCAAGTAAATGTTTGGTGGGGCATATTGCAGTGCACTTCAACACCTGATGACTGCTGGTCTTATCCTAACTGTGATATAGAAGATACACCACTTTGAGAATACTTTGCCTAATCATGCCATGAATCTGAAGATAATTAAATGTAAGCACTACAAAAAAGACATTTGTGCCACCTGTGGTCAATGTGTGAATTTAGGAACAGGTTCCAAAACTTTGTGTCCAATAGAGGGATCTGTTGCAAGTAATATGGACAAAGTATGTTGTATGTTGAACGCATCATAAGCACTGTATGCTAATGCAATTTTAATACCAATAGTAAAAAGAAAATCAGATTATAAAATAAAAATAAAAATCTTTAATCAATATGCTTTGCAATAAATTACAATAATTGTGTGCATAACTAAGTCATATTACATTATGAAAATACGTGTCTCAGGGTATTTGTGGGAGCTTCAGTGCTGTTACCTCCTATTATGTTATTTCTACTTCATACTTCACTATACGTTCACATAAACGTGTTGTTCTTCACATTGAGATTTGTAATAATTGCTTCTGCTTTAAAAGCACTGAAAACCATTTTAAGACATGCTTCTGTCTGCAGAATCCATTGTGTCATATTAAAGGATCCAGTTTAGTGGGTCTCCTTGAAGATACGTCGGGTTCCTTCTGCAAAGACAATATAAATCACGACATCACTCATGCAATAATGTATATGTAGTCAAAGTGGCATTTCTTTATATTTTTTAATGTGAAAGTGAAAGCAAGTTTTTTGGCTAACTTTCTGGTAAAATGAAGAAGTGGAAGTATGCAAGGGAGAAGAACATAGGCATATTCACTAAACTGTGTAACATGCGAATTTACAGTGAGACTGTTTTATCCTACTATACATTTTTAAGGACCAAAAAATGTTGGGTCTGCATAAATCATTACAGAAACCCACCAATCTTAACACCAATTCTTTCCCAATGCTGGATGAGTTTATCAGGACTGGCCCTTTGCTTTGTCAATGCAGTCAGATGATTTTTTTTTTAACTCACCTGAAGTCATGGTTCCAGGTTATGAATTTATGTATTGATTCTTTTTTGGAAGCTCCCAGTAATGGGAATTATAGATACAAATGGCCATACACAAAGTCCCCATAATCCTAGCTAGATTCTGTTTAATCATATAATGGGCTGGATTGTTTTTTGTGATCTGTGATACAATATAGTAACTTTGCAGAGTGCATCATGGCTACTGATTTCAGTTGCTTTCCTCTGCATATAACTTCTTCAAAATCCTCATAACAAAAATCCCACATTCCATACATAGGGTTCTTATACAAGTGGACATTTTAAAGGTAGTAATGAGGCAATCATCAGGTGAGAGTAACTGGTTAGGTGAATAGGCAGAAGCAAGCATCACACTACACAAACAGTGATGGCAAATCCAGTATGGTTTTTTTTTTAGGTATGCATGATTCAGCATGGAATTCACTATAATTCAATTTACTTTAGCTTCACTGTTACTGCTCACAATGTTAAAATGAGAAGCGCCTGGCTCAGAATGTATGACATCAGAGAGCAATCTGCAAGCAGTTAACAGCTCAGTACAAAAGCATGCGCAGCTACACAATCAGAAAGAGGTGGGCTGCATAGTATTGGACCAATAGCACAAACACACTGTTGTGTCCTATTTTATGAATTAAAATTCCATAACCTCTCTCT
The DNA here is from genome assembly GCF_027358695.1 of Spea bombifrons. Classification (NCBI taxonomy): domain Eukaryota; kingdom Metazoa; phylum Chordata; class Amphibia; order Anura; family Pelobatidae; genus Spea; species Spea bombifrons. Next base: position 74,065,568 of record NC_071090.1, read on the forward strand.
CTTTCCAAAGCTGTTATTTGTGATTTTCTGAAGACAAGCAAAATGTGTACTCTATGTAGATTTACATGTACAAGTAAAGCATATTCTAAAATGTTTTACAGCTGCTTGTGTTTACAGCTATTATATTTGTCATTCTGATTAGAGGAATGATTTTATACTGCTATGTAGAAACTAACAGAGCTGAAGCAGGCCTATCGTCGTCCGTATGTCCCTGGGAACAGCTTAACATCAGCAACTAAACACACTGGAATGCTGCTGGCACATCCTCTGTTTCCTAATTAATAGCTGGTTCGTATGAGCACATCTGTGATTTTCTACAATCAATGATATTTTTATTTAATGTTACACAAGAGAATCTCATTGTAGCAGCCTGGGGCTCTTGCGTTTACTTTTGTTATGCCAGGCAACTGTATAATACCGTATTTGCTCGATTATAAGACGAGGTTTTTTCCAGAGCAAATGCTCTGAAAAATACCCCTCGTCTTATAATCGGGGTCGTCTTCTCAGACCCCCCAAAAAATGTCTGCTGGGGCCACGCTGCTTACCGGTCGCGAGCAGCGTCTCTTCTGTTAGAAGCAGGAGGACAGGAAGCTTGCAGCGTCCTCACAGAGCTCTATCTCCCCCTCCCTCCTCTGGGGGCGGGGCCAGAGAAGTTGCTCTACAGCCGGTCCCCTGCAGAAGTCTTCGAGTGAGAGATCTGCAGTTCAGGTAAGGGGGTGGGGGAGGGTTTTTGGGTAAGTATGTGTGATTAATGTGTGTTTAATGTGTGAAGTATGTGTGATTAATGGAATGAATGAGTATTTAAATGTGTTTGTGTGTGATAGCATGGATGTGTAAGGGGGGTGGGGGTTGTAGCATGGCATAGGGAGGCTGTAATCCCACTACTATCATCCCCAGGTTCCAGCATGTACTGGCTGCCTTGGCTTGATAGGAGTGTGATTGCTGTTAGCAGTTTGATATATATATATATATATATATATATATATATATATATCAAACTGCTAACAGCAATCACACTCCTATCAAGCCAAGGCAGCCAGTACATGCTGGGTTAAAAGGCATATCATGGGGCTGAGTGGCATATAGGGGGTTAAAATGCATTTCTGGACCTCCAGAAATGCATTTTAACCCCCTATATGCCACTCAGCCCCATGATATGCCTATATACCTCCAGAAATGCATTTTAACCCCCTATATGCCACTCAGCCCCATGATATGCCTTTTAACCCCCTATATGCCAGAGTGGCATATAGGGGTATAAGGCATATCATGGGGCAGAGTGGCAAATAGGGGGGTATAAAGCATTTCTGGGGGCAGAGTGGCATAACTGGGGGGGGCAGGTTGGCAAATAAAAGGAAATTTAAAAAATATATTTTTCTCAATCATAGCTTTTATTAAACATGAAAAAATAATTTACATGAATTAATATTTACTGGTAAAACTTTTTTCCTATAGGGTCGTCTTATATTCAGGCTTTTTGTTTTTTTCCTAAATTAATATTTTGATTTTGGGGGGTCGTCTTATAATCGGGGTCGTCTTATAATCGAGCAAATACGGTATATACAAGGCCCCTGCATACTACAGGGGTCTATGAAGACCGCAACATTATTTCATTTCATGGTATGTCCAGCAAATACAAAATCTAATAAAAACAGATAATGCTCCACACTATGTAACATACTGTGCAAATCAAACACTAATATATGTGCTTTTGCCCATTACATTTATAAAGTGCCATTCTAGGGCAACGTTCTAAATATAGAATGGTCACCATAGAAACCAATCCAAAGTTCAAGCTGTTTCTTCCACATTTAGCACTTTGCTCCTCATTAAAATATGCTAACTTTATATTTTATAGGAAAATACATTTTTAGTTTTTGAATGAATGTGCAAAGTAGGTGCAGTTCTGTTACTCTCTGATTTGTCTGTTACATTATCCTGCCCCCTAATGGTATACCTGATAATCACAAGGCAATGAAGAAGAACAGGTATATTTGGGGTGTTTTCTTCCCACTCAGTATATTGGTGTTTTAGGATTGTATACATAATAGGGGAGTATATGTCCTTAATAAGTGAAAATATGTGTACAATGAATATATTATATTTATATATATATATATATATATATATACTAAATCTTACAACTAATTACAGTCTTAATGCAAAAACATATACTTCCACAAACCTAGCTAATACATGTAAAAAGTAAGACTGAAGGGAAAGTGCAGTGGGAGTAAACTGACATATTAAAGGATAATATGATACGGTTATGCAACAAATTATACAACTGAAAAAAAAACCAGAAAAATATATTATATATTGCCCTGCTTTGTAGAATCAGAAATCCCACTGATGAGGTCAGGCTGGAATATTTCAACTATTCATTCATACTTGAGCTGGTACACATAATTTATCATCTTCACACCAAATGACAAATAAACAAGTGACAACTAGACTCTGAAAGCATTCAGACTGCAAGGGGCGAGACAATCCCAATTACCGCACTGATCACATTGATCAGCAGACAGAGAGATCCGTGTTACAAAAGAGAGAGAGAAACAAGCTTCTCCCTCTTCAATAAACAAATACATCTTTAAAAAGGACCATAATGATGTCACCATCACATCATCAGGAGCCCTCTATAGTTACAAGAGAGATCCCTGGGCTCTACATCCAAGGACATCTCTAGTTGTGTTGCACTGCTGTGTGAAAATTAAAAATGTAGCATCTTAAGCACATTATACATCTTCCAGTAGACATTTATTTTGAGTTGTTTTGTAATAATTTAAATTTAACAAAAAAAAAATACTGTGAGATATGTTGGAGAAAAAAAAAATCATCCTCCAGGGATAAATGTACCCTATAATTAAATGCACTGCTTTAGCACAGCGATTTATTTATGTCTAAATTAAAAATCTCTTTAACAGTTGTCAATTACTTCCTAAATAACCTGTCAAAAAGATTATTTGGAGAGAACATTAACAGAAACTAATGCCAACATCAACCTTTAATTAAATTAATTCTAAAAATGACAAAATCAATTTTGGATTTTAAATTAGAAACCATAAATGTTTTTAAATATTAATAACCCTTTACATGTTTGCTAATATACTTAATCAGATGCATTGATCTAATCAAGGGAAGGAGATGGCAGAGGGTAGGAGATGTAGAAATAGGTTCCAAGAAACCCAGCGTCACACCTGTATACAAGTACTGGAAAACAATTAAATAATAGGAAATGGACTTAGTCTGACCTCCGCCTCCCTGTGTTCTCCTGTAATGTATTATTGACAGAGCACTCACCGTAGGGAAGTGGTGTAAAATGGTTGTATGTGTACGACTGAACCCCATCTCTTGCTCAGACAGCCTAGTCAGGAGGTCCTGCTTCTCACGACCCCAGCGTCGTGCAGCCTCTTCCAGCTAACAGAAAAGAACAGAAATAATGAGGACCACAGTATAGGAGCTGGGTACACTGCTTACAAAATAGTACCGGCTACCCGTACCTCTCGTTCCAGGCTTTGCACTCTAGCCTGAGATTTCTCTAGCTTGCTAAGAAGGGAAAACTTCTCAGATGCAGAGAATACTCCTTGAGACTGAAGGGGAGATAAAATATTTCAGCAAATAAAAATATCACTTTTAATTACAACTCACAATAATGGCAATGCGTCTATTTTTTACAGCTTAAATTATTACATAATGCCTCCTACTACTCCCCGTAACCTCCCTCTTTAAACCTCTATAACATATAGACGAACTCCAATTTGCTCTATATAAATTCTCACCTTGGGAATAGTCTATATTTAACCTAAAGTATCTGGGTGACGACTTTCTCTGGTCTCTGTGTCAGATTCTGGGACCAGTCCCTTCCCAACTACTCCCTGCCCACTCCTCTCCCTCCAAAGGAGAGGTTTGGTGCTGGCCCTGTCCCATATACATTGCTCTCCACAAAGCTACTCCCATGAAGAGGGAGAGCTTGGTGAAGGCTACCCTTGGTTGTTCCAAGGTATGCCGATAACTATTGCTTTTGCACGCGATAAGCTATTAGTATTGGTAATGTCTTCCAATTACATCTGCTCCATGTATATAAACCACCTGTCTATTCAATACTCACTGGCACATTAGGTTGCACTGTTATTACTGGCTGTCTTGCTTTCTCCATCTCCTCTCTCAGACGGGTATTCTCTGCCATTAATGTAGCATAGACCTCACCCTGCAGAATATCCACCCGGCCACCTAAGTGAAAAAAAGAAGGATGGAGTTACAGTACCCAATGAAGACTTTACGCGTTTACACATGCCGAAGCTTTTGCAAATACTTGACTGCAGTGTTACCTTCCACGCTGATTTGAAACAGGCACCACAAAGTCATAAACAATGCACCATCATTTACTCATATTGTGATGTCTCCTTATCTGTGTTCCATATACAGGTCACCACTCATTCTTAAAAGGTACTTAATGTAACTAATCTGTTCTATCACATTGAACTATATTCCCCCCATCCCAGACTAAGATTAGATGCCACCCCTGACTCGCCATTGTGTGTATGTCTCACACTAGTGATATTATCATAAAAAAACATTGTCAATTCATTGTAACACTTTCAGAGTGCTCCTTCTCAGTGTCAGTAGTATTACCTCTATCTCCTCCCTCGACACGGCCTCGTTTCTTCTCCTCTCGCAGTTTATTGTCCAGCAGTTTCTCCATTTTCTCTATCACCTATAGAGACACAACCTTTAAAACATGGCGTATTCTGTTGCATTGTGTGTTCTATTGCCTTGTATCATTGAAACTTCAGAGGGTGGAGTGATGTTTAACATCTAACACCCCTGGCAACATCCGAACTCACCTTCTCCTGCTTGCGCACGGTGTCCTGTAATGCCTTGGCTCGGTTAGCCCGCTGGTGGTATTGCTGTAGCACGGCCTGCTGCTGCTGGTGTGCTCTCTGTAGAATAAGCAGCTCCTTCTCTCGATCATTCCTCTGTAACAATTAAAGAAACACTGAGAATGAGCATGACAAGGCTGAAAACCCTAGTACTCTGCAAGACAACACATAGAAAATAAATAAGAGAAGCTTATCTTTGGTTATTTTACAATTATAATTCGTTAGTGAATGCTAGGAACAAGAAACACTGATATACTATGAGGACAACTAGCACAAAAGGGTGGTAATCAAGTTGCCTGTAAGCCTGCCGATGGCTTTGTTATTATGCTAGTGACATCTTCCCTGAAGGCGGAAAGATGGTTTCTTGATGCATGGAAATTATACTTGTGAGAGGCACTCACCCTGACCAACTCATTCTGCAGCTGTTGAACGCGGTCTCGCATCCCCCGGAGCTCTGATGTTTCACTAGCAAGTTTCTGTTTTAGAGTCACTGTGAGGGATAAATTAGACAGAAAGAGATCATACACATTATAGCCTCAGTACTATACCACTCATGCCATAAATATTTACATGCACCTTGTTCTAGAGCAGAAGACATGACGCTGGGGGATTTCAGAGGTTGAATTAAATTAGAACTCTTTGTATCTGTTCCTTTAAGCGTAGCCTTGTTGACAAAATGATTTCTACGAAATGATGGCATTACAGAGTTACATTCACCAGACGGAGCCTTGAATTATGTTTGGCTTCATAAGGACTTGTACACTGGAATGTATCAGATAAAACCTCGTTACCCAGTCGATCGGCAATCTCAGCCTTGGTCATGACATCAATGTCACCATCACTTAGCATGCTGCGGCCCACATCCTGTAGCAGACTGCGTTCGCTCCGGAGTGCACTATTTTCAGCTTCCAGTCCTCCCATCTGACGGCGCAGTGTAATAATGTCGTCTGCCATGCGCTGCATGGCAAGTCGGTAATTTGCTACCTCCTAGAAATAAGGTGTATGCAAATTAGTTCATGGACTTACACCAGGCAATTTTGTGAAGTACTACAGTTGAAAATGTCTGAAATAACACTATGTCTGGAAAAACAATAAGAAAATTGCATTTTACAATTGCCCAATAGGAAATGTTGCTCAACATTGCCTATATTGTTGGCTTTGGATGCCAGTACAGAGATATATTTTTGGGATTGTGGCCTATTGGATGTTAATGATGGGGAACGCATGTGCTAAAACATCTGTCTTAAAGATATTTGCTTTAAAGGGAAATTATTTTACTGAAAAAAGCCATAGGTGAAAACATGTCACCTAATCCTCTCCCTTGTTATAGCCCATCTGGATTATTGCAACCCCCTTCTATCTGGTCTTTCCCCTTTCCCACCTTTCACCGCTCCAATCTGTCTTCAACACTGCAACTAGATAAATCTTTCTCTGTGACTGTTTCCTCACCTGCTGCCCCACTGTGTCAATCACTCCAATGGCCCCCCATACCATTCAGAATCTACCGTATTTGCTCGATTATAAGACGTGTTTTTTTCAGAGCAAATACTCTGAAAAATACCCCTCGTCTTATAATCGGGGTCATCTTATAATCAGACCTCAAATAGGTCTGACTATGAGAAGACCAAGATCCAGATCCCCCGCAGCTGCAGGGGACCTGGATCCTCCTGTCTCCCAGCCCCCCCCGCCCCACTTACCGGTACTTCTGAGTCCCCGGTGTGTAGCTGGGGCAGCGTGTAGATGTCTACGCGATTCGCGTAGACAACTTCCGCTGCAGCAGGAAGGAGGCATGGCTAGCAGCGGGGGTTGTCTGCGTCCATCGCGCAGACCTTCCCCGACTGTCAGAGATCAGGAACTCTGATCTCTGACAGTCGAGGAAGGTCTGCACGATGGATGCAGACAACCCCCGCTGCTAGCCACGCCTCCTCCTGGCTGCAGCGTAAGTGCGTGGGAACTACACGCTGCCCCTGCCCCGGGTACATGACAGAAAAGTCAGAAGCACCGGTAAGTTTGGAGGAGGGGGGGTGTTAAATGGGGAGCATAAGGCATTTCTGGAGGCAGAGTGCTCTGTGAAATGCCTTTTAACCCCCTTAATGCCACTCTGCCTCCAGAAATGCCTTTTTAACCCTCTATACTCCACTCTGCCTCCTGAATGCCTTAAACTTCCCTATATGCCACTCTTCCCCATAATATGCCTTTTAACCCTCTAAATGCCAGAGTGGCATATAGGGGTGTAAGGCATTTCTGGAGGCAGAGTGGCACATAGGGGATCAAAAGGCATATCATGGGGCACAGTGGCATTTAGAGGGTTAAAAGGCATATCATGGGGCACAGAGGCATATAGGGGGTATAAGGCATTTCTGGGGCAGATGTGCATAACTGGGGGGCAGGTTGGAAAATAGAAGGAAATAAAACCAAAATAATTTTCTCAAACATAGCTTTTATAAAAAAAATAGTTTAGATGAATTAACATTTACTGGTAAAACTTTTTTCCTATAGGGTCGTCTTATATTCAGGCTTTTTCTTTTTTTCCTAAATTAATATTCAGATTTGGGTCGTCTTATAATCAGGGTCGTCTTATGATTGAGCAAATACGGTAATTCAAACTTCTGACCTACAGAGCCCTTAACAACTCTGCACCCCCCCCAATATTTCTACCCTCCTATCCAAATTCACCCCTAACCACCCTCTTTGTTCCTCATGAACTGCGTCTTCTCTTCCACCGTCATTACCTCTTCCTACTCCTGCATTCAGAATTTCACCCATTCTGTACCCCTTCTCTGGAATCCCCTTCCCCGTTCCGTCAGACTCTCACTCTTGTACACAGATTTAAAAAACTCTGTCCCATTCCTGTGTTCGGTTCATATTCGTTTTTTTCTTAGTTTTTGGCAGGTTTTTTTTTTTTAGAAAGGGTTAATACGGGGTTAACAGGGTACGCACTACACAGCAGCTTTGGCACCAGGATTTTAAAGGTCTGTATGAGCAACTGTATTGGTCGCCTGACAACCGTAACTTGCACTGACAGAGATGGGAATTGCAAGGCTGCAGGTGGAAAATCAGTAGAGCTGTTTCCACTGGTGTCCACATGAGGTCTCCACACACCGTACACGTGTCTCTTTGCAGCCCCACACTTTGATTCCTAGTCACAGCACCTGATTACATTACAATGCTTCACTTAGTGAATTGTCCTGTCCGTACCTAGATCAATACTTTCTTCATACATTTGACCTCAGCTACGAAGGCAACACCTTTATATAACAGATCAGTATAAAGGCACACAATTATGGTTATTTCACAAAGAAGGCTGAGTGCATGAAGCCAGAGAACAAGGAGCACTGTGTGGGGATTCTGGATTATCCTTCCTTTCATAGCTTTCAGCCAAGTCAGAGCCATTCCTAATTTGATGTGGGGCTCAGGTCAAGTTCAAAATTTGTGAGACCCCATACAGCAAACCTGTGAGAGAAAACACTAAAACTGAACAGTGACTACCATGGTGCAGGGACTGTGCGGAGTGGATCACAAGACGGCTGCACCAGCCTGCCTTAGCCTGGGAGAAATCAACGGATAAGATTTTCATTGAAAACTGAATGGAGACTGATTGAACCGCTCTCACATTTCCAGCATCATCAGTGGAACGTTGGTTTCAAGGCCAAATGCTTTACAAGAGTTTAATCACCAATCCCAGTTGTTGGGCATGCAAACACAAAAGGATGTGTCCATGGGGATAGCCAGTGCTCTTGGTGGACAAAGTTCAGATAATGCCCAGGTGACATAAGGAGGATGCTGGGAGCAGAAACCTAGCAGTACTTCTTATTGAATCACTGCTCACTTTTAACTTATATATGGAACATTGTTTGTTCCGCCGAACTTTGCCCCAAACAGCAGTAATGCTGTAATTGCAAAAATAAGTAATACTAGATTAAGGTAGACAGAATCTGCTCACCTGCTCCTGGTGCTCCATCACTGCATCTGCAGGCAGTTCCATGTCCTTAGTGCTGATGCGTTGTGCGGAGGTCGTGCAAGTACATAAAATAGGCGAGGAGAATAAGAGAACAAAATAAGATGTATGGGAAAACTAGAGCAATGACCTTACCTCAAATGACAGGAGAATACAAGATTTTACAATGTCTGGTGAATGTGTGACTCTGCTACTCATGCATGCATTGTCATTTTGCACATTTAAAAACATGCATGGCATAAACTGAAGGACATCATATTTATGCATGTGTATAAATAATTAGATTAGTTGCATCTGTAATGCCAGCGCTAGAAGCCCCTCCTGGACCAAGAATTCTGGGGGCATCCTCACTACACTGATATTGGCCTTCTGAACGCTCCAAACACTGCTCTCCTCTCCTAGTATAGCTGCTTACCTACTATAGAGGCTTTTTACTTTAACAACGTATCTAATTAACTTATATCTTACAATAATGATATGTGTGATTGCAATATCAAAATCAAAATCTGCAAAAATACTTCATAAGCATTTGTTTTTACACTGGCTTCTGCTATCTTTAAACCTTTTAATATGGTAAATGCTAAATTGTTTCAGTTTTATTATAAAAAGATCATGCGTAGTTGCTAAAGCAACAGATTATGCTTTTGTTTTATGGGTTTATACTGCAGCATTCGCCACATGCTACTTAGTAGCTAAGGCTTATCTGTCAGATCTTGGTCCTAGCAACGAAATACACCTGTAATTACGACACAGCCTTTTTTATGTTATTCAGCAGATAACGGTTACATTTATTTATATAGCGCCAGCAGATTCTGTAGCGCTGTTGCAGTAGGGAAATGTGGCAACATTTAACAAAGACCATTTAAAATAACACACGTTAAAACATACTGGTACAGAAGAAGAAGAGGGATCTGCTCTTACACTGTATTAGGATATGTTTTATATGTGCTTACAATCTATTGGGATATATGCTATACGAGACATACAGTCATACTCCACTACATTTAACTAGCATTTCTTGACAATTCATATTTCACTTTTGCTGCTTACTTTTTGTATCACACACTTCTACAGTTGCTTATTTTATTTGGCAATAACATTGAATTTATTAATATATACCTTTTTAAGATGCACCTTTTGTATTTTGTAAGGTTATACATTTTTTAGAAAGGCTTTTTTCATATGAGCAGAATTCCACATACTCATACAAAAAATCTGGCTTAGAATAACATTTAAAGTTATAGATGGTGACATCAAACAAAGGACCCGGTTAATAAAGAATATTTCTTCAACTTACTATTTTAAAGAGGGGCTTCTGAATAACACATAATTTACGGGGTATTAATATCACCAGATATTTCACGCTGGGTACTTTAAGTATCTGTGGGATTTCCAATACTTAACATTAGTTTCTACTTTATAGAAGCATAAAATATGTGCTGAGGTATCGTCAGGACTCACCTTAAGTAATTGGAGGAGGGGTCTGCATGTACGTGTCCTTGATGCCCCCCTGGATCTGCAGGCTTGGGGTCAGTGGGTATGGGTTGAGTCCATGGGTTAGGAAGAATATCAGCCAGAGCATTGTAGGGTGGGAAGGATGTTCCATCTCTTTGCAGCTGGGAAAGTAAAAAATGTGTTTCTATCTAGCTATTTGACCAATAGACAATAAAACCATAAGTAGGTCCAGATAAAATCTGATGCTCTATAAATTAGAACATAAACAACTTTAGTGCTTTGTGTCCTCTTAGATGTAACTACTTACAGAAGAGGAGTATGGTCTGTAAAAAGTATCCATCCAAGAAAGACTGTACTCCCAGACATATGTCCTACTGAGACATACTAGTACTATCTGACCATGCTATCCACTACTAATATATAGATGTCCTGCCAGCCCTACACACTATCTTACTAGGAGATAATCCCAGGCCTGCAAACATCACACAACAGCTCTCTCTGCTATATTGCCAGTGATTTTAAGGAGTAGCTATTATCCCAATCATATACAGTATCCTAGTAATAGCTGTACTCACAGCCCTATACCGTATCCTAGTGAGTTAAGTGTTATACAGTTACCCTCCCACCCAAAACACACACACTCCCTCCTCCCTCCACCATCATCAAATAGCAACCAGTGCCACTCCACTCATCATACTCACCTTTGGCAGGGCAGCCAGCATGGGCATAAGATGCAGATTACACTTTAGGGTACGGAATGCGGTTACTACTCACGCCCTTCTACTCTCCACCCTAAATTATGATCCTCGTTGTTTACACCTTCCTTGTCCCTCCTGCAGTTTGTCTATTAGTATGTAACTAGATTAGCCCTCATTTATCACCCCCTCTTCATTATGTGAATGGTTAGCTACATTAAATCTGAATCATTTTCCATTTCTAGTTTTCATTAAATCTAAAACCTCTTCCCTCCACTCCTCTTTTTTCTATATGACTGTCGCTCTATCTTTGGGTACTTGTTGCTACAACAAAATATCCCCTTGGAAACTGTGACCAAGAGGAAGAAGGCAGGGTCTGAAACCCTTGTATACAATGTAACGAGAATACAAATGGCAGGGTAAACAATTACCTCAGTAGGGGAAGGGATCTGCATTTATGTGAGTTTCAGGAGCAGGCGAGAAAAAAAAGAGCTATAGGTAGAGGGTATATGGGGCAATTTCAGGAGCTGTATGTACAGGTTTAGGGGAACTCTTATCTGAGAAGTCTGTGAATAATTGTAAAAAGTACCGGTATAAGAAAACATACTTCACATTAACGGTATATTAACATAGAAACATAGAATTTGACAGCAGAGAAGAATCATTCTGCCCCATTTAGTCTGACTATTTTTCCTAATGTAAAGAGTCAGACATTAATCAGTGCTTGGTCTTGTCTTAGATTCAGGAAAGTTTTACGCCTATCCCATGTATGTTTATATATCTTTACTATGTTAACCTCTGCCAGTTCTGATTGGAGGCTGTTCCATTAATTTACCTCCCTCTTTGTAAAATAAAATGTCCTTACATTACATTTAAACCTTAGATTTCTTTACATGTCAAATAAGCTTCCCTCCTGTGCTTTGTTAAATCCCTTTAATATTTAAATGTTTCTATTACATCTCCTGTCTCTCTCTCTCTTTTATCCTCCAAGCTCCAATCTATACCTCCTTTCCTCCAAACTATACAGTTTTTTGATAGTTTGTTATTTGTATGTTCATGAAATATTTAGTTTTCACTTTGCTCTTCTTTCAAAATAGTTTGACAGCATAGACAGTTATATTTGTGTTAATAAAGCGCAAATTACAAAGTAATTACATGGACCACCATTGGCATACAATAATTCTGTATAATTTCTGCTTTCCTTTTGACTGATGTTTAGATCTTTTGCTATATGTTTTCCATATAATAAAAGGGACAGTAGCACACACTGGCCATTGTTTCTAACTTTTGAATTAGATCCATGAAGACCAGGTGGAGTTAGGTGGCAATTATAGAGGAAGACTAATATATAATAAAAGAGGGTCATGCGGGGTAATAGATGGGGAGGCGGCGCACATTTGGCAACCGAAGGTGTTAAATCGAGCAGTTCTAATAACTCAAGCCTGACTGTTAACACTTTCAATGCCAGGTGAACGACAATGCACAAACTGGGTCACCTGCAACCTGTTTAACTGCAAACTATGTATTCAAAATAAAACGATCATGGCAAGTAACCATTGTGCTCTTCTAGCAAACTAAAGCTGTGGTATCCTGAGAATTTCCTGAAAGTGTTTTATTTGCCTATTTTACTTGTAACTCTTTAACAAGCTTGCACTAATTGCATGGTTTTTTTGTTTAGCTGTATCTGCCTGCATACCCGTTCCACTCCTAGTGTTGGTCTGCCATAGCGCCTCCTGGAACCCAATGTCTCCACTATGATTTTACACATTATTGGAAGTTTATAAATCATGTAAACAAAAATAACAAATGCTATCATTTTGGCAATCTTATTTTTATGCCTAGCAACAGATAGTATTGTAACGCATAAGTGTGCCTTGAACGCACTGTCCACAGAGCATTGCTCATTTCAAGACTATTTATATACCGTATAAAAAATTAAAAACTAACTTACGTCCTCCTGCACATTACACCATGCTGCATAATATATTTGTATATTTGTCTAGGTCATTATTAGCAGTATATGCTAGGCTGACAATGCAAGCAGTTTAATCAGAATGAAGAAGGATACGTAGACAACCCTTTTCATCTACTACATGCTCTTCTTCCTAAAAACGCACCAAGATTATTATTCACTCCACTGGCACATTTCCCTTCATTGACCTCCTCATTTGCATTACCATTTTTTCTCTACAGGACAATTTACAGGAAATATGGCTCCCAGGATGGCCATCTGGAATGACCTCTCCCACAAACAAAGATGATATAATTAAGGAGATAACAAACTACTGAAGAACGTTATCAGACTATAACAGTTCAGCATTAAGTATAATCCTAAAGAGGTAGGAAACAATACACAATTAAAATTAATTAACCCAAGATAAACTCCTTCATGCAAGCCCTTCCAGTTTTGGGAACTGGATAATATTTGTTTTAATTACTGAATGCTAATTACTTTCTTTAACATACAAGGGATAGGCATTGTCCGCTGTACTATATGTAGTGGGAATGATTGACCATTCCTTTTTCCACACAGTCATAGTCTTTCAGGTGTAAGCAGGTACAATAATGTCTCGGTTTCCTCCTGAAGCCATAGGTTTAGTAAATTAAACCAGTCAAAAAGGAAACTCACTAGACTTAACATACAAAAAGCAGCTAAATGGCCTATACGGATACGCTCTTCTTTTTGTAACTTTTATCATGTCACACGCTTTCAGGACTTCTTCAGTCCTTAGTGAATGATGAAGAGCGTTACAGGAGTATAGGCTGAAGTTCTCCCAAGTTTCATGTCCAAAGTTTTGTGTCTCAATAAAAAGTTTTTGTTTTTTAAAGTCTAGCTTTTGTAATAAAATATGTCATTTCATGTGATGAATCCATTACTCAAACTCCATATTTAAAAGGAAATATTCTAGGCCAACACCCTTTGCTAACGCTGTCTGGTGATGGGTCAATAGTGATACTCCCATTACATCATTACAACAATAAGGGCATGTTTTATGAACAAAAACACCATGTGTTGAATTGAAAAACACATTTATGTTATAAGACAAAATATATTTAGGGGTTATGAAAAAGGCAATGTCGGCAAAACATCCATATATCAGCTAAAATACATAGTTCTCAAGAAAAAAACATTTGAGTGAGAACAATTGGCTACAGAAGAATTCTATCTGGTCTCTGTAGAGAACGGCAGCTACTGGATCTGAATCACATTTTGACATCATCAATGCAAGAAGTGGTAGAAATTCCTCTATCCCTATGAACATTCAAGGGACAATAATGCTATTTGCAGGCCTCTAATTGCCCCTTTGAAGAAGAATGCTTGAAATTGGATTATGCCCTGCAAACTTCAATTGCAAATGTTTTTGCATTAATGGCAAATAAGGTCTTTGTAGCCTTGTAAAAAACTACAGACACTTTCTTACAAGCACATCACCCTTGGTTAGACACATACACTAGATATACCGTAAATTAGTATGCCTCTCCCAGGGTTACTTTACAACAAATTTTTTATAATGCCTCATTTAATTGTTATAATATATATGGAGGTGTTAATTGTCCTAAAAATCGAAAACTAAATATGCTGTTTTAACGAAGTAAAACTTCCCACAATAAGATCCTGACAGTACATTTCTGTTTTTACTTTTGGATGCATAGCTGTCAGACATCATGTGATCTCACGTCATCGGCACATTTCAGAAGCATTTAATGTCTTTGAACACAGCGACCTGAAAGTTGAGCACAGTAGCACCTTTGTCCGATTGAAGCATGAACAATGACTATGGAAAATACACAAAAGCATCAGGAACCGTCAGCTATGCAGCTGCCGCTACCAAGCATTTCCCATTAAGGATTTTAATTTTCTAAACATTATTAAAAATCTGCTCTCAAATCAGGTCTGTAAGTCCAGTTGTATGCCACACACTGCTGTAAAAGTTTCAACATCTTTCATACCCATCCCAATATTTGCTTATCATCAATAGTCTGCAAGTTGGATTTGAAGAAGCAGACAAAGCATGTTTTTGTTTCCGGGATTAGTGAAGCTTAACAACGTTTTTTTTGAACTATAAAATATTTCAGCACATACAAAATTCAAGGGAAATGATTCACTGTAAATCAGAGTTAGTTTATAGCCATATAATATACATAATTCATCATATGCGTGAAAAAGCTAATATTACAATTGTAATCAGTGTTGAACCAAAGAATTTCAAATTAAGACAAAAATCCAAATTCTCAATTTGTATAGTGGTGGCCAAATGCAGCAAGCTACGACAGTTTGGGCATTATCTTATGGGTGCTGGCAACATGCAAAATGACCCAGTATTCAGTGCACATTTAGCAGAAAAAAAGCATTAAGGCTAGGTTTCCATTTGGGTTTTTTTTGCTAAAAACGCCTATAAAAACGCCAATAGCGCCACCTGGCGTTTTTTTTTGTGAAAAACGGCTGCAGCCAGATGTTAGCTGTAATTCAATAGGAAATCGCAAAATGCCATTTCCACTTGGCGTTTTTCTGTTTGGCGTTTTTTCAGTCCTCTTTGGCGTTTTTCTGCTTTTTTGGGCTCTGTGGCAGTTTTTCAAAACTGCAGCATGTTGACACTCTGGCGTTTTTTGCAAGAAATCTTGGCTTTTTTTCTCCAATAGAAGTCTATGGGAGAGAAAAAACGCCATGAAAAAGCCATGTGGGTTTATTGCCTTGGCGTTTTTTATGGCGTTTTTTCCACAGTTACAATGCAGAGGATGGACCCAGTATCTGTGTGTCCTACGAGAAATAGGCTGAAAACAAACAGTTTCACACAAAACAAAGTCCTGGACTGGTTCATATTGAATTTTACACCATTTGGAACAAACATGCCATTACAAACAAACATACGCGACCGGATCCTGCGTGCCCAAAGCAACAGCAAACAATTTGCACCATCATTTGGGGCCAATCTTCCCAGAGGAGCAGACATTCGAAATAAAGCATGCCTTACAAACCACAGAAAAGAGACAAAAGGGTCTACCAAGTAAATGACATCAGGAGAGGGCAGATACTTGCCATTTATCCTAATCCCTTTTAGCTGGGTGAAACTTCTAACTTGTAAAGGCTGGAAAAACTGCCTAAGGTCAAAAAAAGCAATTTCCACAGAAAGGCTAAAACGCCAGAAAAAACTGCAGAAAAAACGCCAAAACGCAGCTAAATGCAGTGGCAGTTTTCTTGGCAGTTTTCCTGGCGTTTTTCATCAAGAAAAAAACGCCGGACAAAAACCCAAGTGGAAACCTAGCCTTAGTGTGGTTTATCTAGTCCTGCTCAAAACACATTTTTTTAGGTACTGAATAAAAAAAAAAGGATCCAGTCATTGCATAAATATCACATAAAGCTCACATTACTCAACACCCTAGTTGTTTTTTTGTGGAAAAGCAAGTAAACATAGAAAAAGCTTTCAGACGATGGTTAAAAAAAATAATCTTTAAATCAGCAATTGCCTACCCGACTCAACTTTAACTACAGAATGAGAGATATTTTTGTGACCCTTAATGTATAGGTTTTATTCACATATAAATCAGACTATATATTTATCCAGACAGGAATAATTCCTGTTAAAATATTGAATATTTCCTAGTGCTAAAATCCTATATTCATCAGCTGGAATCCGATACCAAGAAGGAGACACATTGAGTGCTAAAAATGTTCATTAAAATACATTGAAAAATCCTATAGCTTCTTCATTCAGTGGCATTACCTTGAGAAATGTGGCTTTGGGCCAACTAAGCAATTCTGTGGAAATTCCCCACTTCTTTATTATTATTTATTGAATAAACCGCTACGTCTATCCTATTTATCAGTTTCCACTGTCTCTTTTCCATCTTTCTTTTTACATTCTTACCCCTATGCCTTTCCCAGTGCTTTTTGTTCTCTCTTTTCAACTTCTCTCTAATTTGTAACTTTGTGCCTCAGTCTCTTCAGTATTCTGCTTCCCATCTCTCAGATCGCTCCTTTGCTCACCACTCTCTCCCCCTTCTATTCCTATAAATCTCGCTCTCTCATTATTCCACATTGTGTTTACAAACTTCGCTTTTAATCAGATCCCCCCTAGTGGGCCATAAATCTGCTCAGGAAATGCCCAACCTTACACCATCAGAGAACATACATAAAGCTTTGTGGTCTACTACATTAAAAGACAAGATTATTTTGACGACAAACACCGCCTCAATAACGTTAGACTTTTTTTTAGCCCAGCTGTTCCAATCTGGCAGCCAGGATAACAAGAAATATTCCCCTAGTAGGTTCCTTCTGTGCTTTTTTCCTACATTTGCTAGGGTACAAGATTACTATATACATATTCGGCGGTGTACATACTTCAAGGGTATTCTTCACATTTAAGGGAATTTAGGGGATATTTTGGAAGACAAATGGTAAGGCAGGACAAGTGATGATTTTCCCTAAATCAAGGACATCTGGTCATCACAGCATACAGTATGTACAAAACAAGCCATACAATATTCACAGTCAAACAGCCAAGATGAGAGAGCTTAGTCACGCACAGCTCTAAATGAGACGTCTCAGTGGTCTCCACACACACATACTGTTTCTACTCTGGAAGTCTGAGATAAGCTAAACTGCTCCTCTGTCCATCCTTTCATCCTTCACTTTCATCCTTCTGTTTTGTGCAATAATCCAACTGCAGATACTCAGCCTCTGAGGATGAGAGAACAGAGCTCCCCGTGTAGCAAAGCTCTCCCCCTACCCCATTTGCAAAGTCCCTTTTACAAAATTACCCTTTCACTCCCCAACTCTTCCTCTTATTTGCGATATAGATCGCTCTCCTAATCATTCTACCCTTTCTATGGTTCAGCAACACAATTTCCTGTATCTTTTGTCTTTGTCACTGGAAATCTGATAGTGAACAGGGTATCACAGCTCTCGCTATAAATGCATAGCCAATCAGCAGATATGTCTGCCATGCTTCAGACCACCTCTAACTGGCTGTTCATATATAGTTGACATGACACTATGCAGAAGTGTTGTGTTTCAGCTGCTATACATTATGAAGGCCCATCCAATGTAAGCTTCTTATAACGTATGGTTAAATCAGCGAGAAGTCTCCTGTATAACGCATTATAACGTATTACGCATTATGCAGGACCAGCTCAACCATTCTAGCTGAAATGTTGGCCCCTCATAATGAATAATGACATAAGAGTTAAAACTCTGCTGCAAACAATGCCTTTAGTGAATGGACCTCTCTGCACGTCTCACTGCATACTACTCAATTATCACTTGGTATAAATTACAGGTATTTGTGGACAGCAGGTAGTTCTATAACTGGGATCTCTGAGGATTCTAATCCTCCTCATCGTGGAGCACATATTGGTGCAGTTTCTCATGCAGTGATTTTCCTGCGTGTCTACTGTAGCAGAAAAGAGGATATCTTTGATAGCTGTCTGGAATAAGGCACATTGAATGCTTTCGGGTCACTATATTTTCCATGTAATGATTAAGCTAATCTGTTCACATAACCAAGGGCCCAGGGTAAGATCATACAGACAACTCCCAGGTATCTAACTCACCTCTTCATGGTTGAGGGCTGCTGTCCTCCCTTGAGTGGGATTATCTGAGTGGATTCTTTGGGACTGTCTCTCCACCTGGGCTTTGGCATCCAATGGGCTCAGAAAAAACTCTGGGCGCTGGAAGAGTTGGGAGGTAGAAGAAAACGTATATACAAGAAAGGTTACAAGACCGTGCTTAGGGGGTGCAGGAAGTTAAATTATGTGTTGAAAGTGTTATGCTCTATGTATGCTTGTCAGCCTGGAGGGCAAGCCCAGCCAGTTGGTCAAGTCATAGTACCCCCATTTGGGATAGAAGAACATATTCCTCAAAATAGATCATAAAGTGAGTAGATTCAGACTGGGTGTAAATGCAGCCTTACATAACTGTTTAATAAACCTACTTAACAGCCCTCCCTTGTTGGTACTTGTATACGAACAAAGCACACTATAGTTGTGTTTGTGGAGAAGAAATGGAATGTCTTCAGTAACCTGTACTGGTACTCCAATAACCAGAGAGGTTGCAGGTGAGTTGCATTTTCAACCAATTTTTCAATCATACAAGGCCAGATCACTCCTCGAGACTGCAGCTCTCCTGCAAACCCCTGTACATTGAAACGTTATATGTGTCAATGCAGTGTGTCTCTGTGTGCCACACCTTGTGTAGCGAAGCATTCTCCCGCACTGTATCTGTTTGCTGGCACAAAGAGACACAGTGAAATGCTCATGAAAATTGGAGCATTCGTTGGTAACAGATGCTAATGACAGAGGCTGAAACTTCTCTGCCATTGAGTAACAGTGTGTGTGTGTGTGCATGAGCCCCTCTCATTAGGCTTGTAATGACATGAGGGAAATGAACAGCAGGAAGACGCAGAGCATGTTTAGAAATACTGATGATATTTGCATCACTTTCCATTTACCCTTCGCAAGTGGCAGACCAATCCCAAGAGCTCAGAACCCACGGTTGCTAACATTTTACTGATGGTGCCTTATCGGTTTCTGGCTTATGTGTAGATGTGTGGAGCCCAGGTAAACACTGTTTGTGTTATCTTCTCTGTGATCCACCGCCACCCTCTCCTTGCATTCCATATGCCAGACTCCCCTAGTCTCACTATCCTAAAGTCTCAAAATGACTGGTTGTTTGTCCTCTTGGATGACAAAAATTCCACCAAAGCCCCTGGAAAACTTTTTTCTACACCAAAATATAAAATAAATCACAGTGAACAACCTGTTGCAAGACACAACAAGACAATATATCAAAACCCACATACTGTGTTCCAAGAACAGCGGATTGCTCTAAGTTGTGTGCTTTTGAATTAATTCAGTGCCTAACATCAGAGGCGGAGGGTTATTTATTGCAGCTGAGGGGTGGTAGACCCCCTGAATTATTCAACAGGCACCCCCTCCTCCTATCTGTTTCTGCTCTGTCTCATGGGGGATATTAGGCAGAAGCTTCGACTCTCCTCTCCTCTCCGCTCTCCCCCACCCTGAGGGGTTGATATGAAAAGGTATCGACAGCTTGTTAGTAAAGATTATAAATGAGAAGAGAGAGATGGAGAGAGGACTCAGGAAATTAAGAGAGTGAGACTGAAAGTGAGATTCTGAATTGGTTTAATTTGTGGCAATATGCTCCCGTTTATATGTTTACATTTCCTGCCTGTTACGTTCACATCAATGAATACAAAACACATGAATCAGTAACTGGACATAAGACAGATAGCACCGAGCAAATGAGCAATGGATACGATGATGAGAATGAAGAAAAAATTACCAAGGGCGTTAAAGAGAAAAACTGATGGAAAGAAAGAGCAAGGAAAGAGAGCACAAGAGCAAGGAAAGACAGTTTGGAAAGAGAAAGCGAGAGAAAGGAAAGAGAGTGCACAAGCAAGAAAAGAGAGCACAAGAGTGAGAGCAGGAAAAGAGAGCGCAAGAGCGAGAGCAAGAAAAGAGCGCACAAGAGCAAGGAAAGAGAGCACAAGAGCAAGGAAAGAGAGCGCGTGAGTAAGGAAAGAGAGCGCGAGAGTAAGGAAAGAGAGCACGAGAGCAAGGAAAGAGCACGAGAGCAAGGAAAGAGAGAGCAAGACAAAGGAAAGAAAGCAAGACAAAAGAAAGAGAGAGCGAGAGAAAGGAAAGAGAGAGGAAAGAGGCTGTAATAGCAACAAGAGAAAAGTAACCTGTTTCACCTCAGATCTCAGAAGCAGCAGCTGCAGTGCCACAGAGGGAGGCTCCCCAGAGACAGTTGTTAGATCTGTGCCCTGAGGATGGAAGATTAACATGAAAGAGCATTATACTGACATTGTCTACAGTATTAACATCCCTTGTAGCGCTAACCATGCCAGCAAGCAAACAGCAGCTCTACCGGTCTCTCTTATCCACTCTCAGCAACCCTTCCTGTCTTACAGAGAAGAGCCTTGCTAGTCTTTCCACCTCTCAGGTGAGAGACACAGAATGGCAAGGCCTGACACCACTCTCACAGGCACTAAGTATCAGGGCCTGACACCCACTTACAGTCACATAGTGATAAGGTCCGAGACCACCTGTTTTTTTATTTATGCATTTAGTGGTATTCACTTTTAAAACAGAGTTGTGTTTGCCTATGGGATCAATGAAGGCAACACCTACACAAGTGAAAGCATTAGCTTTCCCATCACCTGAACTTGTAAAGTCCAATGTGTGTCCTTACCTGTATCGTTACACCATTTATAGTGCTTGCCTTGCTGTGACTATTTGAAATCAACTGGTGGTAGACCAGCATGTCCAGAGGGATCACAGAGAACCCACAGTAGCCTGAGAGGTTCCAGGGCATTCGCATTGATTCTACAAACAGAGTAACAATTCATAAAGCTACAAAATCCAGACACATAGATACAGCGGGCATATACTTAATGGCAAGAATACAGATACGAAGCAGCAGGATTTTCAGCCTTGTTACAGGTTAGCAACATATTAAAATATGCTTATTTGGTTTAGAGCAAGGGTAGACTTTTTCATAACCTTAGTGCTCTTTAACATTAGGTCCCATTATCATGATTTTTGTCATTGGCCACCTAGCCCTGGCTCCTGCTCAGAATAAAAATTGCTGCTTCCAACATATCTAAAGGTAAAACAAATTAGTCTTTGACTGCAACACTATGGGATGTAGTGGTGGTGGGGGGGGGAAAACAAAAGTGGTGAAATCAACCATGTTTAAAACACAGAACTTGCAGAATCAGTGACCTAGAGGTAATGCACAATGCAATATTCATAAAGTTCTTATTGTCAAACACTAAATTCAGAAATTACCATTTGTCACCATATAATACTCTAATACCAGTGCTGCCCCTTCACTGAACAGGGTTACACCGTCTCGCCCCTGAAACAGATACAAGGAATTCCACACAGGCTGAGAAACGGGGAGTCCAATAGAGGAGATCTGCAGAAAAAAACGCATGTGTGTGTGTTAGGGAATGGAGACCAAATAGAGAGAGTCAAGAGGAAAGACTAAATAAACAAGGAAAATAATAAGCAAGACATGAATCCCATGGTGTGAGTGACTGGAAATGAGAGCGAAGGGCAAAAACAGAATAAAAGTAAATGCCAAGAATGAATGCAAGAAAGAGAACAGAAAGTGGTGATTGAAAATAAGAAATATCAAGTGATTAAATGAAAAAAAAAAAAAAAGAAGGAAAGGAGAAAGTGGATTAAACATAAATTCTAAAACAGAGAAACATGCATGCAAATCTAACATAGTAAGAAAAAGAAACAAGAGCAGTTCACATCAGGGAGTGGTGGGAGGATGAAAAAGACCAAGTGCACAACTCAATGATAATGTGGAGAAGAGACTGATGTAAAATGAAGGAGGGAGTCAAGACAAAGACAAAATTAGCAGGGATGCAGGGGCAGACCAGGGAAGTCTGGACATCTACGGAGTAATGTTTATTGATAAAGTGTCAAGAAACTTACTAGTTTTCCACAACAAACCAAGTGCATATTTATTACCTGTGGATGTCCCTCTGAGGCTGTAGGTGGGACTTGGAAACAGGATAGAGCAAGATCTGGAAATGTGACAGTGACGTGGGGTACACCACATACCCCAGGAGGCTTCAGGGACTTGCTAGATGAGGTAAAATAATTTTCAAAGTGAAGTAATCATGTACACATACAATGAACAGAATCACAGTTTTGTTTCTATTTCCTATACTTTTGGGCTCTACCTTGTGTTATCACTATCATACATTGCTAGCATTTCAGATGTAAGGGCAAACACGTTCTGCCAAGTTTTAGAAAACTATCTGAATATAGGATGCTTCTGCCTTACCCCGCCTGGGTAAAAGAGTGGGCATAGGTGCACAGAATTGAGCCATGAACAGAAGATGAGCTACACTGCATGCCACAGTTTAGAAGCAGGCAAAGAAAAGTGGACCTGTTCTGTGGATCATATGACCACCTTGAGATGCTGCAAGCAACAGGAAGAGCTCATTTATGACTCTAAAAGTGGGAGTATTTTGTATTTAATCTACTATATCAGGCTTGATCATCATATACATATCATTTAAACCTCAGTCATGAAAGTGGACAAACAATGTTAATAGGATAGGAGACATAATGTTAAGAGTCAAAGACGTAATCTGGATAGTACATTATCAGGGACATTAGTAAACAGTCTCATTAAAGTCCCATTCACAATGATGCTCGTACTGAAAACCAAGCTCACACAGTTGGAAAAGACATGCTTATACAATCCACTACCTGTAAACTGTGTAGTTGGGCACAATTCGTGCCACTGCCAGGAGAGGGTGGGCCAATCCCTGCAAAGGGGTCTCCACACCTATTAACAGGACCTGTTGGGAAAACCGGAGTAACATGTAACACAGGGACAGGTGTGTACTATTGCCACACAGTAACACAATTGAAATCACTCACCTGCAGAGCACTGTAGGTAAACCCATCCTGCTGTGCAAGGTAGCTGCTCCTGCGCTGAATGCTGACATTAAGGCCACAGCCTACAGGAACCTGGTCACCGGACTGACAAAAAAAGGAAACAAAGGATGTCATCTACTCAAAAGCTGCCTCGTGCAGACTGCGTAATGTACACGTGTGTATCCCTATAACATTACAATATTCCCATTAAAGCTGGACCCAAATTAGATTATTACTAGACTTGCGCATTCTTTTTGTGCTGAATGTTGCCATTTCCTCCATTTGTCTGTATAACGAATGAACGAATACAATTTTAGATGAATGAAAAAAGGAATGTGCGCAGTACGAAAATCTTTGCCCTTTCTTTCTTCTCTGGAGCCATTTTAATTACGCTAAGAGGAGGAGAATCTCACTATCTGAATTCGACTTCTACGCATTTATTTCTCGTTTCCATGGCAAGCCAGATGGACGACTGAGATTTCCGTAAACGAAAAAATGTTTTACGTTGAATATGAAGACCCTGACGAACAAAGTTTGTTGCGTACAAATAATTTTTTTTCCCGGAAACGAACACAAACTTTCCACCGGCGGCCAAGTTTAATTATTATTATTACTGATTCATTGCCATTGCTTGCATTTAGAATAATTACTAAGAATAACCATGGAGAGTTTTCTTAAAATGTATCTTGATCGTGGCAAATAGAGGGCACCAAATCTGAGGTGACTAAAGACTGTGGGTATCTAATAGAGTGAAATAGATTGCCAGCTCTAAAATATTAACACCCCAAACAAAGCAAATACACATGAGACCTCATGATGCTCAAACTTTTGCTTTTTTAGGTCCAATAAAGAATACTGGGAAAAACTAGTAGACACACTTCTACCTAAACTATGAAAGCCCATATTCATGCCCAAAGATAGTTTGGCACAATAGGGATCTTTTCTACTAAGTTATATAATGATTGCTGTTTGACGGAGCAGAGGCTTTTAAGTTGTTACATATGCACCATGCGCATGTGTAATTACGTCTCCTGATTTACAAACAGAAGGTGTGCTTATGTATATGGATGTTGTAGTGCCAGCTTATCTTAGACTCGAGTACCTGAACTATATTGAGGTGGTAAGTGTGGAAGGGCTGCAGAACGCGGACAGGTATACGGTACGTAACCAGCACATCCAAAGAGTGAGAATCGGCCATAGTCAGTATAAGATCTGAGAAGAAGATAAACAGTCGGAAGTCAGAACAATGTCTGTTTCACCTGGGTTTGTGTAGATCATTCAATCATACCCAGCAATTATACAATACATCATGATATTTTTAAAATATAATATTGTGACCATTTAGTATCTGCTGAAGATATGTTGTGCATTGCTATTAACAGGTGATAATGGCAAAGAAACCATGTGAAGGTCTATATCCATGAGGTCTCAGTGTTGCAATGACCTGCATTTCCATTTACATACATTATCAGCACAGAGAATTTGTAAAGCTTTAAATGGAACATACATGTAATACTCTGCAAGTCAGTATTTTTGAAGCTGGCAGGTTGCATTGAAGTGTACAGATGTGTTGTCAGCAGAAAGGCGCTGTGCAGGAGAACATACTGTTTGGGTTCACTGCTTAGCTATATTAATGTATAAATACACAGCCTACCAGTAGGGAGCATCTCTCTGATGCATAGTAGGGCATTGCTGAGTTATGTATATATAGAGTCAGAGTGAGCGAGAGTGTGACTGGCGTTGGGCACACATACATATTAGTCGACATGTGAACTGTAATCAGAAACTTTGATTAAGTCTTAATTACCTTCCTGCTCTACTTCATCCTCTTTTACAGTCATGGTAAGGGTTTCCCCCCAGGCTGGGTTATGAGTAGGACTCTTGGCATGGGAAATGCTCTGAGCCTTAGCTCCATTCATCTCATCTGAGCTGCTCATCCTGTAACATACATCAGTCTTTACATCCCAGGGAAAATACTAGACAGTTTACTAATAAAACTTTTAAGTGTGACTTAAGAAACACTTTAATACTTTTGTTTAACCTTTAAAATTATTATTTTTTCTTCTTGCAGATGCATGGAGGAATTCATTAGAATCAGCACTTTGGAATCTACTGGTGGTATATAAATTTAATGTAATAATCCCATCTTTACATTTGCCCTGTTTCTCTGCCACCCAGCTGTCTGCATTGCCTGAGGCGCGATCAAACATATCTCCTGCAAAGTTCTGCGCATGCCCGTACACACAATGCCAGCCAGCTCCACCATCAGCCTATGTATAAATGGGGCAGTTGGGGAGACTGAGCAGCATGCTGGGGGACCTGATTGCCCAAGAATGCTATATGCCCCTTGGTTTTGCAGAACTGGGACTGTTGCCCTTGCTGGACTTGCTGCCCAAGGACTAGTCGGCCTAGGCCAGGATACGTTATGGAAGACAACCCCTTACAAAGTGCTTTGGTGAGGTTCTAAGGGAGATTAAACTGACATGACATTGCACGTGTCTAGCTATTCTTGCTGTGGAACATATATCTCCCCTCTCTATCCCTCCCTTATTGTCAATCACTAGCAGCCTGTGATTGACAACTAGAGAAGGTGTGGGGGTAGTGCCCATCACTGTGGTCTCAGTCACGTGACCTGTCAGCTGTGAACATGGGGCAATTAAATATTAATGCCAATAACGACCCCTGGGACAATATGGAAGGGTAGTAAAATCCCATTAATGCTTCTGCACAAACAATTTCCATATTGTTTTTTTCTCTTCTTCTTGCCTCACAAGTGTTTAATGCTCAAGGGTCCAAGGTCTTCAGTAAGCTTCAAGCTGCAGCCAGCATTAAAAACATTGCTAAGGGAGGGGGAGGGAGTGAGCGAGAAAGACAAATTCACGAAGTGCACAGGCAACACGGAAAAAGGGAAAAAAACCTGAAGGAAGGTGAATGGGGACAAAGAGAGGTTAAATATATAAAGACAGTTGGCTGATGTCAAGACATGGGTTGGCTTTATAGATGAGGGGCCTGAGGATTGACTAGACCCAAGACATAATACCAACGTGCATTAGACTGTAAGCTTTAGTTGGCAAAACATCTTGGTGATCACTGTATGTGTTTACCAAATTATATATCTGATTTTACATTTCTGAGGCAGATCTTGACAATATAAAAATAAACTATAATAATAACATAGCATTAGAATGCAGGCTAGAAGGGATATGCTAATTATCTGCCATCCTACAGAGAGGTCCTTAACCCAGCTGGGATAGCTAGCTATTGCAGAAATTGTTACCTTAGGGCAGTAAAGTAATTAGGTCCCTTAGGTTGATTTAAGTTACTTTGGTTAACGGGACTATTACTTGTGTGTCCATATCTTACTCACAAAGTGACAAAAGGAGATGGAGCTGAGCCTGCCGTAGTTGTGGGGAGGTGAGTGGCTGAGTGGAGGGTAACAATAATTTTCTCTGTTCCAGGTGAGGGCAAGAAGCTAGACTCTCCATCTGATCCATAAACAGGGTCACTCTGTGCTGGCGGCTTGTCTGTAACCTGAGGAAGACAATTTTTTATCCGTGGATAGATAAAAAAATAAAACAGTATAGGAAGCAGTGCAAAGAACAAGAGATGAGGAATGCATACAATTTAGTCCTCTTTCAGACATCCCACTGTGATAATTTCTCTGCTATTACTGCCCTTGTCACACAGACATAAATGCACAAATGCATTTCCATGCAAAAGATCTGCTAATCCCGATCTGGACACATGGGTAAAATCTGTGGATCCATCTCCAACTTACTTGTTGAACGAAACTAATAAGCACCTCCATGCTGCAACCTCTGCTACACTATATGGACAAAAGTATTGGGACACCTGACCATTACACTAACAGGGACTTTTATGACATCGCATTCTAAATACATAGACATTAATATGTAGCTGGTCCCCCTTTTGCAGCTGTAACAGCTTCCACACTGGGTTTTTTTCCCCTTCTTTTGGATGAACAGGAACAAATTAACAGATATAGGAAAGGCTGAACTTGACGGACGCATGTCTTTTTTCAGCCTATATTTTTTGTCCACATAGTGTATTTCTGCCCCGACTACGTGGTCAGAGTTGTGTTATTGCACCCAATGCCATTCGAGGAGAAGTCAAATCAGCATAAATTTCCACTTTTGCTCCTGTAACGGCATGCTGCTCAACAGGGCTGATCAGTAAATATTCAGTCAATCAACATATGTCGGGGGCAGTATATTTTCTTAAATTGCAAGCAACCATTTTATTACTGCACCCATCTAAACATACAAGTATTATTATAATCCTTCTCAGCAACTTCATATACTTCTCTAGTACTGCAACTGTGTCTTGCATTTAATCTGCTTTATTGTATTACACACAGCTCTATTGTTGAATCTTTTGCCATTATTCATTGTTATTTCAGTTCTAAGCAAACACATCCCAGCAGTCTACAACACTGCTGCCACTTTTGTTTCTTCTTCTATGCATGGATACAAGCAGCAACATATCAAAGTAAATATTTCATTTGTTTTAATGCGACTTGCCCCATTATGTGGTTTTGCATACACATAGTATTGAAATGGAAACATAGAATTTGACAACATAAAAGAACAGTCTGATGCATCTAGTTGGCATTTTCCTCCTTGTTGTGGAGCCTGAAAACTGACGTATACCTTAGCTATGACTTATTTTCAGGATAGGCTTATACATGCTTGCACACCTGCACTGTATTGACATCTACTATACCTGCTAAAACGTTATTCCATGTATCGACTACACTTTGGTTGATTAATCTGACCATCCATAACAGATGGCACCCTACTTTTACTTGATTGTTACTGAATGAATAGTAGGTAGGTACTCACATGAGACTTTTTGATGGGACTTGGTGTCTTTGGAGGTGAAGGCAGTAGCAGTGGAACATCATCTGGTAATCTGCTGGAGACAGGAAGCACCGGAGCAGGAGACTCATCTGAGCGGTCAGTGAGGTCATGCTGGGAGAAAAATTAACAAAGGAGAAAAAGGTGCAAATGAAAAACAGAATGGAAAAATATTATTAATTAACATACATAAAATGTTGTCTTAATCAAAGTTATTTATAATGAACAAGAAAGGGAACCATTGGCATTTGCATGTGGAGAAGAAAAAAAGGTGTAAGTAGTATTATCACTTGACCACAAAAAAAGCACGTGTGATGTTAAATGTAATGTAATGCTATGTCTGTTTATTATATTTTAAATTTGTGAAATATTACTGATTTGGCTTGAAGTTAATGGATCAGTATCAGAGGCTGTTTACATTATGCATTTAAATGGAGAAGCAGAGATAAATATAAATAGATAATAAAAAAAATATTGGGATAAGCTTTATACGACCAAACAGAGATAGGTTAGGCCCTACATATATTTAAGCAATCTTCCTGAATAAGCAAATTCTGTCCTTGGGAATTACTGTAAATGATTCACCCGCTTTCACTGCATTTGGACAGGTCTTTGTGGAGATACAAGCTCTAAGAGGGACTACTAACATCTCTAGTTCCTGGGTTTTACTTGTATCCTATGCATGAATAGCTTTCCAAAAAGAAATCTAAGTTATATAATACATACTGATATATGGTGGTCCTTTATTTTAGGGATTACAATTTCAATTAGAAACACTTATTTGTTCCATGGTCGTTCGTCCACAGTCCTTTCCATTTAATGGATGATCAGAGTAATCTAATTGAAGCCAGAGTCCATGGTGCTCACCAGGAATATTAGCAGCTCTTATACTGACTCTTCTAAGGATTTATTTTAAATGGAGGCTGCCCTAAACCTGCCATCAGCCTGTTGAATACATATCTGTAGCCAGTCCTGTTCCACCCAGTGTGGGTAGGAGTGAACACTGGAACCATGGGGCCTCGACCTTGGGTGTAAGAGAAAACTTTATGGACTGGTAAGGTATGTATCATTGCATATACCGGTAGGTGCTAGATATATACGTATATAATTATTAAAAACTGTTTGAACATAATAGTGTTTTATAAACGTGCATGGCACATGTTTGTGCAGCTACACAAAAGGGGCATCCTTTTATTATTTAACTTTAGTTTTTTATATTTAGCCAATTCACAAATGGTCTAGTTGGACATTATTCTGTGTAATGGATTCTGCATACATTCATACATTTTTCCCTGCTGCATGCATTGAAACATGGTGTGTGCTGTAAGGTAAGTTGAACAATGGGCAATACAATGTTCTAAGCAATTACCAATAATTGGCCTAATAATTACCAAACTTTGTAAAAACTTAATGAAATGACAGGTTCACTTTAACACCCACAATTACAAGTTTGCTCAGACTGCCTCAGATTTTAGTGCAATAGATGTACTGTCCCACCAAAAGTATAATCCATTCTACAGAATTAAAGGCGTTATGGGGGGATGGGACAAAGGCCTTATTCAAAGGCCTTGATTTGCCTTCCCCTAAACCTAAGCATTACCTGGTCTTGTAGTGAGTCTGTATCAGGAGATAGTCTGTCCTCTTCTTCAAGGGTGGTCTGAAGATCTTGGGCATCTGACACTTGATGTGTTCTCGAAGGGTAGCTGGCATGCAAAGTATCTATTTTGGAAGATTCACCTTGGTAGGAAACTGATCTGGGGGTGCTAGATTGGGGAATTGGGGTTCTGAAAGTAGGAGGTGCGGGGGAGGCTGGTTTAGGTGTGCTTAGATGATGAGGGTCATGTCTAGGGGTGGTCTCCAGGGAAGTTCCACTTCTTGCATTGCCTGGTCTAGGTGAGACGTGTTTGGAGATTTCCTCAGGTGTAGGTGGCTGATATTCTTTGAAGCAGACGTTGTATGCCAAACGGCCGCAATGCATAGCCATCTGGTTGCCTCCCACTCGGAGAAGTGCTAGGATCCCCTGGTAATTGTATAGAGGCTGGAAAGGGCCAGCTCGTAAGTTAATACGGGGCTGGTTGGTTCGGGGGTATATTGCAAATATAGCCTGTCCCACCTTTCTTCCCTTGTTTGGGAAGTTACCTCCAAACTTAAGAACATCAATGCATAATCGGACATCATGGTGCTTATCATTCTTACAGAGACCTAGGATGTAAAGGGAAGAGAATCATTACGAATCTACAGAAAGGAAGAATGGCGGTAGAAATGAATGATTATAATAACATTAAAAAGTAGATAATATAGTAGTATAATTGGATGTCTTTTAAGGATTGTACTCGGAGGCAAATTTTCTTGTCTTCTCTTCAAGAGATTATAATGTCCAGGTGCTGGGCATTGCAGGTAAGCTGCAGTTTGAACACTATGCATTATGAAGCACCAGTCAAAGTAAGCTTCTCTAGCATGAAAGCCTGACCTTGCCATACATAATGTATAGGTTCAACAAACCTCACCAATTTCACTTAAAACTCAGCACTTCTTGCAAGAGAAGCTTCCTTGCTTGGCCCTTCTTAATGCATAGTTAAGTCTGAGAGTTGAGACCGAAACACACCCAAAATGCTTGCTTTTATCTGACATAGGGGTACAGCCCTTTAATAATTGAATCGATTATTTTAAATAGTCATCAGAATAAAAAAAAATAGTCTGGAAATACAGAATAAGCACAGTAGGTGTCCCCAGACCACAATATCATATTAGATTAATTCATTACTATAAGGTGAACAGTGTGATGGATTCTTAGTATTAACCCTTTTAAGAAAACACATTGTTTAATTATTTGCATCTCTTCTTATCTATTATTAACAGACATCTTTCAATGATGTGTGTACATTTAAGAAAAATAGTTATCATATGAGCCCAAGAGAAAACACAGTCATAAGTCAAAGATGATACCGTTAATAAGGCCAACACACGAAATGATTTAAAGTTGCATAAAATTTTGGCACCTTCAAATGAAAGAAGCCTCTTAAATTTACATTTTTCAACTAAAGACTAAGTTTTGAAGTTTTTTTTGCAAGTATACAACATGATACAATTGTGATCAACATATAATTGTTCAATTATTTTCATTATGTTTAAAAATGTGCCTTTTGGGTGGCTTGATAATGAAATAGACACCCGTATTGCTGGCCATGCAGGCTATAGCTGCATTGTTCCCAACCCATTTACCCCCCAAAAAGAGAAATATACAAACAGCAGGATAAACAGGTATGAGTGAGTGTGCCCCCCGTTACCAGTCACCTTGAGGCAAAATGAAGAGGAAGGTGTCCTTTTCAAAGTTGATAGTATCTGTCAGGTCTGTTTGCTCTGCAGTGTCAGACTCAGCCTGGTTACTGTGGACTATGTCCCCATGGTTGATGCTAAGTGTGACTCCCTTCACTGAGTCGTCTAGTAGAGGGTTTTCAACACGCAAGACAAGCTGGTACCGGCCTGGCTCATTAAACTGGGCATCGAGAAGGCGGAATTCCAGAGACAATACCTTGTCATCCAACCGAAGGCGTGGGGGCCCAGGTGGAATAGCAGGGGCAGCAGCTGGGGCTGGCATGGGAAGCTATAGATAGACACGGTTTCATTGATAACTCATTGTCTCTCTCAATTCTCCGTGTTCACTGCTTTTCTTGACAGCTCTGCCATGTTCCCTCCTGTCTGCTTTCCTCCTCCCTTTCTCTGCCTTCTCTTCCCTGTGTTCTCTACCTGCTTTGTACACCTGCAAGGAGTGGTAAAGGGGGTTGTGATAAAAACAGCCACATTTACCTGGCTGCTGTTTGTTTGGGACAAACCAGGTAACCAGGAGTACTGTCTCAACAAAACGATCCCCTATTTACATATTCAATACGAGCTAGAGCAGCTAAGTGCCTTGTGTTTGAGAAAGGGAGAAAAGGTTTGTCAAAGATAGCTGCAGGGTGGAACCAGGGTGGGGGGGACAGAACATGTTGTGATCTTGTACATAAGTGTTTATTTAGTTTTCCATCATTATACTTATTTACACATTAAAATAGCAAATAAAGGATATCAATTTTGTGTTGTGTAACATTTAATCAGTCTCTTTGTATTCAACTGTATTGTAAAGCTGTAGATGGTTACTGTATAATTAATAATAACCCTTACAAACTGTTCCAGAATACCAGAATCTATACAAAAAGCAGTATTTATCTGAGGAACATTTAGGATAATGAACATTCTTACCCAGAGCTTTACTCCTGTGTTCAAAGCAGATGCAACATGAATTC
Source organism: Spea bombifrons (assembly GCF_027358695.1). Taxonomy (NCBI): domain Eukaryota; kingdom Metazoa; phylum Chordata; class Amphibia; order Anura; family Pelobatidae; genus Spea; species Spea bombifrons. The sequence continues at coordinate 74,098,145 of NC_071090.1, forward strand.
CAGGTTTCATGCAGCCAGGTGACACTCTGATACTTAACCACTAAGTATGAATCCAAGAGTAAAAAAAGAAGTGGGAAAAGAAACGATGTTTGTCAGTAAGTTTCACTCAAGTGATAGAAGTGGGATGTGAACAACTTCGATTGACCTCTCATTGGTTGACACTTGAGAGAGACCCTGGTGAATTAAACCAGCCTTGCAACACATTTACAGCATTCCTTCCACACCTCTTGTTTGGGGGGGAAAAATCGTATTTTTTATTTTATACTCAGGAATGGATACACATTGAAGCCACGTGGGTAACTCTTGCGTTTTTAATTATACATTAGTGCAGTGTTTTCTTCATGAAGTGTGCCTGTTTAGGAAGGACACTCACCCTGGCAATTAAAGGGGAACTCCCATCTTACATTGATATTGATAGGAGAGTTGAGAAGTCTCCCCTGAAAGACTGAGAACGCCTTCACCTTAGTGAGGGCTCCTCCAGCCCCCTCCAGTTGGTTGCCCACTGTAATGGTTGTACCCCCTGATGGCAGCCCTTTTATGCTCACATAACTTGTGTCTGGACATTTCTAGCCAGTAAGTATGGGGGCGCCGATGACCAGCAGTCCACTGGGAATTTGCTGAAGATTAGAACGTATTGGTGCCACAAATGGTGGCAACTGCCACATTTTGCGAGGCACCCTACTGACAATATAACGTCAATATGCCACATACAGAAAATAAAATCATTTAAATTTAAATCACTCCGCCACTCTTTCCTTCCCTGATGTCTCCCTTTTTCTTGGTAAACAGAATGTTTGGTGGGTATGATGTATCGTAATGTTCTAAAGCCCTAAAAGTAGCAATAATGGGTACATAAACCACATTAAATGTGCTTATAAACAAAATATACACATTTTTAGACATAGAAAGATTTTATTAGGTCATGGTCAGTAGCGTACCTAAGGGTGGGGCATACCGCTCCGGGTGCCCAGTGAGCCGGCAGATGTCTTTGCAGCCCGACGGCCGCCTAACATGGGCTCGCAGCTCGCCACTGTGGAGTTTTCACACTGTGCGAGGAAACTCTCTTTTTCTGCCCTGATTCCTGCCTCTCCTTGGCGGGGAAAGACACACAGTGTGTGGACTCCACAGCGCTAAGCTGACGGTGTATGTTAGGTGGCTATCAGGCCGCATAGACATCTGGTGGCCCCAGTGCTGCTCGGCCAGCCCCCAGACCAGTGAATTCTGCAGGTGAGGGTGTGTTTTGTGGCAGAAATGGGACAGGCAGGCTGTTTCAGGAGTAGCGGTGCCACAGGCAGGCTGTTTTAGCCACGTCAATGTCTGACTTAATATATATAGTGATGAGGGTTATGCTGTACAACCATCAATGTCTGACTTAGTATTTAATGATGGGAGTTATGCTGTACCATACCCATTCAGTAAACGTTATTTAGTAAAACTTATTTAATTTATTTATAAGTTAATAACTTATTTTTTCAGATTTCTTTCTAGTTGACGTACAGTTTACAAATTTGTGAAATAAAGTAAATTATTTTTTATGTTTAATGTCTACATTTTAGGGGGGGCACATACAGAATCCTTATATGGGTATACAGGAAGACGTAGTAATGAGATGAAACCTTTTGGTTACAACATTCTAGTTCTTATTTTACTGTTTAGAACCTTTGTACCATTTTGTGAAAAAAATCTCTAGGGCCTGCATCAATTTCTATATGGTATAACATGGAAGGGAGCACTATGCCAAGGGATAGCCTGACATTTTGTTGGCAATGATAAGGGATGTTGCTTATGTGAGATAACAGCTGATTCATTTACTGGGTTGCACTGGTAAGTTTGGTGAGATCTGGTAGTAGAAGTGACAAGGTAGGAAGAAAAGATTACAGTGTGCCATTGGCATGGAATTATGTCAAATTACAGGTTGTAGAGGAAGGAAGGGTGACTGATATATGGGGAAGGGTACACTGTGACTGGGTATGCCGTGCAAGGAAAGGATTCTCATGGGTAAAGCAGAGTGTAGAGAGAGGGGGCAGCAAGGTAACAGAAAGTTGGCAACATGTTAAAAATGTTGCCTTGGTAGTCACATCTCAGTACGTCAATCCGTCTCCTTAGTATCTCACAGCACGTCGCTGGCTCAGAACTTGGCAGGTCAGATGGAATTCTGAATTTGTGCCATAGAGAGGACTGATCCGCTCAGCATAACAAATACCGTTATATAAGACATATAACCGTTACTAAAGACATTATAATGCTAGGAAGTGCAATAGTGCACGGGCTATAATTGGCATAATAATAGACAGAAGTGTTCTGTGGTGTATAAAAGGAACCCTTATTAGTGGCACTAAGAAGTTTACTTGTCTTATTGCCAATATAGAGTTAAAACACCTGGTCCATTTTGTAACATTGTATTTGGCCATTTTGCAGCATTGTTGTTGTTGGCATTACTGGATATTACGCATTGAGAAAACCACTGATCACATGAAAATCTGTATTAGTGGTTATACATTTGTGAAGAATAGCATAGCCTTCTTTATTAAAGGAGCATTTGAGAGGTTTTGGGTTGAATGATACATAGTAACTGGTGGTTCTGCTGACTGCACAATATTGCTTACTTATTTCATGACATAACAGTGTGGCAGGAGGTACATCATTTAGGAGAGTCTGAGCTATGTTCCCAAGTTTTGTCCTCTCATAAAAAATGTATTACTTCAAAATCACCCTGCAACCAGTAGGAATACTATGTTCAGAATAATTTGGTTTCAAGGAGAACTGGAACTTCTGCTTCTCCTGAATCATGCTTGTCCCAGTACTTAAGGATCCCTAACCCCTGATTAGCGGAAGTGGGGGGGTTTCAGCGAGTTTACCAGACTGCCAAGCAAATCCACATTCCTTGTACAGTAGCAAACATAAAAAGTAATTCCTGGAAGCTTCCTTGGTAGCAGTCAATAATCTTTGATCAAAACATTTGCCTCTGTTACATTTATTTTCTGTTGCTTTTTTCTGGTTGAGCCGTTGATGTCCTTTGGCTTAATCTTGAATGTAAAATGCAACAGAACATCAACATTGTTGTTCCCTGCTGCAGTGTTCATTTTTTTTCCATCATGGGAAATAGACTATTGCAGGCAGTGTGTTGTTGGTCATGCTTCTCTTGGCCCAGACTGGATATTGATGGACATGGTGGTGTAATATGTGATGTACCAGTTAAACTGTAATGCAGGTAGTCTATCTCTGGTATAACGTGAAGCATCTTCTAGCATCTCAGGTACTTCAGTCTCCTGCAATCAATTTGGCCAGACTCACATGCCCGCTACACAAGTAGTCCCAGAATCTGGTTCAGACATACCAAACCTTTGCCAGCTTGCCCATTTGTTTACTGATTTAAACAATTTTTATAACACAGACTTACAGTATATTTCTGCCTTTCCCTTTTTCTCTGGGGTGTTTTTGCAGTGATTTGTCATTTCCTGGTCTTTGAGAATAACGACTCTTCAATAGTTGGCGTATCTATGGAAACCTCATATAGGTTAGCCGTTTGCCTAGTGCCAAAGCTGTTTGATATTTCACACCAACCACTTTACAAAATAGCACAGTATGACGTGGAAGCCAATGTAATGCCACCTGGAATGGAATGTCATTTCACCAACATACTTACTGTGGTTCATAAAATAAATACTGAATTGTTTACCATATCTAATAAACCAAGGTAGACACCTAGAACATGAATTGTGTTCTTTATATAGAGCGTGAGTTTTAGCAACGGGAGTGCTACATTGGTCATGTTCCCGAAATAGCCTCACATTTCCACTAAAACATAACTATATATATATATCTGTGAGTGCAGTCTCAATAGTATATATATATATATATATATATATATATATATATATATATATATCTATATAGGTTTGGGAAACAAGGGCATTTGAGTCTACATTTTAATTTAAAAGTTGTTGATCCATGGAGTCATGTTTCTCTTAATCTGCATTTTTTCAGAGATAAACTTAGTTAACACCCATGCTGGATTCAACTGCTATAGAATAATGTAAAGTTTGATTTCAATAGTGTGAGCATCCCTGAATAGACTTCCAGGACAAAAGTTGCTAGAAGTAAATACACTAAGATTGTTTTCAGGCAGACTGTGATGGCACCAGACTTACAGTATCTTTTAGGGGCCCCCTGAACCCCCTGTGTTACTGTTAAGGGTATTTCTTAGATGAGAAACCAAAAAAAAAACTAGCTGGGACTTAATTAAGGGGAAGTCCATTAGCAAATGTGTTTTATTTGAGTAAAACGGCAGGTATTTATACAGTGTAGAACATTGTAATATATGTAAAACAAACAATAATAACAAGGAGTTTTTTTTTCACTTTATATTAACGAATAGGGTGTAGCGGAAGGCCAGAACAAAAAACTAGTGTAATAAATGCCATCTTTTTTAATACGCAGGCACCTGGGCTTACCATGTGTGCCATTCGAGAATGCTGCCCTGTGCTGAATTATCCATGGTTCCATGCATTTGCTCACAATGGACCTTATACAGGTTCCACCACACAGACATTAGACAAAGGGTTACTGGTATATGAATTTATAGCACACAGGAGTGATTGGCAACAGATAAGAATCTCAAAGTCTAAGAACATTGTTGAACTGATATAACATCATAGGGCAGATTTCAACGCAATATACCACATACAGCTGAATGCTACTTTTTATTGTGATTATTACGAAGAATATCAATGTTATGTCTTCCTGCATTTTAGTATTCAGTAATGTTGGTTTGGCTTGATTCAGTTGTTTTTTACAATTGATGACGACTAAATCTAGAGACATTTTAGTCCCACATTTTTATCCATATTGGACTTCATTTTGCATGCATCCAGTGCATTTTGTTGCCCGCAATCTGGTGCATGTATTTTGTTTATGGGAGTTGGAAAATGAGACTTCTATCTCATCTTATCTCCTGTAAAGTGGGCAGACCTTTTAGACATTCAGGATCCTGATGGGTTGGAAGCTTTAACTATTTATTTAATTTAATTAGAAGGTTAATGTAGTAAAGGGAAGGTATTGAGATATTTGGTTATAGTATAAAGCTGAGGAGTTTGGACACATGCGTGCATTTACAGGGCCAGCCTTAGGTTTTCTTTTTGCGGCCTAGGCCAGCTGTCTCCAGTACCTCCACGCTTGCACTTAGGTAGCTGGTAAGGTAAGTTATGGGACTTTTAGGAAAAGTTATAGGGAATGAAAAAATACATGATATTTGGATAACTTGGAAACGTTGCCTCAGTATCAGTATGTGCAACTGTAAATCTTAAAATTAGTCAAATATATTGCTTGCAATTCCACATACAGCTCTGTGCTGTCTAGCGTATGGCAGTGCTGTGAAGTACCACCACATATTTCACTACCTCCACTACGCTGCCCCTCTGCATGCCCCCAGAATCCCTCTTTTAAACCTAAATACATATGTTGCATTTCTCCCTTGATGGGTTTTTTTTGTTCTAGGAATGTTTGGTGGTTTTGAATGTACCACAGCCCTAAAAGTTACAATAATGTGTTTATAAATGGAAGAAAACGTGCTTGTAAATTAAATTGTATTATTAACTCTTCTAAATCTCAATAGGTATTAGTATTCATTAATTTGAAATGCTGAGAGGTATGTCTCTAAAGTCCATTTCTTAACTCTACTTACCTCTAGCCCACATATATTTACCTCGCTCCCTAGAGCATCTCCAAACAAACTTTAGGACTTCATAAAATACATTTCAATTTAACTTTAGTAATGCCCCAGTCCCCTGCGAAGTTTAACACCGCTTGTTTTGCCGAAACAAAGGCATCAGTGAAGCATTCGCTGCTCAGTAGGCTAATGTATTTTTACATTCATAAACTCTGCTTACTGTTGCTTCACTTCTTTTCAGGACGGCAGAACCCCGATTTGTGGTGTATAAGCTGACATCTCGATCCGCTACATTTACTAATACTCAATTTACTACCTTTACTTATACAGCACTAGCATTAGTAAACTCCCATAATATTATACTAAGCCTACCGATGTGAAAGAGAAAAGTTGACAACATTTAAGACTATGCTTAAAGGAAATTGGATTCAAAGATTTTGCTTGTTGATAAGTTGCACTTAACGATTAATAAGAGACTTACTCATATGCCGTCTAAGGGCGGCCCTTTTATTTAACCTTTGGCACAAACACAGATAAACAAGCAAGTGTACTTAAGTGGCATGCTGTAGGAGCTAAACGGAACACTCTGCATTTGTTTGACTTAAGTTAAAGTGATCCCAAAGGTAGGAAGACAGCATTTTTCAAAATTTAAATTTGTTTTGATATATGGTTTTTAAAATATGTGCAACCTAACCCGATCTGCCCCTTTAATTCAGATTTCCCATATGTTTACATGGGGGTAGCCAATGGCCATATATTGACTTGACCTTTAAAAAATTCTATCACCTGTTGGGAATTACATCAAATACTGTAGACTTTATTTGCCACCGGTAATGAATGTATCGTGGTTTCTTTCCAGGTATCTCTATGTAAACGTATATCCAGTTTAAATAATCTAGAAAGCTGGCAAATGTTTCACTCTCTCCATGCTTTATATCATCTTTATTACATGTATTTGTATGAAATAAGCTACTGCTTGAGTCAATTCATGCTCTGGCTGATACCAATTTACCATATATTCATTATTATTATTAGTTAGCATTATGGTTATTTATTTATACGGCAGAGTCGTGTACTGTAGTTCTGTGTAGTGTGTAAACAAGACAAGTAGTACATCACTTTAAAATGTAGTCTTACATTGCACAAACTATGGACATTATTCTTTAAATCCTTAATTTAAAATAAAAGGTTTGATTGATTATTTTCTTAAGGGTCTTAAAATCCAATCTTCTCATCCAGCATGCAGAGAAAAATGTCTGATTTGTGATTTCTTTTTAAGCATCACACTCACATCACCCCCATCCAGAACAATGTGGGTAATGGGCAGGGACGCCCTGAAAAATCTTGGGCCCCTAAGCTCCTCCCATCCCCTGCCCCATGTCCATCCCATTGTTCCGCCCATTGCTCCACCCATCACTCTTCCTTAAGCACGCCTTATGAGAACAGAGGCAAGCTTCAGGTTAGTGTTCTCTGGGTGCAGTATTTCTTCAGGGCCCCCTTATAACTAACTTCAGTAGAGTAAAATGTTCTTCTATTACATTTATGCCTCTGATCCTCTAGATTTAGACATGACCTCTTGTCCTAATATTACAAGATATTTGCTGTATACTCCCCCCTGTACTTGTATACCTATATTTTGCTTCTTTAGGATAATTGTGGGATATAACTCCTTCTTATGTCTGTCTACCCACTGACATGTTTGTACCACATCTATGAACTAAGAAATTTTATTGTCACTTTCAGTATTTGGTTTGGTGTATATGGGAAAATAATGTAGGCTCATATGGGATAATTATAAAGATGATCTTATTATTACCATTATATTGTGATGGAATGCAAATCTAGCCCTAACTTATCGGTGAATAACCTACTAAAGAATTTAGGTTTTCCTAGGTAAAATTTAAGCTTTTTTTAATAGAATTGTCATTTGAAGGTAATTGTAACTTTTCTTACATAGATGTATACCCCAGACAGCCTCGGTTTACTATACCTGACAGCCAAACTAAAGAAGGATGCATATTAAAGTACTTTTTTGTAGAGTACTTTCATATGCATTCTTCCAAAAAAATTAAAAAGCACTCAACTGAGGTAGAAGCTGCAGCAAGACTGTGTGGTCTGAGGATTTTAGTCACCAATTGGCTGAAATAGATCCTCATCTGAAGTGTAAGCAAAACCTTAAGTTGGATCTGACTGGCAGTATAAGATGCAAGGAGATTTGTTTGGCCAAACACATCACATTATTATTATTTTTATATAGAGCCATTGTATCCCGTAGTGTTGTACAATGAGTAAACAGGACATAACAAGTATTATATAACATAACAATTTAAATTACAGAAAAAAGTGAGGAGGATCCGGCTTAAACGAGTTTATAAATGGGGGTGGACAAAGAGGCAAATGCATATAGGCAGGCCCGGACTGGGACAAAAAATAGGCCCGGGCATTTAAGCCTGAGCAGCCCATATTTATTTATTTATTTATTGTTAAAGCCCACCCTTCATGTACCATCTTTGCATTTAATCATTCACACAAATCATTAACACATTCATTAATGCAGTCTCACAAATCATTCAAGCAATTCATCCACACATGAATTAATTAATTGTCATACGCATTCACACAATTCATCCACACATTTATTCATTCATTCTCATACGCATTCACACTACCCCCTCTCATCATCTTATCTGCCCCTTCTCACTATGTTCCCCCTTTTCACTATGTAACCCCCTTCCCCACTTATCAATATGTACCGCCTCTATCTATCCCCTCTCCCCCTTTCTCACTACCTAACCCCCCTCTGCCCCTTCTCACTGCAGCCCCCTCCCTCACCCTACTTACCTTGTTGCCAGAGCAAGCAGCAACTGCGACCGCGCCTGTGGCAGGGCAGGATTGACTTAGGGGCTGATGGAGCTGCAGCTCCAGGCTAGTACCTTAAAATATGGCCGCATTAAGGCAGAGCCCCTTAAGCCCGCCGCAACTGCAACCGGGTCCGCCACTCTAAGGCAGAGCCGGCCTTAGGTGTTCTGGCGCCCTGTGCGGACTACTCCTCTGGTGCCCCCCCATCCCAAAAAAAGAAAGGAATAAAAACTTGTAACAAAACTCCCCTTTCTCACTATCTATCCCCCTGTATCACTATCTACCACCTCTGCCTCTTCTCACTGTTATCATTATATACTGAGGCAGACATTGACGGTGGTACAGCATAATACTTATCACTATATACTGAGGCTGAAATTGACGGTGGTACAGCATAACACCTACCACTATATACTGAGGCAGACAATGACGGTGGTACAGCATAACACCTATCACTATATACTGAGGCACACATTGACAGTGGTACAGTGTAATCCCTATCACTATACATTGAGCCAGACATTGACAATAGTGCAGCATAACACCAATCACTATATACTACGCCAAACATTGATGTGGTGTAGGCCTACCACTTCATTGTCTGGCTTAGTTGTAGGGATGCACCGAAACGAATTCTGGACTGAAACCGAAAATGCAGCATTTACCTGTCCGAAACCGAATATGACCTCCCCACATCATAAAAAACACTTTTATTTAAAGTAAGTAACACACCAAAATAGGACAAAACAATTAAAAAACAATATTATATGTATATATATATGATTGTTAACAGCAATCACATTCCTATCATGCCCAGGCATACCCAGATTCCAGGATGTACTCGCAGACTTGGCATGATAGGAGTATGATTGCCCTATCTACCCCTTCTCACTCCCTTCTGCCCCATCTACCCCTTCTCACTCCCTTCTCCCCTATCTACCCCTTCTCACTCCCTTCTCCCTATCTACCCTCTTTCCCCCGTCTCACGCCCTTTTCCCTATCTACCCCCTCCTAACTATCTACCCTCTCCCTCTTTGAAGTTCACTTACCTTTCAGGAGTCCTGCGGTGGGGATGCAAGGCCTCTGCCTCCCAGCTCTGCCACTGTATGGAACAGTATAGAGTGATGGGAGTTATGATGTACTTTTAGAGCATAATTAGATCATGAAAAAGACATTGGAAATGGTACAGCATAACACCCATCACTCTCACACACTTACCAATCCGCACATATATACCAATCCACACATATATACCAATCCACACATATATACCAATCCACACATATATACCAATCCACACGTATACCAATCCACACGTATACCAATCCACACCTATACCAGTCCACACATATATACCAATCCACACGTATACCAATCCACACGTATACCAATCCACACACATACCAATCCACACGTATACCAATCCACACGTATACCAATCCACACGTATGCCAATCCACACGTATGCCAATCCACACGTATGCCAATCCACACGTATGCCAATCCCCACATATATACCAATCCCCACATATATACCAATCCACACATATATACCAATCCACACATATATACCAATCCACACATACACCAATCCACACATATATACCAATCCACACATATATACTAATCCACTCTCACTGAATATTTTCCTACCTTTCCTCTTTTCTCCTTACAGCTCCTTTTCCTCCTCTTCCCTCCTCTTCTTCAGTTCTTCTGTCTTCTCTGTCTTCTTCCGGTTCAGAGGGCAACAGCTGCTGTACGCCGGGGTTTGTTGTCAGATCCCGGCGCACAGCAGCTGTTGCCGTGCAGATCACAAGGGAGCCGTATCGGAGGTCTTTAACAGACCTCCGGCTCCCTTGAGTGATTTTAAGCCGGGTTGAACCCGGCTTAAAATCACTCAAGGGAACCGGAGGTCTGTTAAAGACCTCCGATACCGCTCCCTTGCGAACCTGCTCCTCCAGCGGCGGACATTACTGTCCGTCTCTGGAGGGGTGCCGGGTGCCGCAAGTTGGCACCCCCTGATGAGCGGCACCCGGTGCGGACCGCCCCCCGCCCCCTAGAGTGTGACGCCCCCTAGAGTGTGACGCCCTGTGCGGTCGCACACCACAAAGGCCGGTCCTGCTCTAAGGGGCCGGGAAGCCCCCACCAGGGCCGGCCTTAGAGGTCTGCGGCCGCACAGGGTTTAAATTAAAACATCGGGGTTTTTTTCCAACTTTATTTAACATCCTCCATGTTAAATAAAGTTAAAAAAAACTTTATTTAACATGGAGGATGTTAAATAAAGTAAAAAAAAACCCGATGTTTTAATTTATACCCTGTGCGGCCGCAGACCCGTAAGGCCGGCCTTGGTGGGGACTTCCCGGCCCCTTAGAGTGGCGGACCCGGTAGGTAGGGTAGGGGCCTGGAGCTGCAGCTCCATCAGCCCCTAAGTCAATGCGGCCCTGCCGTGGCCCGGCCCACCGGGCAAATGCCCGGTGCGCCCGATGGCCAGTCCGGGCCTGCATATAGGTGTTAATGTGGAGTTTATGCAAGGGGACTCCGCATAAAGTTAAAGGGATCTCTCAGCTACAGTATCACACATATTAAAGTGTATACGATTTCTGGAGTGTCCCTTTAAGCTCTCCTAAAGAAGGCGCCATCGGTTTACTGTGGGGTATTCGGGGACTTGACAGTACCTTGGGGTTTACTGATTGAAGGGAGAGTTTGGCAGGTCTCTACAGCAGGAAAATGTGAGCTCTCTTGAGTTGGCCCTTCATATTGTATAGATATGCATAAAGCTATCCTGAATGTAGGACAAGACTGAGGACTGATTAAGATTCAAGTCACTCCAACAGGAAAATGGGCCCAATGCAATGGCCGAATGGTTCTTATCCGCTGTGGAATTCTGTGTGAAGACTAAATTCTTTAGTGAATAGACCCATTAGTGTTGTTATTATTAATATGTTTGTTCATAAGTGGTTATGAGAAGCCTCTGATACTTTATGGAGACCGACATCACAGAAGTGGTGGTACCTATTGGAAGGTGACCTGGTTTCTTGCGTAGCTTGGCAAGTATTGAATGAATACATGTAGTGCAGGGCTGCTTTAAAACAATTGGTACTCAAATCAATGTCTTTTTAAACTTTTGTTCTTTTAAAGGGGAAACATTGTGACTTTAACAGTCAGATCTCTTGGCATCAACCAAAGCAGAGCACAAAACAGGTGAAATTATTTAACAATTAATTGTAAACCTTTTTGCACGAAAGAAGAAACATAAAATTAAGCATTTTCATTTTTTTTTTTTTTTTAAAAAGAACCCCCAGTGCCTACTTAACGATGATAACATTTTTCCAACTCGTACCAAATCAGGTTTGTGTCCGATAGAATATTGTGGTTCTGGGCAGACTAGGATAATTACATGCACTTTGATTGTACAATCATAGATCCATATTTTCCTTTGTCAAATAATCTGTGCAGATTAACCCCCAACAACCTCCACCCACTAGAGATGGATTGAGAGACCTATTAGAGATATATCTGGAATGAGCCCTCCCTGCATACCTGGATTTTGTTTTCCAGTTTTGTTTTTTGTCACACAGTCTTCAGGTAATTCTTTTTTTATCTGATATAGGAGCTTCTCCCAATAGGTCCATTTCTCACTAGTATGTCCTAGTTGAAAAAGAACCCTGCTTGAACACAGGTGTCTCAATTAAGCATGCATTTTAATTATGGCTTTAGTTAGGGTGTGTTGGTGCTGGTGAAGGATTAATGATTTCTCCATGTGAAGGATGGGATTTGTAAGCCTCAGAATAGGATGTGGATGTCCATTCCGGAGTTCATACTTGTAATAAGGAAAGCAGGGAGTGTGGAAATATTAGTAAATGTAACTGGTATAAGTTAAAGGGGACGTTAGCAATGCCTGTGTTTGGAGCAGGAGAACAGTATGCTAGTACTTTAATATAAGGGCAAATTTGAATTGCAGTCTAATTTATACAATAAGAGTAAAATTGTTTCATACGCTGGGCAAGCTGGAAGTGTAGCAACAGGTGTGCACTGTGTGTGTGTTCATATGCACATACTGTAGTAAACTGTAGAAAACATGGCTCCCCTTTTCTGTTTCCATTTGTCACGGCCTTTAAATGAGACGCATTTCAATTTTTCATGGATTTAAATGCTCCGGCTCCCCATTGTCCAGAGCACATATTGGAGCTGTATAATTGTAGCCGTCTAGATGCAGTGGGCTGTGTTTGTCAATCTGGTCTGCGATGGCAGGGGCAAGAACATGGCTATTTTTTGTAGAAGGTTACGGTGTTGGTGCAGTTGGTGTGTTTGTGTCTAGTACAGAAACACTGTCCATGGTAAAAGACCAGGGACAGGTTGATGGATGCTTGGAATTCTATTAAGTAAGTTAAGACAAGTGTATATTATTCAATAGCATAGCTAGAAAAATCTGTACACTGTTTACAAACAGGATCCTTGTTTACAAATACCTATATACTTGAATACTTCTTTATCATGCCCTGACTCTCTGCTGGGCCCTTTTTGCTCCTGTCCTTCTTACATGCCCCTAGTTGCTCCTTTTACGCTGGTTTTTGCTCACGTGTGTAAGTGAGCAGCAGTGGCACATAACATTTAAGTATTTAGGAGATGTTCGCTAGGTACTCTTGTACAAGACTCGATACAAGAATAGGAGCAGGTCAAATTTGTGAAGATGGTGTGGTAGGTCCAAGGGAGACTGACTTGGACTGATAACCTAAGGCAAGAGAGGTTGGCACAAAAATGACATGGTTAGAGACCAAATAGCTTATAATACTGTCCCGTAACAGAGATGAGGTGTAGATGTCAGGGCTGTAATTCACTCATCAGCTAAAAAGTTAGTTTAACATGACAATGATATGGTGTGAATAGTGTGGCTCAGTGGAGTGGTAAGAGTTACATGTGGAATAAGCACATTAGCAGAAGAGACTCTAGGTATGTTGCGACGCTGGTAATGCTGTAGATCTAATGTTATTAGCTCCCTTTCTTGGCCAAAATCCACTACCTTCTAGCTGTGCCGGGTGTAAAGTTCTCCCCCCCTCCAGCTGAACTTTGCCTGATCTGTCTGGGAGCTCCCCCCCCCCAACCTCCTCATCACAGATAAATCAGACTACCCCCCCTTCACACACCCAGACTAGAGGAGTGAGTGGAGCCTGCACATATTTCCTTCTCCGTCTGCGGGCTACAGGTAGTTTCACTGTTTGGCTGCTTCACTGCTACACCTGCAGCATACGGGGAATCGCAGCCACTGGACACCAGGTTTGTCATCACTTGATGGAGAAGGAACAGGCAGGGAAGGATGAAGTTGGCCAGGTTCTTAGTTGATGTGTGAAGTTGACATGAAGTTACTTAGGTATACTACTAGGTGTGTGCAGGTAGTTTTATTTTGTCGGTGTAGAGTGAAATAAGGCAGAATGGGTGTATTAGCAAATATATCATGTATATATATATAAGGCTAAGGAGGTAAAAAAAAATGTGAGCTTAGGCTTTAAAGCAGTTGGGACCTGATAGTTAAAACCTGGCCGCATGCACAATGTAATTACATATAAGGGATCTCAGATCATTGGTTTACATTTTATTTTGTATCCGTTAAAAGAAATAGCTTTGTGAGATGCACAATATCACCTGTCTCGTTTGCTTTTGGATAGATTCCTAAGCTTGGCACTGCCATGATGTAGCATGAGACCATGTGTATTTATATACACACACACTTGATACGAGAGTGTGTAGAATTAATTTGGGGTAGGATGATGCTTTTTTGCTCCTTAGAGTATGACTTTGGTGACTTCTGAACACAATGGGGATAATGTCTTCCGACAGTGATTGGGTGATATGTTTAGGAGCTGTGAGATTCAGAACTCTGTTTCTTCAATACCTCCAAGATCCTCAACTGCTTTAGTTTCTCTCACCCCCTCTGTACTTTTGTTGACCCCGATCTCACTATTCTCTTGTTCCCATTACTCTGTTTTCTCATTCTGCTCCCCCACCTTTTTTCCTACTTTTCCCCTCCTGTTTTTTTGTGTTAACCACCCCTTTCTTTTTTGGCCTCTCACCCCAACATTCAGTTTCTGAAAGAATTATTACCTTGCTTATTAAAGCCTTTGCATTATAATCATCCCAGGAGGAGAGTGGAGTGAAAGGTTGGTACCCTTCAGTGTGACAAATGTGAGGGTAATAAAAAGAAAAAAAAAGTATCAAATGAATTCTACCCTATTCTGTTATGATCACAGAACAGAGTATGTAAAACATAAATGACTGGTTAGCTAAAATATATACTGCAACGCAGGAACCTTAGTGTAAGACTCAGAAGCTCAAGAAAATGTAGCCCATAAGAACTTTCAGCCCAATGCAATAAATCCTATTAGATCAGCAAAATTAAACACCCAGGAACAGATATATCCCTATAAGTTTTGAGCTCTGGCTAACTCCATGCCGAAAAAGCTCACAGGGAGACTTCTTCCCCCGGGCCACTGAAGCCTCAATGGATTGGCTTGTCCAATGGAGGGTTGTATTTCTTAAATATATATATTCTTCCAAATTGGAAACAATTTGTGAGTTACATCAGAGTTCCAGAATTCTTGGACTGTTACTCACATGACATGGATGGTCATATTAATTAGTAATCTCCTATTACTAATGAGGGGGATTCCAGATTTTTTTCTTTGTGGGCATTCATTGTCAAATGGGATTAGATCCCTCTAAGAGAGATCAGCACTGTTGTAATTTAACGTGAGGAGTCAGAATGTCTGACAGCAAGAACAAAGTTTGTATCGTCAGGTGTTGTTTTAGACACTCCTTATGCTCTTCTGCTCATCTCCTGTACCCCATTCCACCTTGTATAATGTTTTTCTACTTTCCTTGATAGCATCTGCAGCTTTTACTACTTCTTTCTGCCGGTATTCCATTCCCTGGTACCTGCTGGCCCCAAGGGAATGTTTATAATCCCCTAAACAAAGGATGCTGTGCATAAGGGTCAGATGATCTTGGATATATAAGGCGTTCTGTTGATTACAGGAGCAATAAGGGGGTAACACTATGTCAGTCCAACTTCTCCAAGGAAGCCCTGAACCTCCACAGGAAGAGGAATATGATGACTGGTACATTGATGAACCCCAAGAACCAGAAATACCACCACATGAGTAAGTGAAATCTTGTATATATGTATCCCTGTATAACAGCCAACTGTGTAAAAGATAACTGTGTATTTGTGACCCCTTATGTTATTGCCTTCCCTGTAGAATTATCCCGGAATGTGACCTGACGTTGCCAGATGGACTATATCATCTCGTCCTGGCACCTGTGTCTGTGAGTCCATGCTATTTAAATCTATATATTGTTCCCTATCACTTGTCAACCCACATTACCTCTGCTTATAACTCCCCTCTATATAAATCTCTAGTCTTTTCATATGAATTCTCTCATTTATATTGCTTCAATAACGACACTGCCTTTCCCATACCTCTTTTAACACCTTTATGAAAGGAAGATACACCTACAAACAAAAATGCTTACTATGCAAAATTGTATCAATGCTTTGTCTATTGTGTTAATCAACCGTTTTCGCTTCTATAAGCTGCATGTACCCAAACCCCTCCGTCCAAGTATTTTCTTGTTGCAGTCACTGAAGAGTGTCTTGTAGGTATGTTTTGGGAAAAAATTAAAGGCCAACCCTGGCAAGATTCTCTTCTAAGGGAAACCAAGTTGGCATTCATAATGAATTGAATGTTGTGTATTTTTGCTTCTTATCCACAACTCAGTCCATTGTTCTTAGAAGGTAGCTTTTTCCACAGTTCTAGGGATCTGGTGACAGTTGTGTACAGTTGTATGTGTTAAGTTAGCAGTGTAAGAAGACTGGTAGACCCTAGAAAAATGTTTGTGCCATAAATGTCTGCTAATGTAGAGTTAACTTTTATAGTCCTAGGGTTTGGATGAGTATAATTATGTGGTGCATCTGGTATTTCACTACCACCATGTAAAATTTTGTTACATGACTCCAATAAAGTTTCTCCCAAAGCTTGATGCGTTTCCTTTTTATAAACAGCCTTTACGTATTAATTCTTCATATGAAACCGCAATCATTTTATTGCTTCATCTAATCTTTCCCTCTAATTCCTGTTACCCATCCTTGTAATCCCTCTCTACTTCTCTACATACCTTTTCATTACATGACCATGACTAAAACAGTCTTCCTCATATAACTATGGACTATTCTAGCCCTGATTTCAAGCTGCTTCCTCTTATGGTCTCCATAACTCTCATATTGAATACAATAAAGAGCAACTTAAAACTCCATACGTTGCTGCAGAGAAATCAAGGTTACATACTAATTTAAAGACTAGTGCTGGATATTTTTGTATTGATGTTCTATACCGTCCATTGCTCTTTCTCTCATTATTTTATAGCTCTGTGCTCTCCTCCTTCTTTCCTTCCTGGTTCGTCGCAAAAAGCTCTGCAGATCCTGTTGCTGGGGGGTCCCGGGTGTTCTCAGGTACATTTGGCCATCTATTTTATAATTTCTCTTTTCTGCGTGTGTCTTCTCCTAAGTATAGCATACATAATTTTGTTGCTCAGTCTAACATCTCAATGTACCCATTCTATAGTCCCCTGAACCTTCTGGATGATTCTGGAAACAGGTGGATTCCATGTGCAGTGTTTGGTCTACTCTTTTCTTCTCTCTGCCGCCTGCTGTTGGACCCCACATTCCTCAACTTCTTTCCAGAAATTTATGGCGCACACCAAGGTAGATTTTCTCTAGAACAGTAGCTAATAGCCCATATAGAGCCTGGTCCTACATTGCATTACATTAAATTAACTACATGACCCTTTGTGATCAAGAGTATACGATACTGTGTCTCATATAGTACCTAGAGATAATGAGAAATAGGCTTTCTGGAATATCCAATATGCTAGTTAGTTCTCCTGAACAGGAAGTTCTAGATAGTTCTAGATTTCTATATCTGCATTGTTTCTTCTCAGTAATTTGGTCCTTCCGTGTCTTTAATGCTGGGTCCAGGGTACTCTACAAGCCTTCATCATATGTGAACTCTAGTACAGGAGAATTTAATTTAGATTTTGGTGCCTCTTTAACCAGCTCTGTTTTAGTGTTTGTGTTCTTTCCTTTCTCCCTGTTACAGCACTGTGGAAAATTGTAGCCCTTTTCTATTATCCTGCTCTATATTACCCGCTGCTGGCATGCCAAAACGTACAAGGGGCAGTTGGGTGTTTAGTGGGGACGATCCTATCCTGGCTTCACTGTGCAGCACTGATCTGGCAGAAAGTAGAATGTCCACAAACTCCACAGGTAAGTATGGGGAGAAGGTAGGGGTATATGTGGAAACAATAAACAAGAACAAAACATAAGGTAAATGGCCAAAGAAAATGCAAAATCAGAGAGTAACTGAGAGAAACCTCATGGTTTAGAGATAAATAATAATCCTAAAAGGACAAAACATTTTATACAACTAATAGAGTCCTAGTGTGTTAAAAAATTATATAATAAAATGTTGACTCTCTGTTTCCACAGTTTTACAGATACTATTCCCTGCTCTCCACTGTGCCCCAGATCTGCTGTCTGATTGTGCTAAGTGTTGGGTACCCTGCTTTGCTGCTGAATAACCTGCGCAAGCCCTTCCATTCTCAACAGGTACTGTACTCCGCTCTGGCCATGGGCTCTGTGGGGCTGTCAGCCATGAAATAGACTTGTTATTCTGCTGGGATATCGGGAACGTCTGCCCTGCTCAGCATACTTTTCACAAGCCTCAGAGACTGGCACTGGCCGGGCTCTACCCAGCTCTCCGTATTAATGGCAGAAAAGGGGATTAGTTATGCATGTTAGGGAGGCTTATATCCACATTCTAACCAGTTATTTTAACTATTTATGTGTTATGAAGGCACTGTCCTTGTCGCATATTTACATAGTATTATTAATACCAAATGTGCTCAGTTTTGTGAATAAATCATCAATAGAAGTATTACTGAATCACACAGCGTGTATACCAAATACCGTATCTGTACAGTGTGTCCAGCTTGTCGTTAAACGCTGTGTCTGTGTGTGTCGGGAATACTGATATCGTTTATTGTGTGTCCGAAGCATTTTATAATAAGTATAGCAGTGGATCCATTTGGACAGCACTGCAGCATATGGATCAGATTGATAATAGTGTGCCTTGCTTTGTGATGAAGGCTTTATTATTGCTATATCACAGATGAATGTCTAGTTTGTGAATAGCTTAAACTTAAGTCCTGCGTGTGTTACCGGATGTGCATGGGATCCTTGTCCAGCCTATGGTGTGGCCAGTTCTGTGTATTAAGGGAATGTTGGTCCCACCTTTTGGTAAGCAAGCTGTCCCAAAGTCTTAATTTACAGAAAAGAAATGTTCTGCATGTAGCATTTTCTACAGTGCTTCCAGCTCTGCATGTAACCTGTAGAATCATACACGTGTGTATTAGCCATGTAAATATGTGCTTCCCACTGTGTGCCAGCTCGAGTGTACAAACTGTGCACTTGCCCTGTTAATATCAGGTGAACAAAATGTCCATTGTGTGTGTTTTTGTGTGAGGTTGCGTGCATGCTGGCAGCGGGCTGTCCACTTCAGATGTTACCTAAGTCCTGTCCATATAGGAGGGGGTTTCCATGGAAGGTGGGTGACCCAGTGAATAGGTTCATTGTCCAAAAAAATCTTTTCCATGTGACTAATCAGCCTGGTTTCCTCGGCAACGTGCGGTTATCCAACAAGGAGTTTATCTGATTAATTAGCAGGTGATGGGAATATTTTGTAAGTGTGTATTTACACGTAACTGTGTATGCTTGTTTATGTAAATACCACATGTTTATTTGTGAACAGACTTGAATAATAGCAGCTGAGTTTACCTGACTTTGGCTAAAGAATCTAATTCACCTTTTGGTAATAATTGATTACTACGCAGTACTTTTTAAGGCATTTTCTGGGTTATTAGGATGTCTTCTAGACTGCTGGAAATTCCTATCGCGGTGTGAATGGGGAATCATATAGTAGACAAATGACTTATCTGGACCCAGTCCAAGATAGATTGCGTAAGCGGAGCTCATCTCATCATTGAATGATTTGATGCTGTGCAGATCCCACGTTTATGTTAGTAATGGATGAGAAGTTTATTTTAAAGGCGCTTTGAGCTTTTGTTCATAATGATGAGGTCATCAAAAGAAAGTGGATTTCTGTTGTGATTCTTAGCAAATTTGTAGGTTATACACTATATTATTTTATTGAATTTAGGGCAGGGTTAAGATTGTCTTGGAACAGAAGGGTTGTAGATGCAAAGGTAACCAGCAGAACGGTTACTGAAATGCAAATTTCCTGATGCTTGGCCTGAGTGGTCACAAGCAGCCGAGGGTCATGGGAGTTGTAATTCAATAAAGAAAGGTGAGATAACCTGTTGGCTACACATGTACCACAGAATGCAATGTATACAATGGTTGTACTGTATATAAAAAAAAAACCCAATGAAAATAGTTGTATTGTGCTAGTCTTGTATATTAGTAAGTAACACAGTCTTTAGGTTGCTTGGTATATTTGCTGTTTTTGTTCACGCGTTGGACATACTCCACATACGTTATTATATGGTGGGTTAAGCAGAGTAAAGCGTAGGCAATATTGGGCCAGCCACTATACTTTTGTCGTCTGTAACACCAAAATACTTTGTTTTGGACAAGAATTTCTTGACATCAAATAATATATTTGAATACTTATGAAAACCCAAACCAAAACCATACAAAATGTTATTTGAATTGGGTATTTTTAAACACAATTAAAATTGCCATTTCTGCATGAAATATTTTAATATAAATGCTTTATTACATTTTTCATTTTTATTTCCACTTGATAAAATTGTCACCCGAGGCATGCATACCAGATTTGCAAGAAACTTGCTTAGAAATCTTCTGTCAGATGCAGTAGAGTGGTAATGTCTTTATTCTGTGTAACAAAATGTATTTGTTTTTTGCATATTAAATCTTCTAGTAATTGTTTAAATATAGACACAGAGGCTGGTCATCCTAAAAATGAATGAATAAATACATTTAAAAAATGGTACTAAAGTTAAATATTGTCATATACAGAAGCTCATAGCATAACTTGCTGGCTTTATAGTTGAAGGTTTCTGTAGCATAGTAACAGCTATTTTTTATAACCATTTTTCAACTTGCTGAGAGATGCAATAATCTTGCTCTTGAGAAGACACAACTGGGTAAATCATGGTCCAGGGGATCTATACATGCAGCCGCAAAGGCATCGAGAGTGGTTGCAATAAATTTTCATAGGACGGGACCTCCAAGGTCCTGAAACGTCGCATCAGTTCAATATGATATATCGTATGAGTCTGTAGGACAACCATCCTGTTGTAGAAGCAGCAGGGCCAGGCTGGGAATAAATATGAACTCTTGGCCACCTTGATTTCATCTTCACCTGGTTCTTTTAATGCAATACTCCTAGAATTTGGCATCCTGCACCACCAATCGTACAATTCAGCCTCTCTCTCCCTCTGAAACCAAGCTCTTCCTCACATGTCCCTACTTAGATTTTGTCAATCTTTAAATTAGCCCTTGCTACTTCAGTTAAGCCCTCGACACTCCTGCCTATTGACCTGACCAAAAGGCATTCTCACTGAGAGTTTTAAGTACTGCTTTATGAACAGTGTTGGACAGTTTGATACGTCACTTAATCTTAGTCTTTAAACTATGAGTTTTGGTCATATGATGACCTCAAAGGGCTCATATAATGCAACACAATCTCACATGCTTTACTAAGTTTTCTTTCTATGGAAGGGCTTAAAGTACTTTAGTCTTTGAATAGCGATACAAAATATACCTGTTCATGTATAAAAATAAAAAAAACATGCTCCATTTAATTACAACAAGCCTTCAGGCATTTTACTAAATCTTTAGGAGATAAAAGTATACTATAATCTGTCAACAGAATGTGTAGCCCTCAATCATCTCTCCGTTATAGAAGAAACTGTAATGCAACACCCTTTGAACTGAAGTAAGGTATGTTTGCGTGACTTCCCCAGCTTAAATGTATGAAAGGGTGCTGGTAGGAAAGTGAACTTGTCCTTGCGTGGGGGGCTATTTGTTGAATGGCTGGCCTTGTGAGTAGCATGAACATTATCTGGGGGGGGGGAATCGGATACCACTACTGTGCTGGACCTGTGTCAACCTGTTCCTGCACATGCGTATGTGCCACTGCCCCCATGCACAGCCTAAACAGGGTATTTCATATAACAATGATTTTGCTTTTTTGATTGTGTGCCTATTATATCAAACTGGGGTGGGGGTACCACAATACCAATTATAAGACAGAAGCCATTGGTAGTTGTTGTAATGCATTTGCTATTTGTAAACATATAGAAACGATGGAGCATTTCAAGAACAGGGTTCTAAAACACTGACTCGATGAACCATCTGAATCATAGTCACCGTTAGACGGCTCTATATCATGGGCTTTTGTACAATGGTCGCTGATTCAGATGTGATTGCGTGTGTTTTTGATTGGCGGAGTAGAATGATTGCTGTAATGAGAAAGTCTAAACACTAAATTGGTTTGCAACGTGTCTTAATCACTGTGTGCATACAATTGATTTCACCCCTTAATCATTTTCTAGACAGAATGCGTTGCAGCATTTGTGAGGGCAGATGGTGGTTTTTTGTGGAATTCTCTTTTTAAGGGAATATTAGTAATGGTATGCTGCCCCTATTACATTAACATACCAGGTATGTTGTTCACAAGAGTCGGCATAGCGTTGTGCATCCTTCCCTTTGATGGATTCTGAGCTCTGACATTGTGTAAAATTGACTCGTTTAGCAGTCCCATATATTCCAGCCAGTGAATCCTTAAAATAGCATAATATGCATTAGCTATAAGCTTCTGACATCCAATTTCTATAGGGAATGCTTTGGTCTTTAAGGGTGAGAGATCGCATGTTTCATATTTGTTTGCTTGC
Source organism: Spea bombifrons (assembly GCF_027358695.1). Taxonomy (NCBI): domain Eukaryota; kingdom Metazoa; phylum Chordata; class Amphibia; order Anura; family Pelobatidae; genus Spea; species Spea bombifrons. Next base: position 74,120,661 of record NC_071090.1, read on the forward strand.
CATAATCATGCATGGAAGATTTGAGCAGGGCCCTCCTTACCTCTTGTTTCTGTAAATTGAATTATGTTCTTTACTATGTGGTTTGTCATGTTTACCCATTGTACTGCGCTACGCAAGATGATGACGCTATTTACAATAATAAATACTAAAAGCCACAGTCTTAACTGAAAACAAATCCCATAGAGCAGTTGAACCCCATAATTCCATGTCGTAGGTTAATCATAAATATTTTTCCGTAACTCAGTCTATTGAATATTTTATATATGTCATAATTGAAAAGCCCTTTTTTTGATAGTTTTCATCTTAGAAGATTATGCATTAGATCTTGTAAAATTAATTGCACCCTTTGATACATGATTTTTATATGATTTTTCTGCAGTTGTCCTTTTAGCTGCCATGCTTTCATATTCTATTTCCAATGTGTACTCTTATAATCATAAGATCTGCGTTTCCATGTCATATGATCTCCAGTTAATTTAACTTTCTGTGGCTTAAAATCAACAACCTTGAATTTATTTACGATCCACTGCTTTTGCACTTCCATTACCAGCCAGCAGATGGCACTCCAAATTCCTTTGTATGGGCTTGCTGTCCAGAGCTTCTCATGCAGTAATAGGGGTTAAATAACTTGCCCTCCGGTTATTCTGTGCCATTAAGAGGCTGCCTGGATATGTTTGTGGTCTTTTGGTGTATAAAAGCTTTGTCACGGTCTGGCAGACTTCAAAGCGCTTTGAGGTTATGGTCCAAGATCTAAAGCCAGATAATTTTAAGAAATAAATGTCAATAGTCAATGTCCACACTCAATGTACCGGTAAACCATAACCAAAGGCTGCACAAAACACTTGTACTCGGATATCCATAGGTTCTGGGACTGGGATCTAGCTGTGTATCCTACAGAGAATACCACAAAAGAATATCTATTACCACAAAGGATCATTCTATGCTTACACATTACATAGTGCTAATTTGCTTCGTAAATTCTATACGAATATATGTCTACACCAAAGACCAGAAGTAGTGTCTAACGATACCGTAATATAATACATGCTTTGTATTATCTGCTGTGAAAATGGTTGGTGGATACATATATGACCCTATCTGCCATTTCTTGCCTTGAAATCCTCTTATATCTGCAGAGAAGTAGCTTAGGTTTTGAAGAATGTGGGTTTTTTTTTTAACCGGACCCCAGCTTTCACAGTTCACATTATACATTGGGAGGGGGAGTTCTGCAGACTGGGTTACAACAATAGGCATGGTGGCCCTCGTTCATTAAATTATTCAGGAAATATTGACTGCGCTAAAAAGGTCAATACCCTGATTATCACGGACACAAAGTGAGGCGAAATGAGGCGTATTGAAAAGAGGTATATGAGTCACCGAACTTGCGTCTGGTCATGTACAGTGACTATAGTCTCTGATCAAGGTATGATCTCCAATGTAGGGTTACAGTCATTAAGTATCTCAGTAGTTGAATGTTCCTTAGATTCTTGCTTTGAATATTCATCATAACAGTGGAAATGGTAGAATTGGACGTCTTCAATCAGTAACCATTTCCACCATCCGTATAATGACATTGTACTGAATATTCTGATACGTTATGATTTTTTTTTGTTTTTGTTTTTTAGAAAACACGCAGAAATTATTACTTGAAATATCTTAGCAGCCTTTTGAGACGGAAACCTAACAGCAGGTTTGAGAAGAACAATCCTAAAATAAATCTTCAAAGCTTTACCCCATTATTTCGGGTTCTATAGTTCTGCATCGCATGGCTTTATTAACTTTTCCTGGCCTACAGAATATTGTATCATTACCACAAAACATGAACATCATCGCTGTATTAACTATAACTTTACCAGATCCCTGCATCTCAGCTTTGCATTCTCCTCTCTTTATGAACTCTTAGCAGGCTGTGTGATATTCAGTACTAATTGGGCCACTAGTGTCACTCTAATTCTTTGTCTTTCTTCTTCACAGTAAGAACTTTGTCACCAGTGGTTCCCAAGTGTCACACACACTCTTCTCCTATCTATATCCTCCAAACACAGGTATAATGCTGCATGTCACCAGAAAGGATATGGGGGTACAGAATAGTAGCCCGACAGAAGTTTGCCATGTCTTGTACATCATAAAGTTACATTAACCTGTTCCTTCACTGGCTGCCAAAATGGACAGAGAAAAGAATGCATTTTTTGTCATGTCATTACAGCTCTCCCTGCACTTTCTTATTGTGCCTTTTCTCTCTACAGATTTCCACTTATCGTTACCTTCTGTCCTTGCCATAACTGTGTCTGTATTTTCTGCATATCAGGTAATCATCTGGAAGAATGCTTGGGCCGTTGCATTATAACAAAATTGGAATTGTGAGATCGGGGCTAAAGAGTAATTAATAAAATATAGAATAAAAAAAAGAGCAAAAATACAAAGATAATTGGAGCTTGAATGGGCTCAGAATCAATACCTAGAAAGATTAGATGTGCATGGCAAGGTTATGTTTAAAGCGGAAAAATACATACTGGCCTATAAATCCAGAAGATGAAGACATCTGGTTAACCACCGATCTTATCTCTTCTGTAGGTGGCTCTCCTACTGTTGGTTATTTTTCTCCCCACTGTGCAGAAGATCCGCGGAGCTATTAATGCAGAATTTATCCTCATGCTGGCTGGCTTTGGTTTGACAGTGGATGATGACAAATCTAGAGCCGTGGAATACATTGTGTATTATATCTGGGTAGTGGAAGGTGAGGAGACTTAGGAGAAAATAGACCTATGCCCCGGGCACCTAACCTTAAAGGAACACACCAGGCATCGTATTCACATCAGTACATATAATAGCTGAATGTCACCTTTAAATCAGTGGGTTTTTTATGTTTATGTAATTTCTTTTTTTCATGCAAGAAACAAATGCATATTAATGTGCTTACAAAGTACTCTAATATGTATTCTTCTTGGTGGGACTGTATGGGGCATTACTTTAAAACTTGACTCTGATCAATTTGCATGGGCTGACAAAGGCCATTTAATCTTGGCTATGGTCTGTACCCTGGGCACAATTTTTGATTTCTTGATAGGGATGGATGTAGAGACCGCCATTAATATATTCTTCTCTTCCACAGTGTGTTATATTGCTGCCCTGGTTCTGTCGTGTGTTATGACAATCGTCATGCTGCTGAGGTCACTGGTCAAGCACAGGTATGCAAGACTGCATGTTCAGTATGCTGTTGTAATACTAACCCTATAATACTTGGTGCCTGTTTGGAGGAAACCCATTTAGTTTTCTTTTGCACATTGAATGTAGAAGCATGTATGGCCTAGTTAGTTTGTTTGTTTCTTGAGAGTTTTATAACTAAATGTAAATTTGATAACTTAAAACTGCGTCTTGGCTTAGTTACGCTTTAGAGGTTGCCAGTCTGGTGAGGTCTTCAGTAAAAACTGAGTTTACCCTTCATAATGCATTTTTAAATCACTGGGATTTCTTGACTACTAGCTCAGTAAGTATGTATTATGCCGTGTTAAGTCACTCAGTCATAATGTTTGCAATTATCTGCCAACTCCTGGTATAGTAAACATACCACATAGGGCAGAAAAATATGTTTATGAATTAATATATGGGGGGATGGGTGACAGTAACATCTGAATAGCTAAATAGACATTCTTTGGTTATTAAGGGCTATACCGTATTTGCTCGATTATAAGACGACCCTGATTATAAGACGACCCCCCAAAATCTGAATATTAACTTAGGAAAAAAAGAAAAAGCCTGAATATAAGACGACCCCAAAGGAAAAAAGTTTTACCAGTAAATGTTAATTCATGTAAACTATTTTTTTTTAATAAAAGCTATGATTGAGAAAAATATTTTTTTTGTTTTTATTTCCTTGTATTTTCCAACCTGCCCCCCAGTTACGCACATCTGCCCCCAGGCTTGCCACACCAATATGGCACTGTGGCCCATGATATGCCTTTTAACCCTCTATATGCCACTGTGCCCCATGGTATGCCTTTTGAGCCCCTATGTGCCACTCTGCCTCCAGAGATGCCTTATACCCCTATATCCCATTCTGGCATTTAAGGCGTTAAAATGCATATTATGGGGCAGAGTGGCATATAGGGAGGTATAAGGCATTCCAGGAGGCAGAGTGGCATTAAGGGAGTTAAAAGGCATTGTATAGAGCACTCTGCCTCCAGAAATGCCTTATACCCCTATATGCCACTCTGGCATTTAGGGGGTTAAAAGGCATATTATGGGGCAGAGTGGCATATAAGGAGGTATAAGGCATTTCAGGAGGCAGAGTGCTCTATTAAATGCCCCCTTAACGCCACTCCAGAAATGCCCTATGCCCCCATTTAACACACACACACACACACACCCTATACCCCCATTTAACTAACACACACACACACTCTCTCTCCCCCCTCTCTCACCCCCTTCCCCCTCTCTCCCCTCTCAGCCCTCTCTTACCGGTGCTTCCAGCCGGGGCAGTGGGTTGACGTCGCCTTCTGCTGCAGCCGGAAGGAGGTGTGGCTAGCAGCGGGGGTTTGTATGCGTCCGTCGCGTATGCTTTCCCCGGCTGTCAGAGATCAGAGTTCCCCGCACCGGTGCAGGGAACTCTGATCTCTGACAATCGGGGAAAGTCTACCCGACGGATGCAGACAACCCCCGCTGCTAGCCACACCTCCTTCCGGCTGCAGCGGACGTTGTGTACGCGGATTGCGTAGACGTCAACCCGCTGCCCCGGCAACACAGCAGGAAGCACCGGTAAGTGTGTGTATGATGGGGGGGGTGAGACAGGAGGATCCAGGTCCCCTGCAGCGGTGCGGGGGATCTGGATCTTAGTCTCCTAATCAGACCTCTATTTGAGGTCTGATTAGAAGACGACCCCGATTAGAAGACGAGGGGTATTTTTCAGAGCATTTGCTCTGAAAAAAACCTCGTCTTATAATCGAGCAAATACGGTAATACCCCTTAAGCCCAACGTTGCCATTTCTTTTTTTCTTTTTTTTGTAAGTGTTGGTAAAGGGTTAGGAGGACATACAGTATTTTAGGGCAGAGCTGATTTCATCTGTAGGATTATTTTTTTTAGGTAAACTTTTATTTTTTCTAATTTTTCCCCCCATTTACAATTTTTACTTTGTACCAAGTGATTATCTGTGTATATAAGGTTTCTAAAAAAAAAAAAAAAAAAAAAAAGAACTTTTAAAAAAGCCCCATTTGTCCAGGAAAAAAATATATGCTTGAAAAAAAAATACTCCATTACTTCCTTACCAAACCAAAATGTATGAGTTTTACCCTAACTGTTTATTTTCCCAAGAAAGTAACCCTGAAACCCCCTCTTGTATTTTCTTCCTCAGATGGGCCATGCAGTCTCTGTGCACTGGTCAGTCTTCCTTGGTTTTCCTGCAATCTCGCTCTCTCAGCCCTACGTCATGGATACTTTCCAGCTGGATGAGTCACATCAGCTACCAGGCCGCGTTCACGTGTTTAGGTGGGTTTTTACTAAAAATGGAAATGTGTAGCGGTTTCTGTTTTATGTCCAGTGGTGTATACTAAGACATAACTCTTCTGTGGTTAAACGCTACGGAGTCTGTTGGCGCATTATAAATAAAGTATAATAATAATAATAATCCTGCCCTGTATATGGAAGCATGCACTTAGCTCTGTCCTTGTATACTGCATGGCAAGATAACTGTGCTGGGTACTTTGTATATTTTTTTATATACCGTATTGGCTCGGATATAGGCCGCCCCCGTATATAGGCCGCACCCTAAAAGTTTGGTGCTTTTTTAAAGAAAAAGTTTTTTTTCTTTAAAAAAGCACCAAAAAAAACATGATGCCACTCTGTCCCCCCCCCGAGATATGCTGCCACTCTCCTCCCTCCCCGAGATATGCTGCCGCTGTCCTCCCTCCCCGCGATACGCTGCCGCTGTCCTCCCTCCCCGAGATACGCTGCCGCTGTCCTCCCTCCCCGCGATACGCTTCCGCTGTCCTCCCTCCCCGCGATACGCTGCCGCTGTCCTCCCTCCCCGCGATACGCTGCCGCTGTCCTCCCTCCCCGCGATACGCTGCCGATGTCCTCCCTCCCCGCGATACGCTGCCGCTGTCCTCCCTCCCCGTGATACGCTGCCGCTGTCCTCCCTCCCCGCGATACGCTGCCGCTGTCCTCCTCTGCCCCCCCCTCCTCGACTTACCGGAGCAGACTCCCGGGTGTCTTGCGGGGCCGGCGAGGGACATCTACGCAATACGCGTATGCAACTTCCGGTACCGGTACCGGAAGTTGCATGCGCGTATTGCGTAGATGTCTCCCGCCGGCCCCGCAAGACACCCGGGAGTCTGCTCCGGTAAGTCGGGGGTGGGCAGAGGTAAAACGCTTAGATAACCTCCCGTGCCGGCACCCCCCCCCGTGGGAAGTGCTGGCAGGGGAGGCTGTCTGAGCGTATCGGGGAGAAGGATGCAGGTCCCCTGCACCGCTGCGGGGGATCTGTATCTTAACCCCGCTGCCTGCATGTCCCGGGCGTCGGGCGCTAGACCCCGAATATAGGCCGCACCCCCACTTTAAAAACTTTAAGTGGGGGAAAAAAGTGCGGCCTATATTCGAGCCAATACGGTATATATAACATATAGCTGTGTGTTGGCTGATAACTCAAAATGGTTTCTTGTTCCCATAGGTCTCATCCTCCAACATGCACTGCTGTTCCTTGTTCACCTGTATGTTACATTTTTAATAATTATCCCAATTGTTTATGGAAAGTTCCAGATTACCCTTCACATCCTGGAAAATACATGGTGAGTTTTCATTCACACGTAACTTGTATCGATATTAATCAGAAATACTGGATTTAGCCTTCCTAACATTAGGACCACCACAGTTCTAAATTTGTGAAGGAGTTCTAAAAGCTTTTAATGTGTTTATTTTTATGTCTTATGAAGCCTGTTGCTCTTAGTAATTCGTAAGCCACAACATGGATTAATTTACATATATTTGGAATTCTTGACAAAGGACATAATTAATGTTTGTTTGTTTTTTTAAATTGGTGGCTCTTTTCCAACACGTTTAGTTAACTTGATAGTAAGCTTACAACAATATTTTGTGAGAAGACCCCCTTCTCACAATATTTGTGAGAAGGACAGTGTTTTCCCATCCAAGTCCTCATTCTATGAACCGTCTGTTTTATGAATATTGATTTTGGAGCAGAATAGGGTAACTACTAATCCCTATCCTGTAGGTGGGTCTTGAGGACTGGGTTGGGAACCACTAGATAATCAAATGTTCCTGCTTGGAGAGGTACATAACGGGTAGTGACTTAATTCCATCTGCAGGTAGGGAAATTCTGTAGAGCATTGTACTTGTCTCAAGATTGTAAGCTTGCGAGCAGGGCTCTCTCCACCTAATGTATCGGTTTGTATTAGTCTCTCAATTCTCGTCTTGTCATACTCCTTGAATATATGTATTGTATTAAGCACTGCGTAAATTGTTGGCGCTATGTAAATAAAAGATGATAATAATAGTATATAATATAAGCAATCACTGCTTTTTTTATTCTGTCTTCCATAGGCCATTCTGGCTCCTTCTCTTCCTGGTGACAGTCATGCAGTACCTCTTCTCGCGGTTCCTGTTCCTAAGAGGACAGCCAGCTCAGATCCATAACAGGCATGTAAATATATATACGTAGCTCATTCATTAGCATAATATTAATGAAATAGCAATCCACTTTCCTGTTCTGTATTGCCACATGTGGAATACAAACGTGCATGTTTTTAATAGCCATCTGCCTACAGTAGTTATATAATTTTAACTGTGGGGCTATCAAGATTTTCCCAACAAGCATTAATAAAACATCTGTTTCCTATTAAATGCCATTGACATTGTAAGTGGTATACAGTGCATGTGCCCACAAGGTGGGAAATATGTTTTGGATCATATGTTTTAATGGGCCCCAAGGCAAGGGGTGTGCTTTGTGTTGTTTGAAAGTAACCAAAGGACACCTGTGAGTGGCTGACTTTTGGCAAAGGGCAAAAAAGAGTAGAATTTAGTATTTTCACAACTAACCTGTTTGGTGGTTTAACCCTCAAAAAATGAAAGGCGGCTTAAAACAGATGAGTTATTTGTTCTCATCTGCTTCTGCTGTCCCTTTTAATATGGAAATGTCAAGTTCCAAGCTAGCACCCAGGACACCTTCCGTATGTTGTTGCAACATGGTTCACACGGAACCATACCTGAGTATACAAGCAAATGTGTATTTTCTGGTAATGGGTAAAGAGTTGGGTATCCATATTCAAGTAGAGGTGCACAATACTAATGTTTAGGTATAAGCAGAAGATACATTCGTATGTATGTCATGTATTGATATTTATACCTATAGCGTGTGTGTGTGTGTGTGCGCACTAAAGAATAACTAGATGCACAAATGGACATGATTCGATCAATATGTAGATTGAACCACGTAGCAAATGACCTTTGAAATATTCAACATATAGATCGAGTGTGGCATGTGTTGCCTGATGACCACTTTGCTTGAATCCATTTCCCTAACACCACTCCTAATCTGAATTATAAACAAATATAATTATATGACATGCTACATTTATGCACAAACATGCCTGCCCTGATCTGTTTTTTCTTCAATTTCTTGTTGGACCCAGGAGATGCCTCTTCCTGCTCACTTACCTCCTGCTCTTAGTGAATTTCCTTCGGGGGGGTCTGGTATCACTTGCCCGCCTTGTGGTCTCCATCGTCTTTAATGTGATCCACTTCTGCCGGTTAGACCTGAGTCTGCTGCAGCACAGTGTGCAGAGCTGGGACCCAGGTATGTGTGAAGCATTGATCCTTTAACACATTTGCTGCCAATGACGTTCACTTTAAAATTGTGATTTACAATGGATTTAATGAATACTAAAACAGAAATTTGAATTCTATTACTATTTTATTCTTTCATGTTGTATTTTACATGATGAATATTATATATTATACAGTATGTGCACATATACATGCATATGTTTATGTATGTCAATTCTCTTTCCATTTGATGTCCACTTACAGGTTACAGAAATTATTGCAATTTTTTGTTGCTGGAGGTTAGTGAATGCCATCCTTTGGTCCAAGCCTTCTGTCTACTACTCAAACCCCAGAAAGGGAAACAGCCTGACCTCGAGGAGGGTAAGACACCAGAATATGTGTTTAGGCATCGTGCATGGAACAAAGTGGCATGACGGCAGTAGTAGAAACAATACAAACTTTTTTCATGACATTGCCCCCAACAAACACTGTTGTTAGCGTTGTGTAACCATGTATTGTAAAGCTGATGAACCACTAGAAACCTCTAGACCTATTTTACATAAGGCTTCAAAACTGATTTATTTTTTCCCATTGCACTAATGATCTGTGGTTAACCTCTGTCAGATCAGAGAGATCAGCTGCAAAAGGGTTCATTTGCACAATATGTGGCTGATTTCCCTGGAGAATCCCTGTCCCATCAAAATACAGTGGTTTTATTTTAAAGATTGTTTAAGGTGCAGAGCAAAATATGTTTAACATTTAGTAGGCAAATTGAAATCTTTTAGTTTCTGATTACATGCACTATTCCATACAATCCCTTTCTTGTTCCAGATACCAGTGCATTATTTCAGTACCTTTGTCATTCCTCTCTGCTACCTGCTTTTCCTATATTCTTCTGTAGTTTCCCTGCATCAAAGATTACTAATCTGGCCATTCTTTTTTATCGTTCCCAGGAATCCACTTAATGCCCTCAGATGGTCGATATCAAAAGGGTGGACGCTCTCAACTTGCCAGAGCGCGCTGGAGTCTGGCTTACACCCTTATCAACAACCCTTCCCTCCTATCACAAAGAGTATCCACCTGCAGCAATGGAGCCACCTTTCTGCGACCGACGTAGCATTCATACACCTTACAATGATGATAGTCTACCTCCTCCCTTTTGCATACACCTGCATTGGCAGGAAGGGGTGCCGTGGGAGCTAGCTGATACCTTTATTTTTTATAGCTTAGTAAAGTATATTTCTCCAAGAATACTGACTCTGCACCTATATTATTCACATCATCATCACTCAGTGTTTATTCTGTATGTCTTTTTGCTTCTCTGCTTTTGTCTTTTTCTATCATTGACTTGGTAACCCTTTTTCATCACTTTTCTTAATCTTTGTTTCCTTTTTTAAACTCTGTTGCCTGTTTTTTATTTTTAGATGTTTTTTTCAGTTAGTTTCGTAGGTCTTGTAATTACCAGAAATTGTGCCTTTGAACATATGTAGCTATATATAACCAGACCATACAAAATGTGATGTAATATATATGCTACTATACTTAATGTCCATAAAATTGTGTTGCATTGCCTCTCACTGCAGACCGTTTATAATTTCTGATCAGTCCCACAGAAGTACCAGGGAACATAGCATTGACCAAGCTAATGCATGAGACGCTAGGGTGGCTTCTGATTTGCTTCTTTCAGACACCACAACCAGTAGCAGTTTCTCATCTTTGTCCTTCAACTCTCCTGAAACTTCATAATAGGATTGGGAGGTAGTGATATACTTTTTAGTGCTTGTTGCTTGGTTGGGGATATGGCAGTGATATACTATATCATGTTTGATGGGTGTTACCATAATGCTACCATTTCCAAGGAACTTTATTGTCACCTTGATCTTGTTGGAATTACTGGACAACAAACTATGGTCTACAGACTCCCTGCAAAGCAACAACATCTTTCCAATCAAGCTGTCATCTCCTTGAATTTCTAATGGTTTTTTGCATTGCATCTCAGGTAGCTTTTGCAATGAGACACCTAACAGTTCATAGGGGGAGGAACAGACAATATCCCCTTTCCTGTCGATGGTAACTTTTGATTTTTGCAGCCAGTCCTTGAGCCAAAACAAAGGGCAAGAACAGTTAAATGGATTATTGTAGAGCTGAAGGTGAGACATTGATGTCAATGGGTCAAAGATTGCCTCAGGTAGAGAAGAAAACCTGTTATTGCTGAGCTGAAGGGATCTGAGATTTTTAGACCTATTGAAGGCTTCTGGAGGAAGGGTCACCAAATGGTTATTATTAAGGTTGAGGATTTGAAGATTATGGAGGGCCAAGAGATCACTCCAAGGAAAATCCATGAGTAGGTTATGGCTGAGGTCTAGATTTACAAGCTTCAACAGGACGCTGAAAGTCCCAGGTTCAATAGTGGTGATCTTGTTATATCGTAACCAAAGTGACGTGACGTCTGTGGTGGTGGCAAAGGATGTGACATTCAGGGCACGAATGTAGTTAGCAGACAGGCTAATTTGACTAAGGTTGGAAGGTAAGTCTTTTGGTACAGAATCTAGTTCCTGATAAGAACAGTCTGCTGATAAGAGAGACGATCTGGTTACACACTTGCAGTTTACAGGGCAAGAGTTGCTTTGCACCAAGCACGTGGACCACACCAAGCCCAGGAATAAGATGGGGCTCATGATGTTGCACCTATTTGAAAGGAGATATCATGAATAAATAAACAATCTTACAACGACTGCTTATTCCTTGCAAAGATGTGTCTAGGAGATATGGGTGATAATATAATGCAATCTATACATAGGAATATATACACTATATGACCAAAAGCATGCAGAAGCCTCTCCTTTATTATTGATTTTAGGTGTTTCAGCCACACTCATTGCTAGCAGGTGTGTAAAAACAAGCACATAAGTAGACATAACTATAGAAAAAAAAATGGCGGTAGAATGGGTTGTACTGAAGAGTTCACTGTAAGATCTGCCCTGGTACATAGTAAAAGCTAATAATTGTGAAGCAGAAGTGCAGAAGGAGTAATAGCAGCTCAGCCACAAAGCGGTAGTCCACCCATCTCATCCCTGTTCCACTATGACTGTGCTCCTGTGCGCAAACAAGCTCCATAAATTCATGGCTTAAGGAGCTTGGCGTGAAGGAACTTGACTGCCCCGCACAGAGCCCTGACCTTAACCCCACTGAACACCTTTGGGATAAATTGGAACACCAGTTCTGAGCCAGGCCTCCTTGTCCAACATCAGTGCCTGACATCACAAATGATCTTTTGGTTGAATGGACAAAAAGTCCCACAGAAACATTCCAAACTCTTGTGGAAAACATTCCCATAAGATTGAAAGCCGATAAAGTTGAACAATCAGGGACTCCATGTTTAATGTCCAACAAGCTCATATCCTGATGATGGTCCACATACTTTTGGTCATATAGTGTACGTTGAAGGGATCTTGATTTGGATTTAATGACAGTTGTCTTGCAACAGTCTGACAAATGTTGGACATCCTTAAGGAGATCTTGTGGAAAATACCCATATGGATTTACCCTCCATAAATTGCTTATAAATGTTGTACTTTTACTTTATTTGTGCTGTCCCCTACATCTATTTCTATCTAACAAGAGGAATGTATGATTTCTGCCAGCCCCATTTCACATCCTCCTCTTACATGTGATACGGCCAAGTATTTAGTGTCTAGAAGGAGCTGAAAACTCCTATATAGAAAGATAGAGTTTTATAGTAGATAAGAAGTATTCTGCCCATCTAGTTCATCCATTTTCCTAATGTATTAGCCTCTACCACTTCTTCCTGTAATGACCCAAACCTTTTTTGTCTTCTGTCAAAATTCTATCTTTCATTAATTGTTGTTACCATCACAGATACACCGATTCACCTCTTCCCAGCACCTACTTTTTTCTCTACTACCCTCCTTCTGTATCATACTCACCCATGCCATATTTTCATGTTAACTTTCACTTTATTGTTCCCAACTTTCCTCCTTACCTCCTTACCTCTCCTTGCCTTCTCTCTTCTCTGTCAATTGCATAAAATAAGCAAGAACGTTCAGTCTTCTTCCTCTACTAGCCCCCCCTCCCGCTTCCTCTACACAGACTTGTCACAACCCCAAAAACAACAGCTTTCTGAGCCAAACTCCATCCCTCAGCAGAGAGAAGACCCATAATCCATTGCAGCCTTTGCAGATCTGTAGCTCTTCTACCATCTGGTGTTAGTATGACTCCTTTTCTTATTATGGGTCAGTTTGTCAAGAGGACAGCTGGGAATAATGCTAAAAATATGAGCTTTCATGTTCAAGTTGAAATAAGAAGATCTATAATGTACAGCACTGAGAAGGTTTACATTACCAATAGTACATAAGCTCAAAAGTGGTAAGCAAACTGAGCAAAAGGCGGTTTAAAGTCAGTGTCTCTTTTAAGCTTGGCTGCCCTATAGATGCAAGCCACAAAAACCTTTCCAACCGCTTAGTATGTGAGGGTTGTAAACTGTAGAAACCGTGGTACCTTGAATGATTTTCCACTATAGGGCACACCATGGACTCAACTACCATTCATGCAACAGGAGCACAATGTGGATGTTCTTTGTTTTAATTTCTTTATGGAGCTCACAGCTGATGATAAAGTTACAGTAAAGTATATAGATTGCTCAGAAAGTGAAATGCATAAGTAAATTACCAGTATGCACATGATCAAAAACTGAATTTATTAATAATAATATATAATCAAGGTTGGTATACAGTTGCTTTTCCTTGTTCCTCTATCACCAACATTTCAGTTCTTTGTACTGAAAAGTAACACTTCTTATCAACGTGGGTGGACTGTATATGAATATATATGTAATATGTAATGATATATATCTGTATGTACAGATAAAGATTGGATTACTGGGCACGGTGACTGTACTTTGTGATATGATGCTTGCCATGAGAAGACAGATCAATGTCAGAATGAATATGATTTGGCTTTTCATTCGTAATCAATATTTAAAAAACAGTGTAAATGTCCCACTTTATTAAGCCATGTTTGACCTAGTGAATGTGAAACATGTCCTCTAATATTGGCTTTTTATGAGGGATGAATCGCACCATGAATTTAATGTGAAACTGACAGCTTTTGGGACTTCTTCCTAGGACAAATCTCAAGGGACATTTTAGAAGTATCTTTTAATAATGTATTATGTGGCTCACCTTGCCCCAATATTCTAAGGACCTGAATGATAACGATGTTTCCAGTTTGTCAGTTTGAATCCATATCACCAGATCTTTAACTTGTGTTCTCCATGTGACAAATTAGGATGGTGGCAAACTTTAGCCTTTTGTTGGTGACGCTGTCGTTTTAACAAAATTTATGAAGGAATACATTAAATTAATGATAGTCTACATTTAAAAATGTGAATGTGATTTAGTCTTATTTATTTTGAGTTAATTACCTTTAAATGATATTTAAAACACCAACATATGACAAATATTATCTTTATCACATCAGAGGATCAAGTCTATAATTAGGTAGGGTAATACAGTCGAACCTTGACGTTGCTTCTCTGCAGGATAATTTAGACAGGGATCGAGCAGCTAAGTGGCAAACTAAGTTCAATATATAGAAATATACATTAAATAGGATCCCTGGGAAAAAAACACTAAGGAAAAGCTTTTAATTGCCCAGAGTTTTCTGGTTTAATGTGCTCTGCTAGCAAGGACATTTATATGAGGCTCAATTATTCCTTAACAACCTTCTTTGTGGTATTCATATTTGCATAAAACAGTGGCCCATTTTCTTGCTGAATTTACCTTTCGTTTTCTATTTTACATCTAATTTTCCTTGCCACAAAAAAATCTATAAGTTTCTCTGATTTTGTATTCTCCATATATTGTTCATGCAAATTACCCTAAGGAAGCCACCTCAATGATCTGACATTAATGCTAAGCTCGGTTTTAGAGACTCCATCTATCTAGCTATCGTATATCATGCATATTGCCTGGCCAATGGCCATTTCGGGATTTTTTGTTTTTTTTCTTTTGGATAAAAAGTGAATATGATTGCATGTGTAATGTATGTCTATGTATTACTGCTGTCAATGCAGTTAGTGCACAGCATGAGCTGAATTCACACTACTTAGGCAATCAATGAGGTGAAGCAGTTAGGCTAGAAAGGTAGAATAAAAGATGACGCCCGATGGAGATAATGTGAAAGGTAATCAGGACAGGGGTGTGTCAGAGAATAATGGATAAGATGAATGTATGAGAACGTCTGTGAGAAGGATGTTTGCATGGTGCATTGTTGGACACATTGGAATAGTAGCTAAGAAGGAATGAGGCTTCATGTTAAATCTTGGAACATAACAATGGTAAGGACCTTACAGGACTGATAATAAATAGCAGGTGAGAAGTGAATTGTAAAGACATTGGGTGGAAAGGTAGGCATTTCACTGAATTGTAAACATACGATTGTGGGAAAACACAGGAGTCGCAATGGCATAGAACTGGTTGTGCATGGAAGAGAATACATAAGGCTTTTTATGATGTCATGCGGCAGACTCGTGTAGGTACATTTGAAATGCCTGATTAGTGGAGGCTGTTTCAGAAAGGAATAGAACTACAAAGGGCACGTGTTAAAATAGACACTACTGAATTTATCCAGATGGCTAAACAAATTCTCCATATTGAGCCTTGTGTGCCCATCCATACATTGCATATGCCATGGTAAATGGCAACTTTGTCATTTTATAGGGGTAGTGCATGCGAAGGAGAATGGCAGCTGCAGCCTATGCTGTTGTAGCTAGCTGCCAGCCCTGTTTGAGTACTGTGTTATTATTAAAATTAGCTGGTATTAAATGTAAATTGAAATTTCCCTTGAAATCACCACTTCTCCATTTTTGCAACCAGCATTTTTATTAACCCCTCTCTGTATTGCAACCATCCTCTCCATCCCCCCTCTACCACTTCCCCAGCTGTCAGATTGAGGTCAGATAATAATCACACCTCCTGATAAAAAGCTTTTTTTGCCTGTATCACAGCCTGGGGTCCATGTTAAAGAGATGGAAATGCAAGTTGGGAATGACATGTGTGCAGTGACATGGAGAGAGTGTGAGGTTACATACCAAAGATGTGGGATAGAGAGACACTATTTCAGTGGAAGGGAGACATCTAGACTGCACAGACTGAAACTGAGACATTATTCAAAGGAACAGTATGACTAAGGCTCTTACACACATCATATCCTACATGACTCAGAGTATCCAGTAAATCAGTAGAATGAGCACTACTAGAATTGCCCGCTGATGCATTCCTTAAAAATGTATCCAGAGAAATGGTTGTGAATGCATGAGCTATTGTTCCATGTAAGAGAATTCATACTGTCTTAGACTGACATGACATTTTACTAACTACAGGATCTGGACAAAAGTATTTAGACACCTGACCATTACATCAAGATGGGCGTTTATGGCATTGCATTCTAAATACATAGACATTAATATGTAGTTGGTTTGCTGCTATAACAGATTCCACTCTTCTGAGAAGGCTTTTCACAAGATTTTGGAGAGTTTCTGTAAGGATGTTTGCCCATTCATGCAGTAGAGCATTTGTGAGATTGGGCACTGATGTTGGATGAGAAGACCTATCTCGCAATTTCTGTTCCAGTTCCTCCCAAAGGTGTTCAGGGCTCTGTGAGGACCAGTCAAGTTCTTCCACACCAAACTCATCCAACCGTGTCTTTATGGAGTTTGCTTTGTGTACTGGGGCACAGTCATGCTGGAATAGAAAAGGGCCTTCTCCACACTACTCCCACAAATACCCCATGACATTTTACTCCCAGCACCAGTACCCATGCAGGATCAATGTGAACTTATGGAATCAGGGGCAGCT
This sequence comes from Spea bombifrons, assembly GCF_027358695.1. NCBI lineage: Eukaryota > Metazoa > Chordata > Amphibia > Anura > Pelobatidae > Spea > Spea bombifrons. The sequence goes on from NC_071090.1 coordinate 74,137,308, forward strand.
GTAAGGAGGAAAAGAAATTACTGGGAAAAGGTAGGAATTAATGGGGGCAAAAATCAATAAGAGGGTTAAACTAGTAGTTGAAATAAGTTATTATGTAATTCTGCCACCTCCTCTGCCTGACAGTACAAAACATATCCTCGCAAAGACCCACATGTTTTTGCCCTTAATTGGGTCCCCTGTGTGTGTTTTTTCTTGCTATAAGAGCATGGGGGGGGGAATGCTATGAAAAAGCCCCTTTAATATGGCTCCCTTGGGGGCAGCGTTTGTTTCACAACTTCCTTCTTGTTGTTTTTCCTTAAAATAATCTGGTGAAGGCTTTACACATTTATTTATGTGTTTTGTATGCAAGGCCATGAATGTAAGATCCATAATGTTTCAATTAAGAAATTTAACTAGCTATGGATCTCAGAAAAACTCTCAAACACTGCAGAGTATGTTACGGTCATATAAAAATGGCAGAGCAGCAAAGTACTAAGAAAGAAGGAGCATGTTCCCAAGAGAGGTTAATAGAGTGTCAGCTCCCCTCCCGTTTACCAATAGCCTGCAGTAAAGACACTGTTTCGCTGGTTTGAGGAGTCTGAGGCAGGAGGCTGGGAGTGCAGCTGTTGACAGGCATTGTACATGCTCCAGCAATAATCCAATGTGCGAAACAAGAAACAGACAGAGCCAGGATGTGAAGCAGAAACATTTCTCCATCTCGTATCACGCTGTGCGTGTCTAAAAAAAAAATATAATAAGTGGGAGAGAAAAGAAGGCTTGGGTTGGGTCACAAAAGATATAGAGGAGAACTAGAAAAAAATGGTGCCATTTTGTCACACCAAATATTGATTTGATTTTTCTTCTGCTTACCCAGATTGTTTTGCCTCTAACTCCGTTCCTTGACGCATTTTCCACCTAGGGGAGTGATGGTAATCCGTGCATAGAAAACATAAGCAAAGGCTACTATGATTAGAACATTTTGGGCCATTCGGAAAAGGCCAGATAAGTCTAGAACAATATACTACCAAGTCCATTAGAGTCAAGCCAGTTTAAGCCCGACTGATGCCTTTCTGGATCCCTCAATGTGTCTGATAGGACTGGCCAGGCTGCTTAATACAAATTCTTCCAGTTGTGTTTTTATACTGGCTATTCCTTGTCGACTAAAAGTCAGCATAGACATGTTGCTGTGCCTCACTGAATTAATCAGGCTATCTCCTCATCTTCCACCTTTTTGACCCCATTTCACTTATTCGATCTCGCATTTTAATTAGCACCAGGATGGGGCTGATGGAGTACACTGAGGTTACTGATACACTCGTCCACATTTTCTTCCAATGCTGCTAACACATCACATCCTTCAGTAGACAGGACAGTGCACGCTGCAAGAAAGCAACAATCTGGATGTCTAGGCTGGTGTCAGCTCAGCCCTTGCTCTTTTCTAGTTCACTTAGTTGGGCTGGTTAACATACTCTTATCTCTCCAGCCCACTTCTTGGTTGCTCATCAGTTGTCCTCCAGTGGGAAAATTGTCTCTGTCTCTAGATCATAGAGAGGCAACCGTGTCACCACCCCAGTAGCTTTGCACTCTGCATGGGTGCATGGGTCACCAATATTATACTAGCCTTTTAGTATACTTGTTGGAGGTGTTGTGTGTGGTACGTGGTTTGTGCAGCTAGGTTATATGCTTTGACTTTATTTGGCAGAATGTTGCCAGGCAGGCCCCTCAGCAAGTATATGGAGTGATTCAATGTTATGTATTAAATGTATCAAAAAAAAAACAACACACTATTTTCCCATCAGTAAGTCATATTTTACTTGTAATAACCACCACAATATAAAAAAAACCCTACAAACACCAACCCTCAAGAATAGCATACACAGAATAATACAAAGAATCTCACATTAGTATATTTCCATCTTAACTGGATGAAATTCACAATTAGGAAAAATAAAAAAGTAGGAAAAATATGTACAGAATAAATATATGTATCTGTTAACATGTATGTGCGTAAAGACAGTTTACTGGCACTCAATGATCTGCTAAGCTTCTTAGTGAGACGTTTATCCACGACCAGTTCACTCAGTGGCATATTCATTAATGCATTGTATGGGGGCTGTGCTGACTTGGTACAGACTTCTGTAGTGTACATGGCCCAGGTGGGAAGATCAGAGATCTTCCTTGTAAATGGTCTATAGAGCAGTAGCACACTAGGGAGCCTGATTACCATATCTGGGAAATGGGGGTGAAGCACCACTTTGTGGGGTCTCCAGGTCATGCTGCTCCATCTCTGGGGTGCATGAGCTGCGCTTAGCCATGCCCACTCTCTACCCATTTCCCCTCCCACTCCCATTCATTTTTCCCTGCCCTTATCAGTGGTTAGCCCCACCCATTGAGTACTGCCCTCTCACAAACTCACTCCCCCAAAAGAGCTTGGGCTCCGGGGAGCCTGACCTAAGAAGCTCTCAGGTATGCTGATCACCCAAGAGGGTTATCTGCCCCCAGGTTTTGCAGCTGATTTCAGTTTCTAACACTTACTGATGCCATCTAATCAGCTCACTGTCTTGTCTCAAACACACAACATATTGCCTGTAAATTTAATCTGGGAAAGGTAGGCAGCAACCGGCATTGTGAAGAACATTTGACTAAATCCCCCATAGATGTCAATGCCTTTCCCAGTCCATGTCGCAGACTTAAGCGTCCTTGTGCAGACACTGTGACTCTATCAAAGTGGGAGCTAATAGAAAGCCAGTTTCACTAGCTTTACAGGAGAGAGTGAAAAGTCACCCAGGGCACCAAACTCTTTTTATGGTCAAGAGTGGCTTGAACCTTGAATAGAAAAATAGGGAAACTATAAAACAAAGTAAAAAAATGTGTATAACTTGTATTTTCAGGGTTATTCTTGACTTTTGATGTTATAATTTCCCATATCTATTTCATTTCTATTTTACTTAAACGTTATTTCCATAGCAAAACATTAAATATTTGTATTTCGCTCTTTGCCTGAAACTTTCAGGCAACCTTTACTTTATAGTGGCTCCACTATTCCCATTGCTTGTAACAAGTTTGTCATTTCAATAACCATTGCACCATTCATCAATCCACTGCGTGCCAGATGTCTTCCAGTTCTCACAATACATTTATGTGTGAAGTATATACATGGTACACGCAAGTACACAATGTTCATGGGTCAATACATTTGAAGTATTTCAATTACTCATTGTGAACCATACACAGTAACGTATATGTAACCGGTGCAGCATAAAGTGAATTGAGATGTCATCTGGTTTCCATGCTTAAGTATGTCTACACAATCTTTCTACGCAAATATATAAAAACGGTTAAAAATTGCTTTGTCACTAAAATGCATTATTGTAAAAAAAAATCTTAGGAACCCTTTCATGAGGATTGTGCTCATAGAAACGGAAAGGATTGATTGTGCATCAGCTTGGCTTTTGACTTCACTAGAGAGTGGAAGAAGCTTTTCATATTCCCATGGGGCAGGATCCAGGGCTTTTAGATGATATGGCTCGATGTAGACATACAGCAGATCTGCATTTGCCATGCTTTTTACCCATAATTCTCATGCCTTAATGCAATAACAAACCTCTGGGATTTAAGTAAACCTTGTTTTCTAATTGTCAGTGATGATACAAAAGGATCTGCAGTAATCACAAGAGAAACTAGTGATTCAATGTTCTTCTTTGTTCATATTCCCACCCTTGTAGGTGTATATTTGCTTCCACCATATTATTCTCACACCCAAAAGTGGACAGATCAGATGCAATTTGAGGGGGTCATTAAGGTTGGATTTAAGACCCGGAACACAAGCTGAGCCAAGAAAACCAAAGTAAGGACATATAGAAAAGAAATCCCATTTTTACCTCCTCCACAGCTCTTTGATTGGTTTTAACACTACCTTGTCCTGGCTCTGATGATTCATGTTTTAGATGAGCCAGATTTAAGCTTTTAGTGGCTTCCTTGCTAGTTTCCACATCTTGAATAACGCAAGGACTGTATGACATAGGCATGTCCTTAAATACCTAGTTATATGGCTAACAGACTACTCAGCTCCTAAAAAAACACGTTTTTGTGCTAGTGCTAGCGCAATCTTCATGCTGACTTTTTAAACCAGTACTAGTAAATACAGGCACAATGTTTTAGCCACGGATAAACATTGCACTGTATTCCTGAAATAAGCACACAAACAAATACATACAGGTTGTGTATACCAATGCACACTGAACTGCAAAAAGCACATGTAACCTGTTCTGTGCACACATATACATTATCGTGCATGGGCAATACATGCATATATACTGTATGTCTGCACACATGATTCTGTGTATTAACATAGACTGATATATATATAGCTCATAATTCACAATGCTGTAGGTACTACATATGTCAGCAAGCTTTTCTATAGACGTATTTACATGTCACATACACTGTGCTGCACGCACAGGGCTGGATTTTACAGTAAGATCTAGAGAGCGTCTAGGGGTTTAAGGCTGCCAGCCAAAAAGCCTAAACTATATAATTGACATACACGCTGGGTATTCTAAATATAAATATTTTCACAACACTAAAATGTTGCATTAAATGGAATCAGGACTAGAACTGGCAGAATGCCAACATCATTTTTACTACAGGGTAAATCAGAGAGAAGGGTTATACTCAGCTCACTACTCTCACATACGACAGGCCAAATCCAGACCTGTGTTTACCATATGTTTGCATGCAGCAACCATAGAAATGACTGGATATAAAGAGGTAATTCGAACTACGTGCACACAGAGAGTTTTGTGTAGGTTTCTGGCACCATATGATTTAAAGAAAACTTATCACAGAAATGCGATATATTGCAGTAGTCTCTTTCTGATAGCTCTCACCTTACAATGTTGTTTTTATGTTATGATTTTTGGTTATATGTCTATCTGAGCACCTTGCACTTATTATCTGTTAAGTTTTCCTTTTGTTTCGTTGTGCAATTAAACAGTAAGTGGTTCTGGTGTAAGTAATCATTGTTTGCTACTGATAAGAAACTAAAATTTCCAGAGAAATAATCCACATACTTTGTTGCGTGAGGGTAGTGTAGAGCTAATATGATCTTACAGAAACAGACCTGGGTTTAAACCTTTTGGAATATTAAATTCATGTATTTCTGCAAGACTGCGAAATGTAATATTACTGCTGCAAAACACAACTGAGAACTTCCTGGTTTCCTACAAACCCACTTTTGTAATCATTTTGATATGTATTTGTTGGGGTCTTTGGCAGTTACTATGTTAAATCTTTAAGGTTCACTTATCCCCCTATCTCATCTCAGATGAAGAACTAATTCTGGCACATATTCTTGGGACAAATTTTAATGTATGGGGGGTAGCACTGAGTCATACAGGTCAGTTTGCAGGTTGTTTATAATTGCCATTAATTTCCTCAGAGATGGTCACAGCTTCTGCCCCAAGAGGAAGCCTATCACTATACTCTGAACCTACTTCAAAATCTTCTGGGTTAGTTTTGGATTGGGAATTAGGAAGGGTCTCATCCAGGACACTTCCCTCTGGCTCTCCTTCCCCCTCCCCCTCCACAGGCACTGCTTCAGCTTCCCCTTCCTCAGCTTCACTGGGGTTATAATTTTTCTCTGACTCCACATAAGAAGCTCTTGGGTCAAAGTCAGCATCTATGCGCTTTTCCATTGGATCAGGTTTGTGGGCCTTCATTATGAGTTTATAGTTCTTCCCATGGTACTTAGAAAGTAAGTGACAACAAGTAGCTCCCATCAAGGGTATGGTAGCCAACCCTAAAAGAAAAATGCTCACCACGATAATGATGATTAAAGAGGGAACTTCTTTCTTGGTAGTGAAAACAACTTGCACTTGGCAGTCTTCACCTTTGTAAGTTAAGCATACTGAATAGTTGGTGCCAGGAGTCAACCCTTGAAACCAGTAGGAGTTAACCTTGTCTTCAATTTCTGACCACTGGACCAAAGAAAAGCCATTGCGGCTCTCTTGGCATAGGTAGAGCATCTTGAGGCGATTTTTGCCTGGGCTTGATGGATAAGGAGTGATTTGGACCTTTGCGTCCTTTTCAGAAACATCCAGCGCAATCACCCCAAGATCAAATATATGGGGTTTAAGGTTGGAACTTTCATTAAACGCATGATTTGATACATGGTGACTATTCACGTTTCGGCCACATTTATTTTCAAATGTCACTGGATGGTCTTGGGTTTCCAGGATGCCCCCTTCATTTATATTTGTTCCCTCAGTTTCTCTAGTGGGCAGCACAGTCTTAATTTTTTCCTCTGGTGTATCTGATTTGAGAACACTGTTCCCTGACACCTTTACTCCAGATTTCTTCCCCTCTGAAGATGTTTTTCCAACTGTTGGATCCTCCAAGGTCTTGGTGGGATACTTCTGGCTTCCTGCCACTGAAACGTTGACTGAGCTCTGACTGCTTCCCATTTCATTAGTAGCTTGGCATGTGTAGGTTCCTTCCATCTTCTTGCTAAGGTGTGGAACTACTAGAGTACCATTAGAATACACCAAAAAGTTACCAGAGGCACTTGGCTTGGACAAGCTGGTGGGTACCTTAATTTCTGTCTCTTGGGTGGAATTGCGGACTTTCCACTGGATGGCGGGCATAGGGCTACCACTCACCATACACTGCAGAGTTAGAGTGAATCCATCATAAAGCTCTGTGTTGTCCAGGTTAGGGTGATAGCTCAGCTGAACAGTGGGTAACTCACAAGGCAACTCTGGGATTTTAGAGAGGGGAGTTCCACGGAGATCCTCTGGTGAAGCACATGTAAGTGAATCCTTTTCAGCCACTGTTACCTGAGCTTCCTCCATCCATTTTTTAAGCCACATGACTGAGCAAGAGCAATGGAATGGATTGTTATATATTTGAATGTGTAAGAGGGAAATTAGTGGCTTAAAGGTACCCTCCCGTATGACGGAGAATTGGTTATTGTTGATCCTTAGAGATCTGAGATCTGTAAGGTTCTGAAAAGCATCCAAGGGTAGGTTAACCATCCGGTTATTGTTCATTTTTAGAAGCTGGAGTGCAGGTAAGCTAGCCAAATCCTCCCAGGGAAAGTCAACAAGTTGATTATGACTAATGTCTAGATTTTTTAGGTGTACCAGTGTGGCCAAAGTGCCCTTTTCCACTGAACTGATCTCATTGTGAGCCATCCACAGTGATGTTATCTGGGGCACTCCCAAAAAGGAGGACCTTTTAAGGGAGCTAATCTTGTTGGCAGAAAGGCTGAGGGTTGTGATATTAGAAGGAAATCCAGTTGGAACCTTCTGAAGTTTCTTGTAAGTACAGTCGGCAAACTGCTGGTTATACTTATCCACACAGGTGCAGGTATCAGGGCAACTTTGAGTCAGCACCAGCAGAGCTGCAGCCACAAACAGGAACAGAAAGCTGGCCATTGTCTTGCCTGCAAAACACAAGTAATGTATAGGCTGTTAGGATGTTAGGAAACTAATAAACAGTATGTCATGATGCACAAGAATATTCTAAAGAAAAAGAAAACAGTAATTGTACACTATTACTTATGTTGTCAAGTTTTATGACTGAGTATGGTTTCACATAGAAACATACAATTTGATGCAGATAAAAACCATTCGGCCCATCAAGTCTGACAATTTTTCCTGATGTAAAGATTCAAAACTTAATTAGTCCTTGGCCTCCTTAGATTTTTGCCTTTAGCCTTATGATGTCATACAATGGTGCTCTGTAGCTAGGACAGTAGCTGTGGAGGTGGCCATATTTTTAAGTTGTATACAGAGTGCCTACTATTTCTATTTATGCCTATGACTTCATTAACGCTCTGATGAAAGATAGGTTATATTGAATTGTTTTTAATTTTTGGAAATGTAATGAAAATTTACATTAAGCACAAGTGTATTTAAGCAAAACATGTAGAACAATTAAAATCAGTAATCAGTAATCAGTAAATAGGAAATTAAAAGTAAGTGACTAGCATTATAGTTACAAATTTTGCAATAATTATATTTTTGGCTTATGTGATAAAAAGCCATGGTGTTTGTCCAGCACTGCAAAAAAAATGATGCTATATAAATCAATAAATAATAATACATATAAGTAGGGCTGAATTATTTAAAAATGCTTCATCTACCCTATTACCGTTCTGTTTGATCCATGCAGGTGCAAGCTTGTGATACACACGAGCAAATCCTCCATGATACAGGGGCCTGCCATCTTGTTGAGGCAGTATTTGTGCTAATATATATTATGTATAAATCATAAGATAGATACCCCTATATCTACAACTAGTAGTAATATAATGACAAACATCACTAAAAAAATATGTTAACTCCTCACCTCCAATATGAACAACCACACTACCTCCAGCTGGTGATTGTCAGTAAAGTGACATGTTCCTCATTCACTTGTGCAGTATACACAGTGTACTCCCAGTATGGGAGATGATAACCACATGCAAGAAAATGGCATGGCCTCGATGACAAGAATTCTGTCCCCAGAAGTAATATTCCTGATCTATTCCATCAGATAATGTTACAATGTCACACCAGGGGTATTAGAATCAAGCAGTTATCGTTCGCCGCCAGTTGTAACTAGCCCCGAATGTTGGTGTGCGGAAGGATAGGGAGATTTTCCTATTAACAAAACTCGCTTTATCAAGCTAATTAGCCCATTGGAATAGACAGCATGAAACTGGTGATGATCGCTGGCGATAACCCGATTCGCGTGTGCTGGGTGGCCGTCTCCAGGAGGGGTGTGCTCGCTCATCGGCGGACGTTCCCCACCCCGCCAGAGGACAACTCAGGACAACAGGTGCCTGTGGAATGTGTGCATCCATCAGCGCAACGGCAGCCTGTGAGAGCGGCTACCAGCCCGGCATCGCTAAACATCTCTGTCAGACACGAGTGTCTCTATTATCTTGTCCCAGGCTGGCAGTCTGCAGGGTATCAGCCGTGTAATCAGCTGCTCATAGCAACGCAGCCTAATGGAGGAGCGACAGAACATCTCACCTTGAGCAGCACAACACAAAGCCGAGCTTCTCTATTGTGTTAAATGCACGGATTAGTCACTTAGTGCCAATTAACGTGAACACAGAGCACATGCACAGTGCGCGTACAAATAGTGCCTGGCGCGCATTTATCACACCTTATCGCTTTCCGCACTAAAGTGCTTTCCATAGCTCTATCAATCTATATATATATAGATATAAATATATATATCTGATATGTAAGGAGAACAAATCTCGCTCTGTTCTGACACTATTTTACATAATATATATATATATAGATAAAGATATACACACACACACATAATAGTATATTTTAGCATTTATCCGTATTTTATGGTATAAATACATATATATATATATATATATATATATGTGTGTGTGTGTGTGTGTGTGTGTGTGTGTGTGTGTAGATGCTAAATACATTCCCAAAGTTAATTTTGAGCCTCTGAACTGGGTATACACAGTAACATGTATAGTTATATATGTACAAAACATAAGCACACTAAGGAATATAATTGTTGCAGTATTTTGATTATTTTAGTTTCATTGTACAACGTATGGATTTGTGCTCCTATATTTTGTTGTGACTTCAATATTAATACTAAAACATCAACAGCAACAAATTAACAGATATAGGAAAGGCTGAACTTGATGGACGCATGTCTTTTTTCAGCCTTTATAACTATGTAAGTATGGACCTACAAATATTTGATTTACAATAACATATTTAGTTTAAATACCTTCATATGCTTTTCAACAGAAACAATATTTCGTATTTTAGTAACCAGCATATCTAGTTTTCCCTAAATCCGTGATATATATATAATATATATATGTGTATGTGTGTACTTATTCAGTAATCTTGTATTCGTTTTAGAATGTCCGCTCCTTTCAGCGGGGCACGTCTGACCCTTTGTTTCTTGAAAACCACAATGTTGCACTGCCTGTTTTTTTCCTGTTTACTCAGTGCTGCGCTGCAGTATAAAAATATTACTATTATTATTTTGTTTTATGTCGTGAATAACAAAAAACTATCACCCTATCGTTACAAACAGCATTTATTATCGAGTATACCTTTTTGTTGAAATGCGTCTGTGGGAAAACATTAACAATAACTATATATATTTAATTCCATTCCATCGTGTGTGTATATATATATATATATATAGCATTCCCCTGTGTGTGAGTTTGTATATATATATATATATATATCTATATATATATATATATATATATATCATTCCCCTGTGTGTGAGTTTGTGTGTGTATATATATATATATATATATATATATATATATATATATATATATATATATATATATATAGCATTCCAGTGTACATGGTAAAACATTTATACAGTACATTTTTATATATTGTACATATATAAATTATATATATATATATATATATATATATATATACACACATATATATTCAGTATAGGTGAATTTTCTAACATGTTAAATAGAGGCACAGTGTATATAATTTTTAATGTAATCAAAAAATGACATTTTGTTTTTTTGTTTTTTAGAATTCGAATATCTCCCATATGTTTGATACAAATTGTATTTTTAATTTATGAGCATGTTCAGATATATATATATATATATATATACATATGTGTGTGTGTGATGTATATTTAATTGCTGTATGAGAGGCTGGACAGACCGACAAACATTCGCACATGGATCGCTGTGTTCTCCATGACCTTGATACAAGATTTGATTAGAAACAATTAGATTTCAATTATGTGTGTTTCTCGAGTTTGCTTCTTAACCTTTGTGAACCTTCCCAAGCTACCCGTCCTGCCATTCAGATCCACACCCGCCAAAACATCGCCCCCACCCCACACCCCCGCCGGGCTCTCCCCTCTATCAGTAATTTTTTTCCGGTCCAGTTCTAGGCAGCCGCTCCGTTTCCCGGTATTGTATTCCTTCCACCGACCCCTCCTTTGCTTTCCGTTAATTCTCCCCCTATTTCCGCACAATTTTCTGTAGATTAACCCCAATTCTTTTTATTCACATTAGGGGGTGATTCATCAGGAAAAGCAATCAGTCCCGGTACTCTCCGCACCGTCCCTCCCTGTTCATCTCGTTTCTCCGTTCCTCGTTTCGTGTAATTTGAAGGCTCTTTTCTGCTCTGGTAAATGTCACCTCAATAATAGCTTTCTTTTCATCCCCAGAGAGCCCGCTCTGGAACCCACATCTCCATTTTAAAAACCCTTTTAAACTTGACATGCCGCCTGAGGCGTGCAAGAAAATGTGCTGTTTTTCTTAATCCTTGTTTTTCTTTCTCAGCTTCCACGGCCAGATCTGCCGATCACTCATTCTCTCCGTGCTCTGTCCCAGTCATTTGCTAAATTAACCTTAAATGCTGCACCGACAAAGGCGGCAGGTTGGGGGGACACACTCAGCCCGTCCTGCTTTCAATGGGCCGCTGGACCCCATGCTGACAGGGCACGGAGGGGTTAATGCAGACATGCATTAAACATACACGGGGAGAACAAGAGGGGGGGTGAGGGGGATAATTGTGTACAGATTGGTACAAAAGGTCACAATAGATGGGGAAAGCGATTGTCATCCTGATACAAAGTAATAAGGACAGTCATTAAAAAAAAGTTTCAATTGAAATGTGAGAAAATGAAATGTTACAAACGATAGATCTAGATTGATGGATAAATATAGGAAGATACATATATATGGTTATAGGGATAGATGTAGATATGGATAGATGGATGTAGAGAGATATATAGATATGGATAGCTAGGTATAGATAGATGGATGGAGATAAAAGATAGGTATGGATAGATAGATAGATAGATAGATAGATAGATAGATAGATAGATAGATAGATAGATAGATAGATGATATATAGAGAGATAGATGGATATAGACAGATAGATAGTTGGATTATATATTATTTTTATTATTATTAATACTAATCATGTGTACAGTGTATGGATGTAACTATGGAGCTGTCTGTCAATCAGTCTATGTGTGTCCACCTGTCTGTCTATCTCCCCTGATGGGACAGGTAACTGAAAGTGGATAGACACGTCTACATACAGAGATAGTGTTGGGTTAGACGGATAAATGCGTTCATCGACACAAAGTACTAAAGGAAAAATAAATATATTTCAATATAAAACACGCACAATATAAAACAGCACTTTGCAGATAACCGTGTGTGGATGGATTGCTGCGCTCTACATGGAACTCCCATATGTTTAAGTGAATCTAGCCAGCCATAAACCAGAACCATGAACCTCTCCTAGGGGAGGAATAAACCGGTAGAGGCTCATTGAATTCATCAGGAGCTGTCCACAGTGCTGCAATAAATTCTCGCTGATTAATTCCCAGCCACTTGAAGGAGCACATTGTCCCAAGCTCAACATGTTGCTTTTGTTGGAAGTAAAACATCTCCTCCGAGGATATTCTACTGATAAAAATCAGGTCCTGCAGCTGCTAACTCGCTCCTAGCAGTTTAATCCCTCTAAATATTACTGTACAGATCGCTATCTACAGTACATCCAGTCTTCTCTGTGTGCAGCTAGTGCGGAAGCCACGATAAATAAGATACTAGACACATTCAGCATGAAAGTGTGAGCATGTGCCCTTTAATGTACTCCTTTGTAATATACTACATAGGGACACGTGTTCCTTTAAGTGGATAGATATGCACCCTGCTTTATAAGATAATATATCTAGATAGATTGATAGATATATATATAGATAGATAGATAGATAGATAGATAGATAGATAGATAGATAGAGAGATAGAGAGATAGATAGATTAATTCGATTAGATGGATATATGGGTGGCTAGGCAGACAGACAGACAGAGAGCGATCACAAGCATATATTTTGGTAAAGGCATAGGTTTAACACTGTATGTGGCAAAGGGTGCAAAAGCCTACCCCTTGACAATGAAAGCGTTAAATGCACACAGCATATGAAGCTATAGAATCAGAACGTTGTGTACAACAGACTATATTCGACCTGCATGAAGTGCTGCCTCCTCACTGCATGGTAATGCAAATCTTTATCTAAGATGGAATGGCTATACATGTCCAGCATACACATGTAGCTCAAGGACAAGTTAAAATGCATACACGTCATTTAGTGCATATATATATATATATATATATATATATATATATATATATATATATATATATATATCATTCAATATTAACACTATTGGCAAATAAATGGATCTATACAGGTAGCTACCGTAGATGTTTCTAAGAATACATGCGCATACATTATGCATCAGTCAATCCAGTGACACATATGGATACGAGTCTGCATGTCTACAAAAGATCACCCCCAATTATCCACAACCCCCATATCAGAAAAGCTGCTTACCTCCTGAATCTACCTTTAGGATTTGGTGTAAAGGCTTTGTGAAACGGGTTATCCAAACTTTGGGAGCTGTCAAAAATGTAGACAAGGTAAAAGAGGTGTCTACTTAGGTGGAGCAGCCCCTTGGGGTAAAGGGGTGTGGGTTCAACATCACCCTGTCTGCCCCCCGTTATTAGGAAGGGATGAGTAGAATTTTGTAGGGGTTCTCAGCCTACCATCAATAAGCTGCCCAGTGTTCTCTCATTGTTAGTCCACTCCCACACCCCACCCAAAGCAGATCCTGAGTGGGTTACAGCTGTATGGACCCCCCCACCAGCAAATGGAATGAAACATTAATGACACATCAGTGTGTCCCTGATCTGTACCCCTCCCTTCCACTCCATGTATCTGACAGTTCCCCACCCTCCCCTGCCCTGCTACTCACTCCTTTTCCTATTCCACATTCAGATTCCTGTTTTCATTGCTGTGTGCAAATAGCTCCAAAGCACATGATAAGGCATTCTGGCTTAAAAGACACATGAATAAATGCAGGAACACGCATATCTTACACAATGAATTGAAATTAAATGTAAATATCAACGTTAGGTGGTCAGTCTTTCGTTCCCATCAGGTTTGGCAATTGTTATATGATCATACAGTTATCTCTACATTTATAGGCATATAAAGAATGCAGTCCTAGCCTATACACCACCCAACAGTATCTATCACCAAGGCAATATGGCCAGGCAGGGGTTACATTTGTCTCCTTATTCATCATTCCTTCCAGGAATGAATATAAATAATTGATTTTGTTACCAGATTTTAATTTCTCGACAGCTCAGGGGTCCCTTGGGAAAGGGAGGTGTGAGCTGGGGATAAGCTTGCATTTGTGTATTGGGATATATTAGTGTGCTTGCCTTTACATGTGAACACAGGTCATATATGCAGGTATTAAATATGCATCCATGTATTGATCTTCATACACATGTATAGTACCTTAGCTAACACATACCTGTCTTCCCATACATTTAATGCATCATATATGACGGTCTATAATTGGTATTAACGTTCAGAAATGCACCGCTTTCTAATCATCTGGTTTATATGCAAATGACTCTCATCAAAACACCAGCGTTCCTTTTTTAAGTCGATTTTATGAAGTATTTTGTGAAACGTTTTTACACCGATCATTAACTATTAAAGCGCCAGATGAGAAGAATGCTTCTACTTTTATGGCAAGGGTTAATTTCTGAGATCAGCACACAGTTGCCCTTACGTTTTACTGGTCAGTGTGAATAATATGAAGACTATGGTTGGGAAAGCTGGTGTGAGAGACACCCTGATGATGGAGGAGATGAGAGAAGAGGCTGTGCCAGAACCACACCTGTTCAAGCTCTCCCTCCCCCCCCCCCCCCCGCAGCTGGAGGTCCTTACAGTGTCTTTATAGATGGACACCAGAGCCTTCATAGGGCCACTCAGCTCATGAACAGGCCAGGGGTCTGCTGGGTTTGTGGCCCTTGAGCATCATTATCCATTCGGAAACCTGATCTGTTAATTATCAGCATTTTGGTTATGTTCTTTCCATAGCTGTGCATTCATTCATAAACACATAGATATCCACAGGTGATTACAATACCAACACAAATAGTTTCATTTTCAAAACTCACAAATACACAGAAACATTAAAGGTAAAGACAATAAATGATCATGTATGTCAGAGTACATACAATACTGTTTGGAGTCACTTTTTGTAACTGTGCAACATAATTGCAAAATGGTTTCTAATGATCAGGAGTGATGGTTACTGATAAAGGGCCTCTGTATGCCTATGAAGATATTCCATTAAAAAATCAGCCTTTTAGAGCTACAATAATCATTTAAAGCATTAATAATATCTACATTGTGATCCATTTCCTGTTATTTTTATGGACAAAATTTGCTTTTCTTCCAATAACAAGGACATTTCTAAGTGAGCCCAAACTTTTGAACAGTATTATACCTGCAGTGTATGACATTAGAGAGGTGATAGAGAGATATATAGATAGATAGATAGATAGATAGATATATAGATAGATGGATAGATAGATAGATAGATAGATAGATAGATAGATAGATAGATAGATAGATAGATAGATAGATGTTAATATGTCTGTTTGCAGCTGATCCCCTGAAGCAGAAAATAAGCAGATTCCAGTATGTGTTTTCTCAGCCTGGGGAGTAAGGTCTATACAATGTAATTCTCCCTTCTTCACACCTGAATAGTCCGACAAGCACAAGTAAGAGAAAGAGAAATGAGAAAGGAAACAAGATAGTGAGTGATGATGACATAGTGTTGCAATGAGAAAAATAAACTAATAGTTTATTAAACAAAAATTAGCAATTTTTGTTTCCAGTGTTTGTATTCCAATAAACAGATGCAAGATTATAAGAAGATAAAAAGCGTACAGGTGGTTACTTATTGAAAGGGCAGTATATATAGTATATACTGGTTATATTAGTAAGTACACTATAGATGAAAGGCATCACATACACAGAAGGCATTCCTTGAAAGGGTAGCTGAGGAGAAACTAGAGGAAAAGGGAAATTGCTTAAATATAATGCTGCATGTGCCGGTACCTGCCACAAATCTCAGCTTCCATAAACTAAATGTTTAAACTAAATTCTCCAATTACACAGATTGACCAAAAAAAATACAAGATATAGGTAGTTTTACAAAATCAGTTCAGTTATATAATGTTTTAAGTTTCCGTGGAAACAACCTATCAGTGCCTGGTTTTATGTCACATGACTATTAAGGGTCACTGGCAAAAAATCTGAATGAAGCAAAGCGTTTTAATTATGCCACTATATGGGACAGCTCTTTTGAATATACACGTAAGGTTTTTAGAAAGTGTGATATATGGTGCGTAATCCAACATTATACATATTATGGTGCAAGAGACAATTTTGTACTTTCCCTTATTGCCTGACCTGTATCTCTTTTATCAATCACCCCCCGCACCGAAATTGGAACCGCCCAGCCGCCGGACCAATTGGCACAGTGCTGTCTAAACGCATGGGCACAATGGGCAGTTGCCAAGGGGCCCCGTGTTCTAGGGGTCCGGTGGTGAATCACGGGGTGCCCCCCCCCCCAGTTTTCACTATGGTACCTTATGTGCCCCGCCTATATATTGTTCCTAAAGTCGCCACTGAGAATGAGTTCAGTGTAGATGAAATGTGTAAGGAAGAAGATTCATGTCTCAATTAAAACAAGCACTTGGACTTCAAATAAGTATTGTGTTTTCTGTTTGCGTGTTAGAATGTTCTAAGTGTTCAATGTATTAGTGATGGATGCATCTTAGTGATAAAATATGGAGAGAAATTCACTTTGTATTGGTGGCTGGGTAACGCATGCTTTGGACGGCATATACTGTTTGAGGCTGTCTAATGATGTTAATAGCATTCTCAGCTGAGGGCAGACAGACTCTTTACATGAGACTCGGCTAATGTTGGACTGGATTATGCTGGGAACCAGCCTGGCCTCACTGGCCACGTGTCAGTGGAAGGACAGTACAAATAAATCTGGATCCAAAACAATCCCTATGTTATAAATAACAGGGCCGATGTCTCGGTTAAACCTTAGCTGCTGCCAAGAAATTCATAGTAAAAGATACATTTCACATGGTGCTTTTAATAGACAGCGCCTTTTGTATTAATACTGACAAGCTGATTTTTAGTAAGCTTTAAAGACAAATCATTATTTAAATGACCTAAAGGTATGGTAGGTGTTTAAAAGGGCAGCCCAAACACAGCATTTCCAAAATCCAAGATAACTTTGATGGATCAGTGGATCCTGTAATTAGCACTGAGTGAAATGCAAGCTGCATACTGAAAATGCCACCTGGGGATTTGGACACTTCTGAAAATGCGCATGCATATTGGTTTGGTGAATGGATCAAGAAGAAGCTTTTAATGGTAAAAACATTAATTAGGTTTTCACAACATAGCTGAAAAATTGTCTCCTTAGTCTGGCTTAATGTGAATCTGTTGGTACAAAGCAAAAAAGATATGGATTTGTCACTATATTTGTAAAACATATCATGTGTTTCCAATTGTAAATGTAAATAACTGAACAATGAATTACTAGTGAAATAATTAAGAAATTACTGAAATTAGTTTTTAGCTTTTTCTTTTTGCTATGATGTCATATGCCAGCACCTAGAAAAGTGGACAAGTGCAAGCTAGGTCTTTGGTCATGCCTAGGGCAGCGACAACAACACTCGAAATGAAAATGTCCATATGTATTCCATAACAGGTTCTTTGTGAGCAGAAGAAAAGGTTCTTATAGCTTCTGAGCTAAACAAGAAGCTTCTTAAGTTTTCCATCTACCATAGTCATAAAATTCACCATCCCTTGAGCTACATAAAATGATTATGGTGGGTATAAAATGTGTGTATGATGTTTATAATTCTCTGCATATATATGTAGTATATGTTTCTACATATCCTTATAATAACTCTTCCACAGTGCATGGTCTTTATGTGGAGTTGTATCAGTAACAATCTGTTTTACAGTCTCGAGATGTGTTTAAGTGCTCCAGGGAGCCATAAATATAAAGAGCTGTATAAAGGGACCTTATAAAGTGAGACAGACGGGGTGAGGAAGGGATGGGAAGACAGTAATATAATGGAGTGAATATCATTATTATTATTATTGCATCATATTTATATACCACTTGATTCTGTACCACAATTATAAACGTAATAAGCAGTATGTGTTGCAGAAATTGTATTATTATTGTTATTATTATTATAATTAACCATGATTAATTTATTGCCAGATATAAAGTTATAAAAATATTGTTTTTTTTTATTCTCTTCCACCTTCCCTGTGCCTTTTTTGTCTTGAGCATTATGCAGAGCTACTAAGCCCTTTCCCGAGTGCTAAAGTCTGCACCCTAGCCTTTACATTAAGCATCATAAAGTTTGCTGCTGGGTATGTAAATGTACTCCAATAGCCTATGTGCATGGTTTTTAGCAGAGTGCCTGTATAGATATGTAGCACTATATACCAAACTGGATCAACACAGATCTAATTGACTCCATAGAACCCCCAACTCCCTGCCAGTTGGCACTACCACTCCTACCAACCATGAAAAGGATGAGTGGACAGGAAAGCTGTACCTTCAGATGGATCTGTGAAAGAATGTAATCCCTCAGCTCACTTAGCTCACAATATTTCTAAGCTTACCCCCTTGTCCTTCCAAACATTGTCATGTACCCCCTCTGCCCACGCCCTACACTGTCTCTGTGACTAACTGTATATATTTGAGATATTTGAGCGCTCAGATTGTTCTAACGTACAATTGCTGAAAATATACCTATCTTTTTGGTTAAAGCGTGTGTTACACAATGGATATTTTAATGCATGTAACAGGATATATTTACAACCACTGCAAACATTTAAAGGGATTTTCTTCTTTGCTTTCTCAGTGGTGCTTTTTTAGTGCCAAAGGTTAATTGCAATAGGGATGAAGGGAACTGTAATCCAACAACAGTTGTAGAGCAGTCATTTGCATAACTATTCTTTAGATCTTCCTGCCTCAATTACCGAAATACTCCAATACTGTCAGGATAAAATATGTTATTACTAGCACCATGCAAGGGTGTAACATATGCCTCATATAGTGTAAGGGGGGGCAATAGTCTTAGGTGGTCCCTAATTTGGTGTCTGGCTGGGTCATTTGATGCTGGTACCAATGATGTCTGGTGTTAAGAGCTTATGTAATTATTTATTAGCACACAGGCTTAAAGTATTTATTATCATGTGACTGTTTTACTTTTTACATTCATGAAATAACCCCACAAGCGGGAGCTGTCACCATTACAACTTTTATAATAACTAATTAATTTATTCGAGCTATCTATAGTGATGCCTGGGCATTGCCCCTGGAGCTCTCTTGCTCCTTATAGGAACTAAGAAGGGGGTAGATTAAGGAGGTGGAGCTAGCCATGCGTAGGTTTGGAGGTTGGCCATTCATAGTGATGGGCTAGCCCCCAAAATAATTGAGAAGCCAAGACACCAAGAAGGGGTGGGATGGGTGCAGAAGTGGTAAGGGCCAAATACAGCACCTTCACCCGTAGATTAAACACACTACTCCAGGAATCACATCTGATTTCTGGAGCTTCCAGGTGAAATACAGAGAGTTCCCATGTAAACCTATAGCTTGTGTGTTTTATTTGTCAAGCAGTGTAGAGCCCTGCGCAGGACTGCTTTTTTAATCCCGCTCCCGCCCGCTCCCGCTGTTTTTAATCCCGCTCCCGCAATGTGAGTGTTCCGCTCCCGCCCGCTCCCGCCACATTTGTGGCCAATCCCGCCCGCTCCCGCCACATTTGTGGCCAATCACGCCTGCCTCCAGGAACAAGGCGGAGTCACAGGAAGTGACATCACATCACGTGACTCCGCCTTGTTCCTGGGCGGAGCAAGATAGGAGACACTGTTATGGAGCAGCGAGAAGACAGCCTTGCGGGACTGCGCGGGATTACCGGGACCCGCAGGTACAGTGCCTGACCGCCCGCTCCCGCCCGCAGCCCCAGCAAGACCACCCGCGCCCGCAAGTTTTTTGGCGCCTCACAATGCAGTCCTCTAAAGCAGTGTTATTATTTTTGACCATATAACCCCTTCCTATGCTATATGTAAAAGCCATCTGGAACATATAACAACTGTACAGTGCATGTGCTAACAAAGTTAAGCATACCCAGAAATTAACTATTTTCTAGAAGTCTTGTGATAGTTGAAGTTAGAAAAGAGAAAAGGTTTATGTTTTTGTCATTTAGATATTCTAGGGATGATATTTACACATTGTTTCATACTTTGCTAAAGCCTATGTATAGAACTGAACCTGCCTGAATACAAAAGATGTGTACATAAACGGAAAAAAGGTTTTGGTTTACACTACCATTTAATTGTCAGTACTGCCAGCCGCACATATCCCCTGCCTCTTCTACTTTCCTCCAATTTGATTAGACTCCCTCGCTACAGGAAATGTTAGTAAATAGGAAGTAGCTCAAAGATTAAACAAATGAAATTAAAAATAAAAATGTATGCGTCTGTATGCTTTTGTGTATTGATAGTAGTAGTTGTCAATGTATGTGTTGGTATGTGTTTTTATGACCATTGTGTTAATGTTCATGGGTGTACATAAGGGAAAGAGACTCAGTTTATATACAGAAAATGATAATATTCTTTATCTGGGTCATAATTGTTCTTTTTTAACTTGGTGACTCTCTTTGTCTGGTTGGCCCAGTGTGCACACTGAATGTGCCCTAGTGTCTTTACCACGGTCTCGTCTGTTCTTCGTTTTACTCTGACCAGTACACTGTGCTTAATATTACACTTCTGCATTATATATAATAAAATGTAACATAATATAAGATAGAGTCAGACACCAGAGCCTCTGCCAGAACGACATCGACCTCAGCTGGGGTGGCCCTCACTGCAATCAGCCCTCAATTACCAAGACGAAGGAAAAACGCAGCTTGGTTAGAGAGAAGAGGAATTATAGCTGCAACTTGCAATCACAGGAAAATGGTGAAATTCAAGACTCTCTTTGATAACACATAACCTGATGAACACTGTGAGGCACCAAGTGCCCAGCTTGCATCATCTCACAAATCTGTCCCTGTGAACCTTTTTTTGAAGGAAGATGGTGATATATCAGTATGAATCTTTCTTATCATCTCATGCATGTACCTTTATGGCTAGCTAGATGTACCTGCCACAAAAAGGGTCTCTAACAGGGATGTAATGTTACTGGTTGGACTGGATCTGCAGGGAGTAGGTAGTAGCAGGAGATCAATGGTGCAAACAGTACCTACCTACCTACTCCCCGCAGATCCAGCCCAACCAGTAACATTACATCCCTGTTAGAGACATTACTGGCAACGTCAGGTTTGGAAGAGAAGACTGCAGATCAAGTCACGGTCAGTGTATTGTCCAGTTCTGTAGACTGTAGATTGACATGTGATAAATGGATAGCTGGGTTTGGTACACTTGACTGTAGACCAAGTATTCGGTGGTTAGCAGCAAGGTAATGCATTGCCCAAGAGCAAAGTTTCCAAAGCAAGATCAGACAAAGTAAAGATCAGTGCATGCAAGGTCAGAAAGCATTTATGTGCAGCGTGCCCACAAATGGTACCATGAAATATGGGGTTGGTAGTCAATTATTTCCAGGGCTGGTTTTAATTCCTAGTCCATCCCTGCTAGTATCTGATGGGCCAACGAACTGAGACCAGAGGCCAATTGATTCCATGCTACTGCATGAGCCGCTAGTGACTGTTTGCAAGCAACCAGTACTGGTTACAGTAAGATAACAGCTTGTAAGTTCTAAAGTACATGCTGCTTCCGCAAAATGTTGCAATGTAACATTTGTCAGAATGCTCCCAAATCCCCATTTTTAAAATGGCATATTTAGATTTATTTAAATACAAATAAATGTAGAAAATACATTTGTGTGTTTTATAATAGTGAGCAGTTAGGTTGAAATCTCATTAAAATGATCTGATGAAAAGGTTTTTTAAAAGGAAATGGTATAGAACTTATGTACTGGTTGTTTCTTTAAGATTTATATGCTAGTTAATAGAAATTGTGATTGAGAGTAATTTTGAAAAATTCATTCTAAATATGTATACTGATGGGAATGGTAGAAGAAATTAAGAGCCAAGGGTAGGGCTGCTTTTTTCAAAACACAGTATAAAGTAGGAATGAGTGGGTTTCGTTTCCTAGAAACAGTGCCTACACAAGCATTAGGAAAATGAGGCTTTTAACAGAAACCACTCACATGCTGAGCGCCAAAACCAAAAATGAAGATATGGTTGGTAATGTAAATCATTCAGTGCTTGTGCCAGACAAATGTCACATTACTACTTGTGTTACTTGCTTTGTGTTCTTGAACATTAAGATAAGGTTATGGCCTAGTGGCACACTAACTTATCCCCTACCTCTATTTTAAAAGGGTGCCTTATTCCCAGTTAATAGACTATAACTGTCTTTGTTCCGAGCACCAGTAACTTAAGTATTGCTTGCTTCTGTTTTATTTATACACGTGTCTAAATGTGAGAGTAAATGAATTTTAGAGAAAGTTTAGTTATTTCATATTTGGTGCACAAAGTCTTCGAAATTGCTAGCATTCACTGGTTTGAATCTTCAGGATTATATTTTTTTTTAAAAAAGAACTCAATATGGTCAACATCCTATGAAAAGCATTTATACGCTAACACAATACTTGCTGCAGGAAAATGCTTTTATTTTGCAGCTGGGGTTTAGACACTCTGTGCTATGCACGGTTCCATAAGCAAACATGTAAACACAGCCTTTCACACTTGTTTGCTTATAAAGACACTTCTAAACTACTCCTCCCAAGCATCAATTGAAATGTGCATTTGTTAAAAATCCTATGCACTCATTGCACGCTCCTGTCCCTTGCTCACAGCCGAGCCCTGATCAATATTTATCAACAGATTTTGTCGTGGATCAATATTTTTCGTCATATTTAAAAAATCTGAGTGCTTAGAATGTCAATCAGTTCTCTTCCTCCCGTACAGCCCCCTCCTCATACACAGGACTGGTCGGCATACCCCAGCCCCAGAACAACCCCCCCCTCCTCCTTGCTTTGAAGCTTTTCTTTAGAAATTAAATATTAAGAGACAAAACCTTGCATGTGCTGAATAAGCCTCTCTTCAAGGACATAGTAACCCCCCGCCACCACATGCACACAAATCCCCTGCACTCAAGCCTTCGTTATTTCATTCACTCCATTCCATCCTTCCCTTCATTATTTTTTTATATTTTTTTTTTCTATGAAGGAAACCCAAATTCTTCATTTTACTCCAATATCTTTACTCGCCTTTTATTTTTTTTAATCCATCTTACATGGCTTATTTTATTAATGTTTTTTTACTACTACTACAAGTCCTAAATGACACTGTTTTCCTATTTCAGTTGCTTAGTTGTTCCGTGCTTTTACCATCCATCTTCCTGTGCTTATTCCCCTTGTTTTGCTCTGCTTTCTCTCTCTTTATACATTTCTCTTTTCCTCATCACTTCCTTTCCTACCATATTCCGAATGCTTCCCTGTCCCCTGTTGTAATTATGTTCTGTGCCATTCACACCTCCTCTACCCTGTTTGCAGCTCCCTCTGTCATTCCTTCTGTTCACCAGCGCACTCCTCCCCCACACTCACCAGAAACCTTGACTTATAAGAAAAATAGTCTATCAGTCTACACTGTTTACAATTTAATCTCTCTCCCTGTTTCATTGCGTCTCTATTACATATTCACTCTCACGCTCAGATAATCCCCTTCTAGATTAAAGGGGTCAGTAAATCAGAGCCATGCTAAACCACACAGTGACAAACATATTTTCTTACTTTAGATATGTCTACCAGAGAATGCAACAATATGGTTTGTTATGTACCAAAAAGTAGAAAATTCAAAGTTATTGTATGGAGTCTGTCCAACAGTTGACAGAATAACACATCATATGATTTTTTACAATGTCTTCTACTTCCTATGATTCATAGGGATACAAACATTTTGCAGAGCAATGTACACCCCATGTTCACCAAAGAAACCAAGAGGGGTTGCTCCAACCATAGAAGCCACTGCTCGTTGTCCTACTTTATATAATTTACAGAGGAGTCACACATGTCCTTAAGGCAGAAAACAGTCCATTAACATGTGTGATGAGGAGTCAACAGTTTTAGATGTAAATTACAGTTGGCTCAAGATTGCCATAGCACATGTTTTATATATATATATTTCACATGACAATAGGGTGGTACTATCAAAATATGTTGATCAAGCAGAGAGTTCAAACTGTTCATACCCAAATGCAATGAAGCTCCTGTTATGCTACTGCCCACTGGAGTATTCTTGCTCTGGCTAACATGAGCTCAATTATGGATCCAGGTCCTGTGCTGCATTACCGGGGACAAAATACTTGGTTGTGCTCCCCAGTGGGTCGCTGCTCAGTGAACCAATTGGATATCCCAACCATGAATATTCTTCTCACTGTATCCATTCCATATTGTCTTCTATTACACTTTCTTCTCTCATTTGAAGTAATGCCCGTACCTGATTTCACACTTGTATTCTTTTACACTTATTCTTGTATTTTTCCTTAGACTCTTTCCTCCTCCATAATGCTTTTATTTCATCCTGCTTATTTCTCATAACCATAAAGGAATGTCTTCCTATTCACTACTATTTCTTGTCCTTTCTCCTACTTGATGCTTTCTTCTTATTTCATTCCTCCCCTCTAATTCACTCTTTTTACTTTTCCCATAGCCCAATTCCTGAGGTGTACTATGGTTCTGTGAGAGGTTGGTGATAAACTGTATAGGATATTTTCCTCTGTTCACTAAAGTGCTCACAGTCACAGTGTACAACGTGAAAGACAGCTACTGTAACTTCAGTCTGCCAGGACATTTGTAAATGCATCCCAACGATCTAATTATATATGCAAGCACATTAGACATCTTGACAGTGTAGTTAATTTCTATTCAGATTATTTAAAGAGGATTCATAAAGAAATTTTTTTTCTCATATCTCTGGGAATCTTTGGAGATACAAACTAAAAATCCAGTTTGCAAAAGATCTTTTGTTGTATTAAAATGCCACCTGTCTGTCACAGACACCTGCTAAATGTGGATGCTGTTATACCTCCATGTTCTTCAACACCTCATACAAAAAGGTTAAAATGCAAGTACATTTTGGGGACGAAATTTTAAATGGAACCAATCTTTGAGTGCTTGTCTTTACATTAGTCAAGCTGAGCATTTTCTAAGGAGCAGCATGTCTGTAATGTCATTTGGCCATAGTGTCTGCTAAGGAGTTAGTGTGAGTTGTCATCTAGAACAACAGGGTTTTATGTTGCATATGGGCACATTTATCTATCCAAATACATCAAATATATGTATAGAAAGGTTGCCCAGGCCCATTGGAATTACATTGGAATTAAACTGTAAGTTCACAATAGTATGTCTTAATGTGTAATAATGTTATTGTTTTAATGTTACTCTTTCACTGTCACCTTCTTGTCATAGTATTATAAAATCTGTATAAATAAAATGTAACGTAAATGAGTGTCACAAAAAAATAATATTTTACATATTTTTTTGAAATAAATAAAAACTTCCACTCACACTTTCAGAAGGGTTCAACTTAAAACAATGTATAGGGTCGTTCATCTTTGAAAATATTGGGAATAATGTATGAAACATGAACCTGAGGTTTTAATATTTGTCTTATCACCAGTTGAATCTTCCTTTTTGTTATTACTTATTGATTTACTTAGAGCAGTGATGGTGAATGTTTTTGGGCCTAAGTGCCCAATTTTCTGCATGAAACCAAATGCCAACACTGCATATTAAACATGGAAAATACGTTTTTTTTTCGAATACAAAATTACAAGAGTGATCAATTTGCCCATATAAAATACGTGTGTTGGTTTTTTAAGCATAGAAACATAGAATGTGTCAGCAGATAATAACTATTTGGCCCATCTATCTGCCCAAAAAAAAACACATAAAAAGAGGGTCTATTCATGAAAAGGATTTTATTAAATAACAATAGCATTTGCACTGAAATGATATCAGTGTATAACAAAAATAAATGGAGCCTAACAATTCACAGTACTTGTCCTGCATAGACTGCCAACTATTCTACTTGAGGATCAAGAACTTTACATTAGAACTATCCTGTTAAATCTAAATGTATATGAACAGAGTGTGTGCAAGGTGCTGGTGTATGTATATATATATATATATATATATATATATATATATATATATATGTTTGGACATTTAGATTAAACAGTATGGGTGAATTAAGATGTTAGAAGTTAATGTTAGATTCATCAATTGAATTCCAGTATATATATTTATATACATTGAACTTCTATGAACCTACACAATAATAGATACATTTTTCAGATTTGAGACTGGGATAGAGGTTCACCTTCCAGCTCCACTCGAGTGGTTTAAGGGGGAACGTTTAAATGTCTTGGAATGGCCTAGTCAAAGCCTAGACCGCAATCCAATTGAGAATCTGTAGTATGACGTAAAGATTGCTGTACACCAGCTGAACACGGCCAACCTGAAGCAGTTGGAGCAGTTTTGTCTAGAAGAATGGGCATAAATCCCAGTGGCTAGATGTACCAAGCTTTTAGAGACGTACCCCAAGAGACTTGCTGTTTAATTGATGTAAAAGGTGGCTCTACAATGTATTGTCTTGGGGGGGTGAATAGTTATGCAAGCTCAAGTTTTCTGGGGGGGGGTTGTCTTATTTCTTGTTTGTTTCACAATAAAAAATATCTTGCATCTTCAAAGCGGTAGGCAGGTTGTGTAAATCAAATGATACAAACCCCCAACAAATCCATTTTAATTCCAGGTTGTAATGCAACAAGATAGGAAAAATGCCAAGGGGGTGAATACTCTTGCAAGGCACTGTACAAGACACAATGTTATCTATATAGAATTATTTGTGCAATGTGATTGCTGCACTAGATTTTCTCTACAAAAAAGGATGGCGCCTCAATATTAGCTATTATTGCTTCTTGGCGTGCTTTTTTTTCTTTTTTCATTTCAGTCTTCACAATCTCTGCATTTCTCCACTTTCCCTTTTCTAATTTAATCTTCCTTCTTTCAAATGCTCCCTTTCCCCCTAATCTAATAGCTGTCTTCCTTTCCTGCGTCCCCATGCTGCCCGATCTCTAGTCCAGGCTTTCTCCTGTGGGATGCTGAGCCCAGGGTAAGAAGTGTTAATTGGAAGATACGTTGGAATAATAGAGAGACTGCTGTCTGCCAGCCGTATGTGAAACTCGGCTTCAGTGACATTGCTATTGAGTATTTCTAGGCGCTGCAAATAAATATTGGAAATACAGACCCAGCAAAACACAGATATATGTGCATTTACAAACACAGTATATATATCCTACAGGATAAAAATCCTCTGTTTAATAAAAATATAATCAACCTACTCAGGAATATAATATTGACCATATAACACCTTTCTTGTTGGTAATGAAAAGTCTGTCACCATGCCCTGTCTGTGAACAGCAGTAAATGACTTGCCAAGCAAAACCCTCCAGACAATTACAACTATGGCTGAAATGATTTGTATTAAATTTATCATTTTTGGTCACTTTTAGTATTTTGAATATTCAAAGTCAGATCAGCAAAGGCCAGTATTTTATCGACCAATGGCAAGGCTTCAAATAAGGTGGGTTTTTTATTATTAATGCCTTTCTTAGACAGGGTAGACATGTTGTGCACAGACATTGGCATTAAGAGTGTTTACTGCCTACCAATACATTCTCCCCTATTGGCCATGTTTAGGATTGGAATCCATGCCATTGACATGGTAGAGTAGCATCTCACAGGCTGATGGAAAAAAGATTACATTTTCTTTATTTTTTTTAAATTTATATTTTTAAATGTATAGAAATAGATGATGACAGTAATAATAAATCTGTTGGTACTGTTTCCTTCTACTGTAAAAATTCTGTCTATATAGAATTTATACATAAGAATTGAAAAGTCACAGCTAAACCTTTTTGTCTGCACTACAGTAACGCCCATGACATAGTGACATGGGTTTCTAGTGGAATAAAGTGTTTTTAAAATGTTATACAATAAAAAAGGATCACTGGGCTGAGGAACAGATCTGCCAATTAATATTCATACTAATTATCTAATTATCAGGTTGCTGTAGAGCCCTCAGGGGAGTTTGGGGCAAAAGATTTCCCCAAATCCCTGTTCTATCTTTCTCACTCTGTTAACAGGCCGGTGGGGTTCCATAGAGTCTCATTAACTCTTTTATCTCCACAGATACATTTTTCCCTTCAAAATTTTTTATTGCAAGGTACTTTGTGAACAATTACATTTACATTGAATTACATTTTATGTATAGAGTGCCAGCCAATTTTGTAGTCATATAACATTATGGAGCGTTTCAATAAAACTAATATTTACAATATACAAAATGACAATAAGATTAAAACAAAGTAAGAGAGTCTTGTGAGTTTACAGTCTTGGCACTCTTGAACTACTAACACTTCTCCGTATGCATGCTCTCAATGCTAGGAATCACATTTAAATAGAAGTATACTAACTTTATGCAATTGTATGGATAATATAGTGAAAATGTTATTGTGGCCTTTGGGTTCACAAAACATGTTGGAGTTTGTGTTTGTAAGGGATTGACAGAAGCAGGTTCTTTCTATTGCCCACTAGTGGCAAATTGGGGTGCTGCAGCCATTGCCTAATTAGTGCCAGTTTGCTGGTAAATTCCCCTAACGAGCACAGATTAATCTGTTTGTTCAGGGACTGCTGAGCTGAGAGCTGCTGAATTAACCCTCTCAATCCCCACTGTATTAAAAATCTTGTTATTAATACACTTGGAATACATATGCACAGGTAAACGACTCTTCAAATGCTGGCGATAAACATTGCCACAGAGTAAAGTGGAACTCCTATTTTTTTTAATACAAGTATCACATAAAAATGAGTTATATGCTAGCTATGTTATGTGCTTGCTACATTCTAGCCGACTTGAGCACTGCACTGACTCCTAAACATACCGCCATGCAGTGAACAATAGATTATAAAGCACTATTACAATAGAGTGGCAGTGAAAACTATCAATAAACATTAAAACTGACAATTAAATTAATACATGTTCAAACACACTGTTACAGAGGAAGACCTCTTGTGCACTTACAGTTTTTTCTAATTAATTTAAATGGACCCTGGGTAAACCTCTAATGGGCCCCATACATATATGTTATGTTTTCAAACAGGCAATGCATGCCAAACCCTGTTGTTTTATGGCACAACTCATCCTGGACAGAAAGTTTCAATAGATGTTGCTGTTACCAACATACATGCAATGCAAACATTCCGCACAACCCCTCCACACTGAGCGTTTTTGACATTTGTATCATGCTTGTCCAATCATAATTATTTTCTTTGTGTTTTGTGTACCTACACCAATTATATATTGCTTTTAAAGGACAGATAGGGTTTTCTTTTGATACCATTTCTTTAGTACAACACTGAGTGCTGTGTTACTCCAGCTGCCATGCATTCCTGTCTCGGTCCATGTATGACTGCCCTCGGGGCAGCCTGAGTCCACATACTCCCTTATACACAGACCAAAGCCTAATGTATCAGTGAGTCGCTGTTAGGATTTTTACACATTGCTGACCAGCCCAGATAAAGTGCCCCCCTGCAGCATGCGAGATGTATAGACTTATGAGAACTAGAAATCATACATTCCTTTCCTTGTATGAAGACAGTCTGTAGAAGATATACTGCCTTTAAAAAGACATTCTGAGACTGTAACCCTAGGAAAAGCCTTCTTAAACTATGAAACAGGATATTCTGTCCACCTTAAATAAGTTGCTGGTTGATACCAGTTAACAATCTCAACAATCTTTACTGTTTT
The DNA here is from genome assembly GCF_027358695.1 of Spea bombifrons. Lineage (NCBI taxonomy): Eukaryota > Metazoa > Chordata > Amphibia > Anura > Pelobatidae > Spea > Spea bombifrons. The sequence continues at coordinate 74,167,137 of NC_071090.1, forward strand.
CAACAGGAATTCCATGCTTTGTTAAGAATGATAAGAGGTAGCACAGGCTGGGTTGTCTGGTAGTGCAGGGGTCATGGAACCTAAGAACATGTTATCTGCTTTATTTGCTTTTACTTATATGCTACACCATTCTGGGGTATCAATGTGCAACAAGGGGACACAGCTGCCCTAGGACTGACACATAACAGTCCCAGCTGCCCCCTCTGCATGATGCCATCCTTACTGCTGAGTGCTGGGATATGATGTCATTAAGGACGTACGGCACCTATGAACAGCATGCTATGGAGGATGTGTCACATTTTATATAATTTGTGGAAATGCTCTAGGGCGCAGGGTAGTCTGTGCCGTAGTTCTCTCCTGCCAACAGCCTCTTCAGTAAACAAGCCTCTATGTGTTGTGCAACAAAAATATCAAGTTAAGTAGGTTAAGGGGGATGCAAAGATATTTTTATGCTATGAGTAATAATACCCATGCAGTTGTAACCAATGTCTATGACTATATGAGCCAGCCACTCCGTATCACCCATGATCTGTCTACCTGATGAGCTATCTAGGGAGCAGAGAGACATTGACTTCTGTCGGCAAAGATTTCTGCTAGTGAGCATAGTGCTTCAGTTTACTTTTACTTTGGCGTTTCTTTATCATAATGATTATCCCACTTTGGTTATCAATTTTCTCCAATAGGTTAGAGGTTCTGTTCTGTGTCAGGCCTAGGGCAATACCCAAAGTACACACGCCACTGTATGTGTGTGTATATATATATATAGATAGAGAGAGAGAGTGTATTGGTAGGGGATACTAGTGTACAGGGCTGCAAAATATGACAGCACTACATAAATAAAACGATAATACAATGAATAAAACTACAACCTGTAACACTACAAAATGAAGATATGGAGAAAATGATCCAACATTGTCGGGAATGAGACCGCCAAACAGAACATAGTCCAAACATGGAGCCTATGATTAAGGACCATGAGGCTCGAAATATGTTCTACTACTGCCTGATGTTTGTCCCCACTGTCTATCGCTACTAATAAAGCCCTTTACGTATCCAGATTCCGGTGTTGTTGTTTGGCAGTCTCATTCTCCACAGCGTTGGATCATTTTCTCAAAATCTTCATTTTGTATTGCTTTCGCCTTAGACACCAGATCCTAGGTCTGCTGATCGGGTAAGCCTGCCCCCCCTGTATTCGGAGCAGCACATATTGTTTTATATAGCTTACTACTGTTTGGTATTTTTTTAGCTCCTAAGTACCTCACCATCAGAATTTATTGTATGTTTGACTGCTTTCTTACATTTGTCTGATTAGGTAGGACACGAGAAATAGCTTGCCCGTTTCTCTACCCAGTAAAATTTAAATTTTATTCCTAATATCGGAGTGAAATAAAACCATGATCCAGACTGAAAAAGAAAAATGCTAGAAAAATAGTAAAGGAAAAAAGGTGGACTTAAAAGTAGATTCTAGGAAGAATGGAGTATGTGACATTGGGTTTATCAATACCAATATAGATAGCTGTTGGTCACTCCTGCTCCAGTCAGCTCACATCATCAGTATTAAATTGCTGTACGCTATAACAACATAAATCCTATTACATTTTTTTTAAAACACTACAAATGTATGTGTGGTATGTGATATCACATTAAATTACAAAGAATTGGCTTAATATATGTGACAAATTGTGATATTATTGAATATTGTAGTTATTCAATTACGATATTAGTTTACTTTGTATTTCTCACTTATATTCAACTTTTTAATAACAGTTTTTACATAGTGGCATGTTGGCTCCCTCTAGTGGCTTCCTTGCAAATTGTTTTTCTTGGAGAAATCTTGAACATGGTCCAGCCAAACCATACAGGTAGCAAAAGATAGCAGAAGTAATTGCCCTATAGCGGCAGATGCCTTGGGTTGTTGTCTGAGATTTCTTTTAAAAATCATCTCTCATGAAGGGGATATATTGAAGCATTTGAAGTAGAGGTGAACATCTATCCTGTCAATTTAATTGGGGTCCTCATGATGGACATATAACTTAATATATTATATATTATATTTTAACGCATATTGGAGTTCATTTGGCACGGGAATTGGAGCATTTATTATTGTTAGTGAAGCCTCCTCTCAATGTATCTACTATAACAAAACAAAGTTTCACAGTCCAGACATTTCTACTTCTAGACCTTTTAATGCCATCTAAACATCCATTTATAGTATGTGCAAGTATTCTTCAGTCTGTATTTAATGGTATTGGCAATATCACTGGGACCTTTGACTTTATTACATTGAAGATAGAAATGATCATTGCACCTGTGGATAAGTTTAATATTTAAATAATACATACTTTACTAATGATAACATAATTAATACAAGAAATGTGTTCCCTCATTCATTCATTCATTCATTCATTCATATGTTTTCACCAAGTTGGTTTGCTATAACAGTTCATCTCTCTGTGCAGGAGAGTTTCTGGGGTCTTCCTCCACATTTTTGATCTAAATGCTTTAAGGGAAATTCACTTTTCACAGTATCACACAAAGACCATACTTTAATTGTGCAAAGTTGGTTTGCTAGAACTGACATCCTCTATACTTATGTAGATTCATTTTGTTTCATTTTCTGCGACATTCAGAAACTAATTTTCTATTCTAAAAGGTTTCATATTTGTTGATATCTTAAACCACTTTCTCCATCAAATCATACTTCATATGTAGACATTCTTTGAATTGATTAGTATGAACTGCTTTCATATTATTCACATCCTGCATCCTTTTCCCTACTATTTTATCTCACAGGTCAGTCAACACTTTTGTATTGTGCCTTTGCACCTGAAATAATTTATCTGTCATCTTTATACTGACGATATACTGCTGACTGTTTCCTCTGCTCATCTTTTCCTGTCATCTGTGCTTCCAACCTTCTTTTCTATTAATGCATCTATGTCAGTAGATGATATCATATTTGTAAAGTGCATAATCCTGACAGATAATACCATATGCAGCCCATTTTGGAGCATCTACCTCTTTGAGGCTTTACTTGCGCATTCATTTAGATCCTTATCTATTGTCTTGTCTTACAAAATGTGTCAATTAAAGCTTTGATCCTTATGTACAAGGTCCATTTAAAAAGTTTCCACTTGTATATATCCCACACAGAGAAAGAGGGAAAGGGAGGGAATTGTCCAAGAGATGGTGGTTGTTGTATGTGAGCAGATAGTTGAACAATCAGTCTCCACGGAGGAGCAAAGAAGGACTTAAATTTGCTAGCTGATTCTCCTACCGGACTCGGGTGTCTTAAGGGAAACAGGATTCCCAGGGAAGGAATAGCTTCTGGAATTTCTTGGGGGAATCACTCATGAATGCTGTTAGCTGGTCCATGACGATCACCTCATCTACCAAGAGTTTCACCTCCACTTCGGGCCAACGCCTTCCTGGCTGCCAAAACTAGTGGCTAGAGCATTTGGTAAGCCAGCGGGATCACTGACACAGGGGCATGTTTTGTCTGAGTATTGTTTTATATGCCTGTTCTTTGTGTGGTGCGGATGGAGATATTTGCTGGGGCTTCCCATATGTTCTACCAGTCCTCCCCATCTAACGTCTTGTCTATGTCCCTTTCCCATTGTTTGACGTATGGGAGTGGCTGTGGTAGACCTTCCAGCACCATATGCAAATACATGTGGAAAATCATACATTTCAAGGTAGACCTTCCAGCACCATATGCAAATATATGTGGAAAATCATACATTTCAAGGTAGCCGAAGTTAGATGAGTGTTTTCCAGCTAAATCTCATTTGTAAGTGTCTGAAATAGTCCACTCTTTGCAGTGGGGCAATTGTTTTAAGTGTGTTGAACGATTTGATTCACATAATCACACAAGTACATGCATCTCTATTGCGAACCCCATCCCTAAGCATCACATTATGCCACACTATACATAATGCATAAGGGCCTGATGTTCAGACTATATATAATGTTTTAAGCCAACACAAATTGCAATGTTGCTGCAAGATGTCATATTGATAGCATAGGAACCTGACCTAATTCAATATCATATATTCCATATCAAGAGAACAAACTGATCCACATGTTCGTGCTTTCTCAGATCCTGGCATAAGATGGCATTGTAGCGAGTGTATTTGCATGTAGTGCATATATGATGTTCAGAGAAGGAATAATGACATATGGCCCGTGAAACAGCCTTTAGCATACAGTGGGGAATGTTACATTGAGCAACTGCACAATGATTGGACCCTGTACAAAATAAAAAAATGTATGTAATATGTACAATTTTTTTTTATATGTAATATGTCCAAATTGCACTACTTTTTTCAGCAATAACCTCTGTTATTTCATACGGGTCAAGTCAGTGGAGTAGAATCCTACTGAACAGAAGGCGGGTCATAATCCGAATTTCCCAAATGTTTATCTGATACTCGTAACTGTTAATGTCATAAAACAAGGCATCACCACCCAACTTTTAGACATTACAGGAAGTGTGTTTGGGTGGATGTTTTGACCACTAATAAAATATGTCATATATCATGTTGTGGAGGCGCAACTGGGAAGCGAATGAATCATGACATTTTCCAAATAAAGAGCAGAGGCCATGTAATGAAGTCATTGATGACCTTGTATGAAAAAGGGGAAGTCACATCTACTTTAGGTTACACAGAACAACTGCAGTGAAGATAACGTTTTTAAAAAAAGCAGAAAACAAACATGCATAACAACATGAGCTATACACATATATATATATATATATATATTATAATATTAGTTGTGATAACTGCATAACCTAATACTAATACTGATTTACAGTATATTTTGGAAATTTTAGGTACATGGCCTGTACAAGTTTCATCATTTAACCTTTGAACAATCATATTATATGCTGACAGATGTTGTATAACTGCAGTTGATGCAACTCTGGTTGCATTTCAATATAATTTGGATGGCCAAAATGCTCATTCTGGCACCGTCTTACAGGGGTATCAGTGCTGACACTACTGGAGACACTAAATATATCAAGAGTTCCCAGCGAGCTTGAACACAGATATGGCAAAAATGCACAGTGAGCGTGACATGAAAGGATTAAACTAAGAGACTTCAATTTAGCTTCCTTTTAAGCATTACTACAAAACCCCCCATACCATAAGGACAAAAGAAAATGCTGGCTACAGAGATACTGATGCTTAAAGAGGTAAAATATAGGTCTTCAAAGGAGTAATGTGACTTTAGAAATAACTGCTGTTACAGAAACGCTGGTATAGTGTTGGGGAGAAGGTATTCCAGACCTGTTTTGGCAATTCCATGTAAGTTAAATAAAGCAAAGCTAATGAAACTTGCACAATGCGTTATGGGTCCCGGGGTGCAGCATCCAAAGAGCTGTGTGGGCCGGAGCTCCTACAGCCTTAAAAGTCCAGGCTAGCTGCAGCTCACCTGCTCTAGTCAGCAATGTTTAAAGAGAACATCCACCATTTTTTTTGGAACAGTTCTCTTTTTTTTGCATTATATACAGTTTTCAGGCAGCTGCATATTAACCATATGCATGCATTTTAGCTCTGTAATCTTAGACTAATCTACTAGATAAACACCCCGACCCCTTATTCTACCTGTGAAAATACAATGGCTCAGTTTTTATGGTTTTAAGGTACTTAACAGCATTGCCATAAAGAATCAGCTCAGGTGTGGTAATTGTGCACTCAAAATATCATATGGCTGACAGAAATGGCAGCCTCCGGGTCTGCAGATGAGGTTATTGGAACAAAAGGAGATAACGCCTGGTTTAATGTTAATGCTAACCTACATTGCTGTATGAAGCACGGAATTTCATGCTCACATTGAAAATTATTTTTTCCCATGGTATGTTCCACTTAAAATGAACCAGGCTGACCCAGTTCACTTTTTCCAGGGGAGCTGGACTGCTAGAAACTACTGTTTTTCTATTGTGCTACACTGAGTTTGTGTTAATTTGGGAACCAGGGAGGCCTTAGAGAGCAAACCTGATGTTCAGATTGTGCTCAAAAAGTACAAGAGTTTATTTTATTTTTTTTCACTTGCTGCTGCTAAAATGTTAAAGCAAATAAAAAAAAAAAAACCTTGAATGTGAGATGGATCTGACCCGTGTTTACGAATTTCCCCTATAAGACAGCATTTTTTGAGGATCCCTGCCTAAAAACTGTTGACATTTGGTGATAGTACTCGGGAAGTGGCGTCAGTGAAAATGTTGTACCGCACGTAGAACTCGGCAGAAGGATACAGATATTTAAAGAAATGCTAGACACTGCAACTCGTAGATTGATAAAGCTGGTTTAAGTCTGTCTACTCTATTGAACTTAGCACTTGTGTAACCAAATCCTGCATTAGAAACACCATTCCTAGTACCCTAGTACTGTTAAATGTGCATACCTTTCCCAGAAATGATTCTTTAATCAAGTACAATTTTGCCGTAAATATTTATTTTTGCAGGGAACACTTAACTGTCACATGACAAAAAAAAAATCACAACCTGAAAAGACTTAAAAAAAAAAATAAATAAAAATAAAGGTACTGTCCCCATTTACTGTGGAACCAAAACATAAGTTGAAGTGCATATAAGTACCTCTATAGGTTTCTGCAGTAAATGGGCATTACTAAAAATAACCATATATACACACTAAATAAAGATAAAGATACAGATCACAGCAGACAATGAAAAAGTCTTACTCATATGTATAAAGCAAAAGCACATAAACTGTGCTGGAACTGGCCAAAGAACAATAAAATCTGGACTCTTTTTCTGAGTTTAAAAACAAAAATAATTTAGAAAATGCTACCATTCCATAAAAAATAAATATTTAAAGACTATGAAAGAATATACGTTTGTATCTCATTGCTTTGCGACCGGTAACACCCTCTGTAGCTTGAGAGCAGTCTGCACGTCTCCAGTCACACGTAAACGACCCTGTGTGTAAGCAGCCAGGGGGTGAAGATCTCCTTGAATTAGCAACAGGAGGTCAGCTTCGGTAAGTTCCAAAGTCACATCAGGATTACGATGGAATACTCCCCATCCACACTGGCCAGAACCTGGTCAAATGAAAGCAGGAGAAATATCTGAAAGAGCAGATATACAAAGTATAGAACAAATGGCAGGGGAATCCAGATGTGTCCAGATTCTGCATTTTCTCCTTAAATACTACATATTTCATATTTCCATACACTAAATAAACCTACACAAGTGCTTACATATTCAAATAAGCAATATATATATATTAGAAACATCTTATCTAGGGACAAGTAGGGACAAGTATCCCTGTATTTTCCTAATTACACCTTCTTAACCTATTTATTGTTAAGTTGCTGGTTGTTGCCAATTGGTTGGTTCACTCATACAGCCTTTGTAAGGGTGTAGTAACAAATGGAAGCCATGCTAAAGGAAAACATTGTGTTTACTACAGGGAGTCAAACTAATTTGCATTTTGGACTGAGTAACTAAGATAATAGGCCAATGAGGAGCTGTTAATATAGTCTATCTAGATTTCAGTAAGGTCACTTGACACTGTCCACCATAAAAAAAACTTAACTCAATAAATTGTAGTCTTTGGATTTCAAACTAATTGAATGGATAAGGCAATGGTTGAGTGACAGGAGGCAGAAGGTTTTAGTTAACAGTGTATATTCAGAGAAAGGACTTGTTATTATTGGGGTACCTAAGGGATCAGTATTGGGACCTGTACTATTTTTATTAGTGATATTGCAGAAGGTTTTTAATGGTATGTATTTTTGCAGATGATACAAAAGGTCTGCAACAGGGTAGACAAACAAACAAAATGGAAATTGACTTAAGTTAGAAGAATGGTCACAAGTGAGGCAGCTGCAGTTGATAATTGTAAGATAATGCACTTGTAAAAATCCCACGGCAGAATACAGTTTTGGGGATACTGTTCTACCAGTGACAACGGAAGAGAGGGACTCAGGCATAATTATTTCTGATGACTGAAATGTAAGCAATAGCAAGCAATAAAGCGTCTGAAAAAGCAAGCTGGGTTCTGGGTTCTATAGCGAGAGGCATTAGTAGCAGGAAGAGGGAGGTGATTATGCCACTTTACAGATCTTTGGTCAGACCTCTGCTAGAGAATTGAGTACAGTTCCGGAGACCCCTTCTCCAGAAGGATATTGACACATTGGAGACGGTTCAGAGGAAGGCTACAAAAACATGGTTTGCAGTATAGAAATTATCAGGAAAAACGAAGGGATCTTAATACTATGGCTTGGAGGAAAGAAGAGACAGGGGAGATGTAATAGAAAAATGTACTTAAAGGGATTAAACAGAGTACAAGAGGCAAGCTTATTCAAAAGGAAGAGCAGTGCTAGAACTAAAGGTCCAAGTCTAAAACTACAGGGTCAGAGGCTTAGAGGTAATGTAAGGAAGTTCTACATTACTGAGAGGGTACTAGATAAATAGAACAGTCAACTAGCAGAAGTGGTAGAGGCTAATACAGTGTGGGAATTTAAACAGCCATGTGATAGACGTCAAGCTATCTTCACTTGATATCAGACCAAGGATGGACCAATGGTTCTGATCTGCTGTCAAACCAGACAAAATGGATTTGAGGCCTTCTTGTTCGGCCTTCCATGGCCTCAAAGCTACTAGCGCTTGTATGCAAAGGGATCCGAAAATTAAAGGCAAAGAGGGATAATTAGCACTAGATTTGGTTTGGAGAGCCATATATGAAGGCAGAGTTATACAGAAATATATTTCATGTGATAACTATTTTTATCTCAGGATCTTGTGTTGAATTTACTGCAAGATTTAGACATACTACATCATAGGAAACAGCAAACCTGTCTAGTAAAACAAACACAAGGAAACTTTTAACATACATGGTTATTGTGATATCTACCTGATGTCAAGTCAAGGAAATATGCTGCCTTCTCCCCACCCTGTAAAGTCAAATAAAACTGAAAGGATGACCCCACTTCAGAAACCAGTGATGAAGTCAGATTTCCCTCTAAGCGAGACAGCAGCTGTTGCAATGAAAGGCCTGGAAATGCAGACAAGATAGATTAGATAAATGTATATTTTTAGGAAAATACAAGGATGGCACTAATTGTTAACTGAAAACACAGGGGAATCCAATGTCGTTTGACCGTTACATTTCTCATAAGGTTTTTTGAGCAAACAAGCAAGCTATCCTCTGACAAAAAATAGAACAATCCATCAGATATAGAAAGGTTATTTTAATTTTTCATGATACCAGTTTTATCCTTCTATATCCCTGATTATTTCCGAAAAAGAATTGTTCATATTATTCCTTATCCTTACATGAAATTATGTCATAAGAGAGAGATTTAATCATGTCAGTAGATAAACTGGGAGTATGCATTTACAAATTCACTCCTCTTCCCTTTCACTAATATACCAAGACACACCCTGTACATGCCGTAGTCAAGCCGGGGAGGTAGCACAAGCAGAGTGCAAGGACGTATACACAGAACTGCTAGGGATATTAACGAGATAAAATAGGCAAAACCAATATTCTATCACATACACAAAATGATAACGCTATTAATTATTGTAGCACCACATCCACAATATTAATATAAAGAGATCCCCTATATTTTATCTCTGATCCTAAATTCTTTCAGATCGCGCCAAAAATTATAATTCAAAATTATATCACCACGATAGTCAATCAAAATATTATTTATTGTAAAAAACACAATCTACAAATATCTATATTACCTGTGCAGTGCAGAAGATAAAAACAGGAACATTGTTTTAAACATGTCAAAAATACAGTATATTATTGATTAGTTATCAAATATGAATCATTATCTTATGAGTCTAACATATACAGAATGCAACAGGTGAACAAACACATTGCATAAACATTTCAGCTTGATCAAATTATATCAACTTATATAAATGGCATTTAATATCAAACTAATTAATGTCCAATCCACACAGCATCCAAAAATAAAACCCCAAAATAATAATAATTAGGGCAGTAACAAAAAGATCACTATCTCTCTGTATTAGTGGATATCAGTATTACTAATACAACAATTAAAAAATAATTTAATAATGTCTTAAGAGTATTAGTGAAATTTGTAATAGATGCAAAAAATGTCAAACTTCAGTTACAGGTAAAAATACCGTTTTACATCATTGTCATTATTACGGGTTATAAGCTGCAGTCTCACAAGCCGTTATATACAATAATGTCATATACTATTTCCCAGAAGAAGGGATTCAATTCTTCTATATTGAAGTAGACAAAATTCACCTCTATTCAGGATAATAAAACCATTATATTCACCACCACTTGTTGCTGTGGTCCAACTGGTCCTTATAGATATCAATCCAGGTTCAGTGGAAAAATTAAGTGGAAAGAAAAATAACTTTCTTAAAGTTATATATAACGTATTGGCCCGAATATAAGCCGCAGTACCCCCCCCCCCACTTTAGGTCTTTAAAGTGGGGGTGCGGCCTATATTCTGGGTTTTGCGACGGGATGCGCAGTTCATGTCGCCCGACGCCCGGGACATGCAGTTCCAGGCGCCGGGCAGGTGTTTTTGTTCCGTTTTCAGCAGGGTTAGGATCCAGATCCCCCGCAGCGCTGCAGGGGACCTGGATCCTTCTCTCCGGCAGCCGTGGACGTCTGCGCGATGACCTCCACTGTCTGAACTTCCGCCTATGGTGGAGCACCAGCGTGACATAACCTTCCGGTGCTCCACCATAGAAGTGCCGGCAGCGGAGGTTGCCTACGCGTATCGTGCAGACGTTCGCCGGCTGCGGTGATGTGCGTAGACAACTTCCGCTGCCAGCAAGTCTCTGTCGCTGAATTGCCGGCAGCGAAGGTTGTTTGCGCGCATCGGACAGACGTCCACCGGCCAGCCCCGCTAGACACCAGGGAGTCTGAGGGTGCATTGGTAAATTTGGGGGGGAGGGGCACTTCTAGGAAGCAGAGAGGGATATGAGGGGGGGAGAGGGGCACTTCTAGGGGCCATAAAGCATGTCTAGGGGCAGGTGGCCATTTCTAGTGGGCATAAAGGATATCTGGGGGGGCAGGTGGCCATTTCTAGGGGGTAGGTGGGCATTTCTAGAAGGCATAAAGCATATCTGGGGTGTCAGAGTGGCATATCTGGGGGCATAAAGCATATCTGGGGGTGCATTATGAATTAAGGGGGGGTAACCTTAAAATGGCTATTGGTTTTCTGTTTGTATATAACATATGCTGACAAACTGATAGATACCAAAAATGTTAAAATACATGTATTCCTGTTCATTAGACAAAATACTGTTTTACCATTCCACTAATGTGTATTTTTTCTTTAAAATAGCACCAAACTTTAAGGGTGCGGCCTATATTCGGGTGCGGCCTATATTTGAGCCAATACGGTATGTTAGATACTCAAAATAATTATGAGACTGAAATATGGTGCCAAGATCTTGTGATGTTCAAAATTCCAATTGTCTGGGGTGTTGATTGAAATTAATTCAATAATTGTGGACTTTACTCATTATAATTAGGACTTCTTAGCATATTTGCATTATTGTATTTGCATCATTTACCTCTAAGAGATGCTCTGGTCTAAGAAATAACTTTAAACAATTACATATACATCTGAAATTTGTCCTTGATAACGCATATCTCTAGAAGTTCCCTCCTAGGTAGTAAATCAGTTTTGGTGGTCTTGCAATGTAGCCCCCATTCCAATTTACATTTCTAGAGATAAGTAGCTTCTACTCCTTAAATTTTCCCATAGAAGGTATACTAATTAGGAAATATTTGCTGAAGCAGCTATATTCATAAGAGCTTATTTGTTCTCAATTAGAGAGAGAACAATGAAAGAAAAAATCATTTATATGTTTAAGGAAAACAAAATGGCTCTGACATCTTATGTTCATGTAAAATACAAATATAAAATACTTGTTTTCCAGCATAAACTATCTGACAGAAGAATATTTCTATGGAGAAATAGATAAAAAAAAAAAAATAGAATCTAGGCACCTGCACACGGCTTGGAGTCATTCTCCGAACTTTGTTTGGCCAGTGAGATGACCTGAAGGAGTAGTTGCTCGAATCCTCCGCTAGGGGGCTTGGATTGTATGTTCAGAGTACCGTCCAAAGTATCTTCAGGTGCCTGCACGATGGCCTCCAAAGCCAGCTCTACACGTTCCACACACACACCCCATGGCTTCACCTCTTCATTAATATCTTCCTAGAAAGCATCACATATTCAACTGGAGGTTATTTTTTTTTAAAAAAAGTTTAGTTTTCACATAGCAATCACTCCTATGTTACAGCTGAATTATAGCAATAACACTGTTTAAAAGCGTAACCATAATTTCTGTTTAAAAATAACCCACATGGTGTTTAATAATCCTTAAAACACTAACAGCTTATATTGCACAGTCTGCTGATAATGAAACTTTCAAAGCTTCTCGGGAAAGCCTGAAAATATCCATTATTGATGGTATTTAAAAAAACTGTTAGGAGAGAAAATGTTTCAAATCAGTGGTGCATACGGGTCGCCAACTGGACAGGAACCGTGTGCATCCTTGCCTGGAAACAAGTAGTTAAATTCATTTTTAATTGGGATGCCTGTCCTCAAGCGTGAAGCCCATTACTGAACACCACTGATTTAAGAGACAGAATGTTGCTGCTTACCTTCAGATGTTCACCTATGCGCACCCGATCACTGTGGATTTCCCTCAGATACTTTCTGCCGAGGCTTTGTGTCAAGAGGTTCTGCGCCGTGTTACGTATCACAAAGTTCAGATCCTGAACCGAGAGGACAGACAGCACGGGATCACATACACGGAACTGGACATCAGCTCCAAGGGACACCAGAGCACCATCCCGTGACTTCACCTGTGCACGTAAGCAACAGCTTTAGAGAACGAGGAGATGATAACATGATTACACCAGATTAAAATTTCAGTCGATTAAAGTCTACATAGCCTGACTGCAAAAGATGCCTTTTCAGTAGGCTTTCAATGCTGTTCGTTTAATAAGTGTTATTAAAAGCTTACACACAATGGTGCCAAAATTGTTTTTGGGACACCAGTTTATGGAGAATGAGGTTGGCTGTGTTTTCAGTTGTTTAGTGTGATTTATCTTTGGTCAGTGACTTAGGTGTCTCACAGGCGGCATCATCAGATCTTCATAAAAGATAAAATGAATTTTCTTTTTTGCCAGAGCCGTTGATGAATATAGATAGTAGCCTGTGTGAGCTGTGGCAAGCAGGAGAGGTACGTCAGGAGAGGAGGAAAATACATATTGGGGAGGGGGAGATTCTGCTAAATCCCTCCATGCATTTGCCAGGGATGAGGACAATAATTTTAAGGGGACACTCAGCTACATGATGGCAACAGTGTCCCTTTAAAGAAGAGCAGATATAAATACCGTAATAGACATTCAGAGAGCTAGTGCTGTATACATGTGAGCAAATATGTTTTTAATACAATGATAGTTTTAAGTATGTAAATAAAACTGTACCACTGATGTATACTCAAAAAATGAATGCTGTCACAAGTCAAACTGAAAATGGGAAAACAATTACACAATCAGTAAGAAATGCTGCAACAGAGAATAAAAAGGACTGCGTAACACTGTCACATGCAATCCAAGACATAAAGCGCTGCACAAAGGCTGCACAAATATAACACACAAAAGAGAAGTTAACAGAAATGGCCTTGTTGCTTCCTCTGATTCTTACAAATAAGCACACTTTCTGCAAAACTAGCAAGGACTTCCTTTAGCAACCAATGATAACGCAGACCACTTCCACTCCTGTATACTTCAGAAAAATGTTGTTCTTCACTCACCGCAGTAAGCACAACATAATTGTATACACCAGGTGCTTAACGTCCTGTAACATTAGATTGTAGGAACCTACACTATAGGGGCCAATAGTTAAAGCACATAGCAGATGTGCAACACAAGACAAAAGCAACGCTACAAAATTATGGGGTGAAAAAGGTTTGACAAATCTGGGGAGCAAGATTGCCATGACTAGGGCCACCATAGGGAAACTGACTCCCCCTGCTTTGCTACAAGAACACAGTGAAACTGGTGCCGCGAGGTGACCAGCGTGGTCACGTAATGCACATTGTGTCAGAGGTCAACAAATTTGGTTTGGATCTAGAAGCCAGCCAAAAGAAAATAGGAGTCATGTTTTTATTTTTATATATTGCCCAATCTGGCGCCCGGGGGGTTTGTCGAGCCTTGCCATACGCTAATATACATTTACACACTATAACACACGCTAACATTCTGTCAGGGGTGAACCTAGTGTTAGTGGCACCTGGGGAATGGAGAGGAAGAGCAGGAGCTTGACGGATATGCGCTGCATGGGGCATCACAGCATCACATGGCCTGTACAAGAACAGAACGGACAGGCACATTGAGCTCCATTCCAGGTAGATTCATGTTGCTCCATTTGTTTAATAATGTACTAATACATTTAGCAACTTTAACACTGAATTGATTTATCTCCAACTATTTTATGTATTTGGAAATGTAATATTTATCAATTATTAACTTGATATTTGAATATATCAGATCATTAAATAGATAGGTTATCTATAAATTCTTTATTAAATGGATTATCACATATTTAATGTATTGACTAATACTTTATTAAAAACATTTTTCTATTTATTATATATATTTAGCTTTAGAATAGGACATTTCTCTAAAAAAACATTAAGGGCATATGATGAGTACAACTGTAGACAAATTTGGTGACCCCTGCTGTACACTCCTGTATTATCTTGTAAACTTGCGAGCAGGGCTCTCTCCACCTAATCTATCGGTTTGTCAATTCTCGTCTTGTCATACCCCTTGAATATATGTATTGTATTACGTGCTGTGTAAATTGTTGGCACTATATAAATAAAAGATAATAATAATAATGTTATCTATAGGCATCAATAGAAGATTTATCTCAGTGGGAAATGCTGACTGATTCATTATCCAACAGCTCCTTACTGATAGCTTTCTGTTTTATGTCCACCCAGCAAAGTACCCCTTGCATTTAAAAGAATGTCACTGTTCCCCTTTAAGAAAGATTAGATTTTTTTTTCAAGCACAAAAAAAGAAAAATCTTTAAAAAAAATAGATTTAGTCACTATTTCCACCCACAATAACATTTGTGTGACTTATTTTTAGCTTGCCTTTTTAAAACATTTAGCAGAAATAAGGTTGTGGTTGGAGGAGGAAGAGAATCATTCTGCTAATGTCAATAAAGGGAAGAGCAGAAAGAGCATTGGTAGAGAGCCGTAACCCCTTCAGGACCGACGTCCTCGTACTTCGTCTTCCCTTGAAGACCGCAGTTTTATTAAAATATTTTAATTCCGTGCTCGTGATTCGCTTCAAAGCGATCATGTGCACGGAATTGAGGGGGAGTGGCTACTATGGATCGCTGGGGACACCAATCATCGATGACGTACCTGGTACGTTCCAGTCTGGCGGTGACGTATGACCAGGAAGTACCAGGTACGTCCCAGTCCTGAAGGGGTTTTATTTACTAAGACAAACACACAGCACAGGAAAAAAAAATGATATTTGAACAATAAACCACTACTTACATATAAGATTATCAATGTGTATCAAATTTTATTGACAGTTTTCCCAAAACTAACTATAAGACTGTACAGCAGTCAGCAGAAGGAACCATTTCATATATTAACCTCTTAATGTACTCAGAGGGAGTGAACTCTAGTCAAATGCACAGTTAACCCAATTTCACCCAGCATGTCCATCGATTAGAATTAACCCAGGGAAGAATTTCTTACTAAATCAACATTGTGTCCAATAACACAAAGTCCATATTTTGTAAACAGACTCCTATTGATAGACACACTCCAAATATGTAAGATCAGAATTCTATATGTATCTGGCCAGCAATTAAGTTATATAGTGTATAAGTGGCAGATATTTGCAATGGGCCAGACCAATGAGAAGAGTTTTAATCCACCATGTCGTATGGAAAAGCTTAAAGGATTAGTGCTGCTGGCTCCTGATGACAGAGGAGAGTCCAGGCTATTAAGCAGCTAGATCTCCTTTGCAGCAGCAGGGAGACGTCTCTGCCACTGCAAAAAAGGCTTGACTTTCTGGTACGTCCAATGGGACATCTTGCCTCACCTTTCATAGGTGCTTCCATAGGGGTGCGACCATATCCAGACAATTACAATACAGGTTCCATTTCTAACAACACTTCCTACCTTAGATGGTGGTATGTTGAAGGCACGGACTCTCATGTCCACTCTATGAAGTTGATCAATCAAAGGAAGGAGTAAGACTGGTCCTGGCCCTCGGGGTCCCCGTGCACGTCCAAGACGAAATACGACTACACGTTGATAATCTGGCACTATCTATAGAAACAGGGAATAGGGATATCTGAAAGTTTTACCAAGATGATTATTTGGCATCCTGTCTACGTGAGAACTACCACACCAAAACGCAGGCACAACACATCAAAGCATTCAGATGTCTATATCTTATAATTCTAAACACATTGATGAAATAATTAAACCTTTGCTACAGTTGTACTACTGTGTATTCTATTGTGTTCCTGAATTAACCAGTTGAGTGCTGGGGTCAGGATACATTTTCCACTGGGAGCCTTCATAGATTCATTATATAGGCATGATTAAAGAATGTGAAAGCCGAGTGTTTAACACTTATTCAAGGCCTGCAATAATGCATGTATGTGTTTGCCTTTTTGTGTAGGCTCGCTTAAAAGTAAGTATCGTATTTGCGCGATTATAAGACGACCCTGATTATAAGACGACCCCCCAAAATCTGAATATTAATTCAGGAAAAGAAGAAAAGGTCTGAATATAAGACGATCCTATAGGAAAAAAGTTTTACCAGTAAATGTTAACTCATGTAAGCTATTTTTTTTAATAAAAGCTATGATTGAGAAAAATATTCTGTTTTTATTTACTTTTATTTTCCAACCTGCTCCCCCAGTTATGCACATCTGGCCCCAGGCTTGCCACTCTGCCCCAGAAATGCCTTATACCCCCTATATGCCACTGTGCCCCATGACAAGCCTTTTAACCCTCTAAATGCAACTGTGCCCCATGATATGCCTTTTGACCCCCTATGTGCCACTCTGCCTGTAGAAATGCCTTATACCCCTATATGCCACTCTGGCATTTAGGGGGTTAAAGGCATATTATGAGGCAGAGTGGCATATATGGAGGTAGAAAGCATTTCAGGAGGCAGAGTGTCGTATATTGGGTTAAAAGACATTTCTGGAGGTAGAGTGGCATCAAGGGGGTTAAAAGGCATTTCATAGAGCACTCTGCCTACAGAAATGCCTTATGCCCCCCATTTAACACTCCCTCCCCAAACCTACCGGTGCTTCTGACTCCCGGTGTGTTGTCCGGGCAGCAGGAAGACATCTACGCGATTCACATAGGGAACTTCCGCTGCAGCCGGAAGGAGGTGGGGTTAGCAGCGGGGGTTGTCTGCGTCCATCGCGCAGACCTTCCTCGGCTGTCAGTGAAAATTCCCCGCACCGGGACGGAGCAGAATTTGTCTACGCGAACCGCGTAGACGTCTACACGCTGCCCCGGCTACACACCGGGGAGTCAGACGCACAGGTAAGTTGGGGGGGCAGGAGGATCCAGGTCCCCTGCAGTGCTGCGGGGGATCTGGATCTTAGTCTCATAGTCAGACATATTTAAGGTCTGATTATAAGACGACCCCGATTATAAGACGAGGGGTATTTTTCCGAGTATTTGCTCTGAAAAAAACTCATCTTATAATCGAGTAAATACGGTACTTAGGTAGATATTAGCTGAGGGTGATGGTCCATAAATGGGCTTTTACTAGTGTATATATTATTATCTTTTATTTATATAGTGCCAACAATTTACGCAGCGCTTAATACAATACAAATATTCAAGGGGTATGACAAGACGAGAATTGACAAACCGATACATTAGGTGGAGAGAGCCCTGCTCGAAAGTGGCGTCGCTGCAGGGGTGCAATTGCCCCCCCCAGGTTATTCCTTGCCCCCCCCCCGCTGAATTTGGAACCACCCAATGGACACTGTATGTCCAGAGTCCAGATTGCCCGGGACAGTCATATACCGGCACTCACCAGTGAAGCAGCACAAACCGCAGCAGAGCAAGGAGACAGAAGCCTCGTGCTCCCGCCGCAAGATTTAAAAGGTGAGTGAACTACAAAGGGGGAGAGGGTAAATAGTGAGTATGGAAAGGGGAGGGGTTGGAAAGTGATAAGGGAGGGAGATGGGGTAGAAAGTGATAAGGGAGGGATAGGGGTAGATAGTGAGAAAGGGGGAGATGGGGTAGATAATGAGAAAGAGGGTAGTAAGAATATTGAAATAAGTAAAGAGTGTGAATGAATTAATGTGTGGATGCATTGTGTGAATGAGTCAGAGTATGAATTAATATGTGGATGAATTGTCTGAATGAGGGAGAGTATGAATTAATGTGAGGATGAATTGTGTGAATGAAAATGTGAATTAGTGAGTGACTGTAAAAGTGTTTGTGTGTATCAGATGTATAATTGTGGAAAGGCAAAGATGGCACCAGCAGGGTGTTTGAGCCTTGGGGACCAAGATGGCACAGGCAGGGTGTTTTTGGGGCAAAGATGGCACAGGCCAGGCTGTTTGGGGACAAAGTTGACTGTGCTGGGCTGTTTGGGGACAAAGATGGCAAATCCTATGTGTGATCTTTACCCTCAGTGCTGAGTTTCCATGTGCTTTCCAGTCGATCTATTTCCATACATTACTATTGTATACCTGCAAATTGAGGATTTGTATGTCTGATTCTGTTTATCTGATCTATACCTTCAGTGCTGAGTCTAATAAAATATATCGCCAGCAGGATCTAATATTAATTTATATCGGCAGCAGGATGTAATATCTATATATCGGCAGCAGGATCTAATATTAAAGAAACCAGTTATTTTCAAATCATATTTCAATCATAGTCTTTACTTCAAAGATGCACGTTAAAAATGCATGTCTAACGCATATATGTGATGGGGCCATCACATAAATCAATAATAAAAGGGCTTGCGGGGGGCATTAATACAAATAGTGGTGGCCGGAGGTGATCATACAAGGGTGTGGGGGCACCACCTTAATCGATACTAAAAGGGTGCTGGCTGAGGCATCAATACACAAGGGGCAAAAACACTAAGAGGGGTATAACCGACAATGCAGTGTGGAAAATCCATCCTGATGTAGACGTGTGTGTCGTAGATGATCATGTCCTGCTGTTTGTGTGTTTTTGGTTATCAGTGTAGCAGAACCTGTCCGTGTGTTTGGGTGTTAGTGTGGCAGAGCTTGTCCTGGTGTGTGTGTGTGTTTGGGTGTCGGTGTGGCAGAGCCTGTCCTGTGTGTGTTTGGGTGTCGGTGTGGCAGAGCCTGTCCTGGTGTGTGTGTTTTTGGTCATCTGTTTCCTGGCACTTAACTTACAGTAGGAACTATTTCATTTTTACTTATCCAGAGATAAAAAGCCCTCCTGAATTTGTAGTGACTTCAGGGGACAAAACTTTCAAGGCCCTGAAATCATTTAGTGGAAAAGTTAAGGTATTGTGTTATTTGCTATAATATTTATTTCAAGGATTAGTCACACTAAATTGTGGCTTCAGGCTTCCCATGTTGAATGATCAAGTATTATGTTAGTCCATGTATATATATACATATATATATCAGTGGTATGATTTAATGGTGGAAATTAATGCCCCCTCTCCCGGTTTCCACTGTGGTACCTTATGTGCCCCCCCATATATTGTTTCTAGAGTCAGCACTGCTCGCAAGCTTACAATCTTGAGCATATATATATCCGAGTCTGCATATTTTTGGGGGGTTAATGGGAAGAGGCATGTGATGTCACAGCTGCATGTTAGCAGGGATCAGGCATTTTTTTTCTAACATGCTGGTCAGCTGATCTTACAACAGATCAGCCGGCAGTATAATGGCACTTTTTCTCTAACAATAGATGCCATGTTAGAAAGTAGCCATGTCGGCCTCATGCTCCATAGATCCGTAGGATTTTTTTCTACTGATGATGTGTCTCTTAACTGTAAATGCAAGACATCCCTGTTCAACTGAAGTCTTGCACATACAGCTAGATGTTTCCTGCAGGGCATGACCCATGATCACTGGCATTCCACTACATTATAGAAATACTGTCACTGTATAAGATACATGGTTGGCTCCTGGGACAGATCTCATTGCCAATTCATCCATATATATATAGGGCACAGAATGTGGTATGTGGGAGTAAGCTTCAGCCTGCTTACCTTTAGAAGACACCAGATGGAGAGAGGGAAGGTTATGACAAGGATGAGGCATGACAGGCAGGTAACTGCCGTGTACAATCCAGAAAGCAGCAATGACTGAGAGGGAGCTGTGGGTTAGAGGATCGCACGTTACTGAGAGCTTCAGCTAATCTGTAATACATTGACAAGCAGGTAATGGTTTATATTTACCGGTTTTCTGAGACTGCGATGGAGGAGGTTCATCTAACCCAACCGGCAAACTCGTATATGTATACTGGCTCCACATGATTTCAAGGGTGCATAGTAAGGAAGAAGAGAGCTGCAATACACCACTACCCCCTAAAGAACATTTGCTTTACCCAACAAAGTATTCAAAGTCAAAAACAACGCAGATAAATCGGAGGCGAGCGTTCAGGTTTCCGAAATGACAGGTCCTCTACTTCATCAAAGCTTCGCTGGAAAACGTATCTGAACCATTGCATTGGATCTGAAGTTAACAGTAGGTTGGAACTATACGGGTTAATAAGTAAACGCGATACCGACACAGACCATAAAACCAATCTTTTCCATATCAACTGTATTTTCTGGTTTCTCTGCACAGGACCGAATTATATAAACACTTCCGGGTCAATACGTTCCCGGAAACTGCTCGGTCTTTTACATGCTGTCAATTACTGCGTCTGCCACACACACGGGAGAGGTGGGGCAGATACCTTGGACAGCAGCTCAGGGCTGGGTCATGAAACCCGGCCGGCTTAGCTCCAGTTCTTCTTGCATGTGCGGCTCTAGTACCGAGTGTCACATTAGGTGACCTTACTGAGCGCCACAGATGCCTGGACAGCTACTGCCGCTAGATTATCCCCTAAAACGCGTGCCTAGGTTGCCTAATGGATAACTCAGCACTGCTGGGTATGATTACCGTATATCTCTGTGAAGGGGCTTAAATGTCACAACGTTGTGTATGTAAACAGCAGAAAATGTGTTTATTATATTATTATTTTATTATTTAATGTAACGCCATAATATTCCGCAGCACTGTACAATGAGTAGTGACATAATTCCAAGTAGTATATAACATTTCGACTCACAGAAACACGAGGTGAGGAGGGCCCTGTTCAAAAGAGTTTACAATCTAATTGCATTGTCAAAATAAAAGGCATTCATCTACTAAATGCTGTTCTCAGTAAAGCCTTGCCCCTTAACTGTGAAAACAGGATCATGGTGTTCACTGCAGCTCGGAAGCTTCCACTTGAGTTATTTTATTATTTTTATTATCTTTGCTAACAGGTTGAAGAATGTATTCTTGATTAACAAAACTCCTTTCCTAATATTGTGGTGTGCACTGCCCTTTGTGTAGGACCCAGTTATACTTATTTATCATTTTAACTCTATTTTCAAGGATACAGCACATGCGCTTATCGTAATACACAACAAAACACGTCCTTCATGAGGATATATGTTATAAAGAACCACTAAGGATTCACTGGCTTATTTTATGAGTATTCACAAGGTTACAGAAAGTGGTTCAGACATAGCACTGTACAATAAAATTAGTTTACAAAAAAACAAAGACTGTCTGCTCTTCTCACCCTAATAAAGTTGGCAAGAAATATATTAACATAATATAAATGAGAGGTTTTGGTTATATGAAATGGTCAAAGCATAATTAAGCTCACCCGACACAGCATTATTAACGATGCTCAGTGGACCTTGTTTTGTTTGTTCATTCATTACCACATTGTCAAGATCTGGGATGATGATGAATGAGCTATGTACTGCCCTTTTTTTTGTTTTTGTCTGTGTTCTTATTATTTTATAAAATTCAATACAATTGCCAACTTTATTAGGGTGAGAAGCGCAGAAAGTTTTTATTTTTTTTATACACTGTACAGCCAATTCACTTTATTTGCAGCATGCTCACACCGTTTGGTAGGCCTCATTTTACACATTTGTATTATTTGAGCCTGGGACTAGCATAGCGCACCCACATTTTTCTTTTCTCCAATAAAATTAGTTTGCAGTGTTGTAAATTGTAAGGTTCTAATATGCATGTTTGCTTACAATAAAAAGGGTTGTGTAATATAAATGGTTAAATATAAAAGGAAAAATAGTGAAACATAATATAACATAATATAGCTGTCAAGGCTTTAAGAATTAAAGACACGCAATTCAGTGATATACTTATGGTAACTTTCTTTTCTGGTATTTAAAAGGGTACTCCAGCCTTCATATGTACTTTAATGCATATGATAACTGTGTGGTCCCTCTAAATTCTCATGTTTTATTTTGTTTTTTTAGAAGTATGCAATATTAAAATACTCAGAAAGTAGTTTAATAATTGTTGTTATAAAGTAGGGGTGCCAGGGACATTAGACTGTCCCTTTAAGGATGGATTTGCCCCTTTAAAAGACGCTTCTTCTCTTGGTGCAAGTTAGTGTTTTAAGGTTCAGGATGTCTCTTTATCATCTCTACCTTCCGTTCCAAATGCTGTCCAAGAAATTACATTTAGCATTACTTCGAATTGAGCTCTCGAAAAGCCGGAGCAGTGAGATAATTCAATGATGGCTCTTCTGGCACCGTATGGGTGGGGTTTAATTATTCAGTAGGGTTTAATTATTCATTGGAAATTTGGAGTTACTGGAAGAATTCTTGATGAAGCAGCTGAAATAACATAATGTTCTATTTCAGGCTTCCTCATTTTATACAGTCTACTATTTGTACTCCATACTGATTTCACACATTCCAGGGGGTTCATTCTATTAACATATTTGTTATATATATATAGGTTTTTCAAAGTGCATCAATCAAAAACCACGACTATTTCCTTCCAGAAATTAGTCATTTAATAGTATTTAATGATATTATGAAATGTTTAGCGTTGAATTGTTCAAGGGCAAGTTATAGAAAAAAAAATATATAAATTGCTTCGATCAGCCAGTCACTGGGAGAACTTTCTACACATGTAAAAAATGTTTGCCAAGTCAGTGCTGGAGCTAACTGGTAGTAAGTATATCAAGGTGTTCCACTGACGACTTCTCTCTTCCCAGCACACACCACCACCCAGCAGCCCCTCTTCTCACTGCACAAAAGTATGCAGCTACCCTACAACTCCATCCAACAGCCCCTGCCCTATCTCCACACAACACCATCCGGCAACTCCTTTCTTCACCAATACTGGACTAGTTGTCAGAGCCTTGATATGTTAATTAAAATAGAATTTTAACCTCTTCAATCCCAGGGCTTTTTGGTTCCCTTAAGTACTAGAGCAATTTTGCCGGTTCAGCGATTATTCTCTTTTCCTGTGAATAGTGTACCCATGTAAACTATATATTGTTTTTTTCAAGGAGAGATAGAGCTTTCTTTTGATACCATAGTTGGATGATTAGCTGATAATTTGGAATGAGAAATTTAGTAAAAACTAGCGAATATAAAAAAAAAACACCTAATTTTTTTTACATTTTCCCTCTGAATCCTCACAAAAGTAGGTAAAGTGATGGAAAATCCCCTCCAAGTTTATCAATTCAGGTGTCAGAAATACCTAAGCTTATGGCTTAACAGGTTTGGGGGTTGTGAATGGGGACAGGAGGGTTATACTGGGTAGATGTTATGCTAGGGCAATGGGATGTAAGGTTTTTTTTAATTTTTGGATTATTATTATCTTTTTTATATATTTTTTAAATTTTTTTATATATATATATATATTTTTTAAATGGTTACAGGTCCTCTTAGGGACCTCCTGAACATGTTATTAATGCCAGTGATTTTAATTTTTTTTTATTTTATTTTTTAAATGAATAAACTTTTTTTTTCAGGACGGGAGGGGGGTGAGAGACATGGTTTCTCACTCCCCTCCCTGCGATCCCCCTGCACCGATCACACTGTGATCTCTATGCAGGTCCTCACAGACGTGCATAGAGATCGCAGCACCTGTTCCTCATCGGAGGACAGGATATCCCCTGCAGGGATAACTTTTGGGTTACGTCAGTAGTGACGCAACCCGGAAGGAAATGTAACAGCTTTCCGGCTTTAATTTTACCGCAATCTCAGGGTTTATATATAAATTCCACATCTAAACTTAACTTCCTAGGAAATTTGGCTTGGTTTTCACATGGATAGATATTATTTATATTACCGGTTTATGAATAAATGTACTTTTAACCACAGAGCTCTTTGTATTCTGACGTTACTTCGGGGGCATTGTCGACTTTTTGGAAACACCCAGATACAGGACTGAAAACTGCTTTCATGGGAACCAAATGAAAATTTATAGGAGGAAGGGATTCCAACAGTACTAACCTTCAAAGCAGCCACTGAGCGGTTGCGAGCGGTATTGAAAGCGGCACCCAGGCCGCCTCCTCCCGCCACCGGCACCTAATGAAGTTAAGGGGACCGATGTGCACACACCGCGACACCCAATGGCAGTGCCTCAGCGCTTCGTCCCACGTCTTAAAAGGGGTGGGACGAAGAGCTGAGGCACAACCATTGGGTGGCGCGGTGTGTGCACCGGCCCCTTTAACTTCATGAATGCCGGCCTCCACCTCTGCACTAACCAGACACCAGAAGCAGTGGTAAGTCGGGGGGGGGTTATACGGGGCTTAATGGCTTTTATCATGGTTGCATGATATGCCTTTTAACCCCTATATGCCAGACTGGCATATAGGGGGTCAAAAGGCATTTCTGGAGGCAGAGTGGCATAAAGGGGGTCAAAAGGCATTTCTGGAGGCAGAGTGGCATAAAGGGGGTTAAAAGGCATATCATGGGGCAGAGTGGCATATAGGGGATTAAAAGGCATATCACAGGGCAGAGTGGCATATCGGAGGGTATAAGGCATATCAGAGTGGCACATAGGGGGGGTATAAGGCATTTCTGGGGGCAGAGTGGCAAGCCTGGGGGCAGATGTGCATAACTGGGGGGGGCAAATAAAAGGAAATAAAAATAAAAAAAATATTTTTCTCAATCACAGCTTTTATTAAATATGAAAAAAATTGTTTACATGAATTAATAAAGAAATAAAAGTTTCTTACAAGAATATCGTGAAGAATAATGTGATTATTGTTTTGTTCCACTGAATAAAATGGAATTTTTAATCTAAAAATGTTTGCAGTAGCAAATGTTTTGATTCCATTATGTCTAATGTATTTCATTTATTAGGGCCTTTTAACACTTTTGCTTTCTGGCATTTTAATACAAATAACGTGATAAAAAGAATGTTTTATAGTTATTTGTATGGCAAATAGTGTGACTCGGTATATATTAGGGGTGTGTGTGGGTATAAGAGCTCGACCGCGAGATAAACTATATGGGGCTGGTCTCCAAATGTTTCCAGGGCTGCTTTTCATTCCCAGTCCGGCCCTGCCCATGTCCCCTTTAAATTAGGGTGTTTCCTGGGATGTCAGCAGGAATGCCCATTGACATCAGCAAGGACGCCCACTGACATCAGCGAGACCGCACACTGACGTCAGTGGGTAGTCCTGGCAGCATCCCGCAAGGGTAGGCTCCGGGTAGCCAGGTTCCAAGGTATGTGAATTACAAATCCTTCGAAGAAGCTTTAAAATTAGCAGGGTGTTGTAGTAGTTTATAAGCTAAACTACTAGTGAGGGACTGCCTGAGAATGAGCACCATTAAGGTGCTTTATCCCCAGGTACACCTAAAATGGTGCCCAGGTTAGCCCCGCATGCAAAAGGCAGGAAAATATGGGGCAGGGACAAAGGGGATTAGGCAAATTAAATGGCAACTTAAGCTGGCCCTCTGGACCATTTGATTATTACTTTTCTGCTTTGTTTTACACCCACCAATCCCATCGAGAGCGATGCAGGAGCACCGGAAAAAAAACGGCAAAGAAGTCTCAAGCTACACCAAAAGCTCCACAGACTACTTGCTTGTCAGTGGTAATGCGGCCAGCAAACATTCTCTACAGTTCTGTTCGAGTTAGAACTGGGCACTGACTTCATGGTTGGACCTTGCAAAGGCATATGGCTGGGTGCAGGCATACTCCTCTGGTGATGGTATCAGGGTATCGGTCAATGACAAGCACAGGCTTTGTGGCCAGGGGGCAAGCACTGATCTTGTGGTCAGGCTTGTCTTCACTGCGAATAGGGCTTTTGCCAGAGGCACGCCAGGGTGAGGATGGGGAGGGCCATTGTGATAATGCCCCGTTGATCCTCCGTGTTTGCAGCTGGGAGGGGGCCTGGCTTGCTATCTGTTGTTTTGGGGTGGGGTGGATGGCTAGTTGGACTCTGTTGTTTTTCAACTCCTGCCCCTCGGACCCACGTGTCACACCAGGTGCAGGATGATCTGTAAGCAGAGCGCATGGTGACTCGGCAACTGTCCTCGGGGAGAGGGAATGCCACATTAGTTGAGGGGACTCCATATCCCAGTTTGTTGTAAATAATAAACAAGACTTTATTTGCCACATTCTTTTGTTTCAGTCTGTTTTTTTTTGTCCACTTACAGAAATAATTTACGGTTACAATTACGAACCATGCCTAGGGTACCTAGTGGGGCATATGCACCTCAAGTGAATATAGAGGCAGCTTTTAGATTTTGGTTTGATAAATGTTTGCTAATGGGTTGTGCTGTTTTCATGTTTTTTATTATGATTTTTTTGCTTTCTTCTTGGGAAGGGCAGTAAAAAGGGTTGAGGTTTTGGATTCAGTAATTTGATTCCTGGATTATTTTTTATATTAATGGGGAAAGCAGGTAGAGAGGATTGCATGTCGATCCTCAAAACCTTTTGTATCCCATTAGCTAAAGAAAAGACAGTTTTCCCTACCACATCTTTACAATTTCTAGAGATAAAAACTGATACGGTTAACATGTTGGATTGCTAATCAAGCTAGTCTTCTACTAATTTGAATTTTTGTGCAAATTATACAATTAGCTTCATTCAAGCAATTAAGGGTTTATCAAACAGTTATTTAAACCAATTCAGTGGATTAACCAGGTAATCAGGTGTCCTGTGCGTCTGGATTATCTGTGTGGTCCTGATGCCAGTTCTTCACAATTGACCATGATGACAATGATGAATTGTATTACATAAGAAATTTGGAAGACAAGAAATGTTTTATTGTTGTTAAGAAAAAATATGCACTCTTCTATTTGTCTTAAACTGCAACATGTATACACACTTCATAAAAAGCTATAAGATCATTAATGTTCCATTATATCATTTTAAGTGTTTATATATAATTTACTGGAATGTTGCATATCCCGTCAGTTTCAGCTGCCTAGTTTGACCTCCATTTTTGTTCTACATTTGGTTCTTGCCCCTTTGCGTTGTTTGCTTAGACTTTGTTAGTATCTGGCGTTCACCTATTGCCTGACATTGTTTTGTACTCCTGCATTGAAATAATCCAGGCTTTGGTGTTTGCACTTCTGATTACTGAATTTCACAATTTCATGATTTCTGGCTTCCACTTTTACCTTGCTGTTTTCAACTGATATCTAGATTATAAACTCGTTTGAGCAGGTCCCTCCTTGCCTTTTCTGTAAGTAAAATTGTTACGTTAGGTCCTGTCTACCCATTGTACAGCGCTACAGAATATGATGCTGCTATATAAAACAATAAATAATAATATCTGATATTTGACCTCCTGATCCTTCCTGTTCCAAACTCCCTGAACCCAGGGGCGGGCTGGGCAGGGGGGCAATTGCCCCCCAGGCCGTCCTGAATCCGGGCCAGTGGGCCGGCCAGATGGGTGGCAGACGGATATTCAACGCAGCCGCTTAGTTTGCGGCTGGATTGAATGCGGCCGTCGTGACGGTAGCGTACCTGGCGGGGGGGCCGCCCCGGCTGCCGCTCATCTGAGGGGTGCCGGCGCGGCAACTGTGGCTGTTCGTCAGGACTTGTGCATCGGGATTTGAGAAAAACACTGAAGCCACGCCCACCATCTTCTGCACCGGAAGGACAGGACACAGAAGAAGAGGAAGAACGAAGAGGAGGAAAAGTGACAGTGACATAAGAAAGGTAGGACAAGATTCAGGGAGAGTGGATAGTGTGTGAGAGTGATGGGTGTTATGCTGAATGTTTGTGAATGAGGGTTTCAGATAGCATGGATGTGTAAGTGTTGGGTGATAGCATGGCATGCTAAGTCAGCCAGCACATGCTAGAACCTGAGCATGATAGGATTGTGATTGCTGGTAATTATATATACCGTATTTGCTCGATTATAAGACGAGGTTTTTTTCAGAGCAAATGCTCTGAAAAATACCCCTCGTCTTATAATCGGGGTCGTCTTCTAATCAGACCTCAAATAGAGGTCTGATTAGGAGACTAAGATCCAGATCCCCCGCACCGCTGCAGGGGACCTGGATCCTCCTGTCGTCGCCCCCCCCCACACACACTTACCGGTGCTTCCGGAGGTGAAGTTGGCAGCGGGGGTTTGTATGCGTCCGTCGCAAATACCTTCCCCGACTGTCAGAGATCAGAGTTCCAGAGTTCCTGATCTCTGACAGCCGGGGAAGGTATTTGCGACGGACGCATACAAACCCCCGCTGCCAACTCCACCTCCTTCCGGCTGCCGCGGAATGAGACGTCAACCCGCTGCCCCGGCAATACAGCAGGAAATTGGAAGCACCGGTAAGTGTGTGTGTGTGTGTGTGTGTGTGTGTGCGTGTGCGTGTGCGTGTGTGTGTAGGGCATTTCTGGAATGCCTTACACCCCTATATGCCACTCTGGCACTTAGGGGGTTAAAAGGCATATTATGGGGCAGAGTGGCATATAGGGAGGTATAAGGCATTTCAGGAGGCAGAGTGGCGTTAAGGGGGCATTTAATAGTGCACTCTGCCTCCTGAAATGCCTTATACCTCCCTATATGCCACTCTGCCCCATAATATGCCTTTTAACCCCCTAAATGCCAGAGTGGCATATAGGGGTATAAGGCATTTCTGGAGGCAGAGTGCTCTATATAATGCCTTTTAACTCCCTTAATGCCACTCTGCCTCCTGGAATGCCTTATACCTCCCTATATGCCACTCTGCCCCATAATATGCATTTTAACCCCCTAAATGCCAGAATGGGATATAGGGGTATAAGGCATTTCTGGAGGCAGAGTGGCACATAGGGGGTCAAAAGGCATACCATGGGGCACAGTGGCATATAGAGGGTTAAAAGGCATATCATGGGCCACAGTGCCATATTGGTGTGGCAAGCCTGGGGGCAGATGTGCGTTGGAAAATACAAGAAATAAAAACAAAAAAAAAATATTTTTCTCAATCATAGCTTTTATTAAAAAAAATAGTTTACATGAATTAACATTTACTGGTAAAACTTTTTTCCTTTAGGGTCGTCTTATATTCAGGCTTTTTCTTTTTTTCCTAAGTTAATATTCAGATTATGGGGGGTCGTCTTATAATCAGGGTCGTCTTATAATCGAGCAAATACGGTATATATATATATATATATATATATATAAATTAATTAATATTGTTGTTGATTTTTTTTAGTCTAATTTTGGTGAGTTACTTTTAATAAAGTATTTTAAAGTTTTTTGGGTTTTTTTGGGGGGTTTTGGCCAAGTGAATGTTGAATTTTCAGTTTAGGTCCAGAATTTTCATTTCGGTGCATCCCTACTATAAACTAAGCCAGTCACTGACGTGGTAGGCCTACACCACATCAATGTTTGGCTTAGTATATAGTGATAGGGGTTGTAGTGCAGTATTGTCAGTGTCTGGTTCAATGTATAGTGATAGGCATGCATTGACGTCAATGTGTGCCTCAGTATATAATAGTTATGCTGTACCCCTGTCAATGTTTGCCTAACCATAGAAACTATGCAGTTTTAAAGTGTGTGTGGGGGGGTGCCACATACAGTATATGCCACAGGTGCCAAATACTCTCGGTACGCCCCTGCATCATGCGGCAGTCAGACCCAATGGCTGTGCCTCAGCTCTTTGTCCCACGTCTTAAAAGGGGTGGGATGAAGAGCTGAGGCACAGCCATTGTGCGGTGCGTGCACGCCGGCCGCTTTGATTTCATTAGGCGCTGGTGGAGTGACTGCCGCACGACAGCCGCTTTCAATGTCGCTCGCAGCCGCTTTGGTGGCGCAATGGGCCAGTTGACTAGACTTGCCCCCCAGGCCTTGGGCTGCCAGCCCTCCCCTGCCTGAACCTGAGTTCCACAACTTCTACTTAAGACCTGCCCTTGATACACATTTCAGACACACATGGTTTCATATACGTGCTGTATAGGAAACATCTGATGCAATGGATATTGCAAGAATAACCGGTAACCTTTCTGCTATTTTATTTAGCCCTGCAGACCTTACATCCTGGCTTGTGTTAAATATGTTCATGTACTCATGAGTCAGAGTGACTCATTTGATATGTCATTTCAGGAATCAATGTTCCTCTTAATACACTAATATAAGAATCATTCACAAACACACAAAGTCACCCAAATATTCCAAAGCAAAATATTCCCCCAAATGAATGCGTGACACGTACTTTCCTAAAAAAAAAAAAAAGCCTGCGTAAAAATAAAATAACTATCACTGAAACTGTATCAGTATCATATGTGTAAACTGTGGAGCCTGCCCTTTCCTTCTTTGTAAACTATTATTTCAACATTATATCTTAAACATCTTAAACATAAAAAATATGGGCATTTGGGTTGCCATGAATCCTGTATTTTACTGCTAGGCTGCTAAATCTATAGCCACACACATTGACACCTGGTGTAGAATAAACCTCATGTAAAAATATTTATGTCTGCGACTCAAAAAAGTACTAGCAATGCAACCAGTTGGTTAAACAAACCTTTAACGCTTTAACTAAATGTCCATCCTGTAAGGAATCGGTTAAGCAAACCTTTTTTTAAATCAGGGTAGCTTCCTGATTGCGCTGTTCTTAGTGAATTGTGTCACTTGTCTATGGTTTCAGTAAAGATTTTAGCAATATCCTATGCAATAGGGTGCCCACATCAGAAAATGGTGGCTGGCTACCAAATCTGCAGAGTGTTTCTCTTGTAAATAAAACAGAGGGGAGTGTGCTTTCAAAAAAGTCATTTGGCCTAGCGATGTTGAGATGGCCCTGGCACTATAGGTCCATCGGCCCCCTGATGACATAAGCAAGGCCAACAGCTGGATATGCACACCTGCACGCTACTTTTTTATGCTTACTGGAGAAACAGATCTGGTGAGTGGGTGGCACTGTCGGGCCACTGGGCCACCGTGTATTCCCCAGTGTGCCAGATGTCTGGGCCTGGACACACTTGGCTAGTCCTGTGGTATATGATTTTGCTACAACAGAAATTACTAATGGGAACTATGTTTTGTTCGCACATAAAAAGGCTTATGAATGCATGGTTATGTTTCAGCTATCAAAGTTAATGAAAAATATTTTATTGTTTAGAATTTTAACATAACTATGAGAATGGGAGTAGTGTTTTTTTTAAAAAAATTAACTTTTCAAGATAAACAAGTATATTTGTATTTAGTTACGTGTTCGAAGAACTAAACGTTTGTGTTTTGAGAGAAAATAATACGGTGGTCATATTAACAATGACTGTCAAAATTACATACCCACTTTAGTATAATGTACACAATCCATGCACAAATAGGTACATTGAATTTTATATATAAACACCTGTCTTTTACTTGTTACAAAAAATACACAAACAAAATCTGCAAATTCTTTGAAGGTCATGTTAGAAAATGTCAGAACCATACAGCTTCTCAAAACTGCCAACCACAATTAAGCCGCCCACCACTTAAGTGTTGAGAGAATTAAATGGAAAAGTAGGTAAGAGATAAAAAAAAATGTTTTAAATATACCAGTGTTATTTTAATAGTAGCAAAAATTATAAAAAAGGAAGCCAATTTATGGATTAGTGTTGCTCCTGTTAGGATTGGACTGGGCTATCAGTTGCTGAAAGCCAGAAAGTTGTTGAACCAAAAATTACAGAGGACTATTGATAAGAGATAGTAAAATAGTGCAGTTATATCCGAGGATAGTTTACCTGCGGTGGCAGCCTGCTTTCTATAGGTTCCAAATGGACCTTACACCTACAGGAGATTCTGTACATGAGTAAGCGCTTCATACACAATATTTTTTAGGCAATGCCTGTCACTCCAGCTGTTGTTCAGGACACATAATACCAACCGATAATGCTTGGTTTATTGTATCACAGCTGCAGCGGAAAAAAGGCGTCTATCACAATGAAGTCTTTATTCAAGGATCTTGTGACTGCTACTGCTTGGCATGCAGACTTCCTACATCTCAAATTCAAGAAATATCTCAAATTATAAACGCAGAATTAAAAAAATGAGAGAGCAGCAAAAGAAATGGATTAAATCAGGGCCGGCCTTAGGGGTGTGCGACCTGTGGGGCAGCACAGGGCGCCACGGCAACAGGGGCGCCTGCCAGGGACTTAAATTAAAACATCAGGGTTTTTTTGTTTTGTTTTTTTTTAACTTTATTTAAATCCTCCATGTTAAATAAAGTTTTTTTAACTTTATTTAACATGGAGGATATTAAATAAAGTTAAAACAACAAAAAAAACCCGATGCTTTAATTTAAGTCCCGGGCAGGGGCGTCGAGCGGTTGCTCATGAAGTTTTCAGCAACCGTCATGATGTCATATTCCAGCGCTCAGCATGAAACGCTGGCATTGCAACGGAGTCACGGAGAGTGAGGGGCGGCAGTGAGAAGGGGCAGAGGTGGTAGATAGTGAGAAAGGGGAGTTTTGTGACAAGATTTTTTTCCTTTCCTTTTTTGGGATGGGGGGGCGCCACAGGAGTAGTCCGCACAGGGCGCCAGAACACTTAAGGCTGGCCCTGGATTAAATACTCAGTCCACCCCTAATGAAATGAAGTTACTTATATCAGTCTTTTGGACATGATATTTTTGGGGTATTCTGCAATTGTTTACACCACAGAGGAGTTTATTTACTAAAGTAGGAGATGTGAGTGGTATGTATCGCTACAGTAGCACAGCTAACCTGCAGAAATACAGTTAAGAAATCCTTATTTTTCAATACTTTTCAGTACTAGTACTAAATCAAGTTAATTGATTGCTCTCAATAAAAAAACAAGATTGATATCCATTTTATAGAAATAATTCTTCACTATTGCCCAGTGTACATCTGCGTTACATGACATGCTACCAAAGTTAATTTCACCATACGAAAATATCTTTCGGACGGAAATTACTTAGTTATAGCTTTATAGCTAGCGTTTCCTTAGAACAAAGACCCCAATTTCAAAATAAATGAGCACATTTACTTGTGAATACATCCTAGATCATTCCTTTAAAGGCATTAACTTCAAACTGACTAGATCAGTTGCTGCCGCCTAAAGTTTGCTGGGGATCCAAAACCTATAACTCTTTCGTGTCTTACTCTCAACAGATTTGGTCCATTAGATCTACATTATTAGACTTTGTTAAAGAAAGTTTCATACATTCTCATTTGAAAGCAAGACATACTATTTTGGTTAAAACTTAAAATAACCCTGAGCCAAGTAGAGCACTACACCTATGTCCCTAGAAAGCCATTGTCTGCTCCCAGTGAATTATTTACAGAATTGAAAGCACAAGCTGCCTAAGCTGTGCGCTAATTGTCCATTGCTGGACATTAGTTATTTAACAGGGGTCACTAAAAGGTCAGGAAAGTTAAGGCTAAAGTTTTGGCGTGCCAGGTTAGCTAAATCTAATTCTAGGTTGCTGGGCAGGTAGTTTAGTTAGCACAGCTGATTGGTTAATCAGCTGTGCTGCAGCACGAGCGTTTGCGCGTGCGTTCTGTGTGGCGGGAAAATAAGCACAGCTGATTGGTGCAATCAGCTGTGCTCGCGGCACGAGACAATTTTAAAATAAATAAATAAGCTGCGCAAAGGGAGATTAAATTTACCTCAAGAGAAATCTTCAAGAAGCTGTTGCTGAGCGAGCGTCCCACCCCCTCCCTTTTTTGTGTTTAAATGTAACGTATGTAATATGTTATATTGTCGTAGTTTTATAAGGGGTAAAGGTCGCCTCTGTGTTGAGGCGGACAGAGGCTTGGTGTTACACAATCTGGCTGAGAAAGGGGCGGATTGTATTTGGTGTATTATATATCAGAATGTATTTGGTTATTACATTAAATGGTTTGTGTTGTTAATGCCTCTTATACCCACTTAAATAAAGCTACGGCCAATTTCACAATTCGGTGTCTGTGGTTTTTTATTGATTTGTTATGGGTTAATATGTACATGCAATGGACATTGATACGAATGTAACCAAAAAGTTATTTATGGGTGTCAATGCCTTAAGCTTGGCCCAGGCAACTGTCAGCCACCACCCAAGACTTTCCTAGATCAGCGATTCAACCTCTCCCCAGCTGGCCCACTGACAGGGCTGGGTTAGCCAAGGCGCGCATGACACATTTTGTAGTTGAGTAACTTAATTTGCAGTACTCTGCGCTGCTCATGAACAGCTTCCTTCGAGTTCTGGATGAATACGAGGAGGGGCTTTCAGACACTAGCAGAGAGAAGCCGCTCTACAGCAGACATGTATATTACCCGATTAATGCAGTGCAGAGCCAGCTTATATCTCATAGTGTCCATCTGATTTAAATGAATAGGGTGTGGCATCATTAAGATCTGTAGAGGATTCTGTCATAAACTTTATTTTGCAGAAAAAATAAAGACATGTGAAATAAGAATGTGGAAGAAGCAGTTACCCGTCGAAACCAAGTATAA
Source organism: Spea bombifrons (assembly GCF_027358695.1). Classification (NCBI taxonomy): domain Eukaryota; kingdom Metazoa; phylum Chordata; class Amphibia; order Anura; family Pelobatidae; genus Spea; species Spea bombifrons. The sequence goes on from NC_071090.1 coordinate 74,202,063, forward strand.
AGAGGACCTTTTGGTTCCTCAGAAACTTCTATTTCACTAAGTCACATGTCACATGTCTGAAATATTCCGAGGAATATTTCTGACATTTCTTTTTCACTAAACAGTCACATGTCAGTCTGCAGACCTGGGGAGGTAAATTATCACCCATACCATTAACAGTAGAGGAAAGAATAATTCTATTCACTAGTGTTTAAGAGCTTCCGTCATCCAATACTTTCTTACTTTGTATAACATACTATGTGGAGACTTCCTCAGACTATGTGTATTATTTATTAGCTTTTATTACTTATTGCATTCAGAAGTGGCCAGTCTTCTACTAGATACTAAACATATACATTCTCCAAGAAAAGAAGTAGAATGTGCAGCCATATGTAAATAAAACATCATTTTAGGTACTATAATTACTATTGCCATACCTGGGAACTCTCAGAGTTTGATCCCGTGTCTCAGGGCTTTTGCTTCAATCTCAGAGTAAAGGAGCAAAATCTCAGCGTCACACAGTTTGGAACTAACTCATTAATGCTCCACATTAGTCTGATATCGCCATAAGACTCCTGATTTGTGCGTTTGCTACCAGTATGTCATGGTTGATGTCCCTGTTTAAATGCATGTTGCTCAATTGCATCTTTTAATAATGAAAAGAGTTGAAAGAGCAAGCTGCCTAAGCAGCGTGCTAATTGTCCATTGCTGGGCATTAGTTATATAACAGGGGTCACTAAAAGGTCAGGAAAGTTAAGGCGGCCAGTTTAGCTAAATCTAGTTCTAGGTTGCCGGGCAATATTGTCGTAGTTTTATAGGGGTAAAGGTCGCCTCTGTGTTGAGGTGGACAGAGGCTTGGTGTTACACAATATGGCTGAGAAAGGGGCGGAATATAGGTGAAATACATTTTATTGAAAATTTTTGAAACATGGATAAACACAATACATCAAGACAATTGGGGAAAGACACAATATAAAAGGTGGGGTGGTGAGGCAGATAATTCAAAATCTTAAGAGCAGCGGCAATATTCTATCGCTGTACTTTTCACGCAAGTCCGAGTGGTGCACAGTTAAAAAGCAATGCGGAGTTAGGGCGAGGTCAGTCAGACCGTGTTTGCAAAAGTGCCACCTGCCTCTGTGAGAGACCCACATTAAAACGAGAACAGGAACAGACCAACACGAACAAGAGGGGGGAGGGAGAAGGAAGGGTAAGGGAAACGGGGCAAAGGAAGGGTGAGGGAAGGAGGAAAAGCAAACATTGGAAGGGGAGAAGAGCAATAGCAAGAAGTAAGGGCATAGAGGCAGAAGGGAGGGAGAGACACCCAAACGCTCATTGAGCAATCACTGCCGGAGCAGGGAGGCCAAAAACGGGAGAATATTGGAAGGACAGCCAGCTAGCCCACACCGCAGTATATGACTCCATCCTGTCAGAAGCCAAATTAACCATCTCCTCTAAACCCCGTATCTCCTCCACACGGGTAACCAATTGGCGCAACGAGGGAACCTCTGACCGTTTCCAATAAAGTGGGATGAGACCAGGGGAGGGCTGGCAGCCTAAGGCCTGGGGGGCAAGTCAAGTGAAGTGGCTCCGCCCCCTCGCACTCACCTTTCACCCCTCACGCTGCTCCCATCACTATGTGGCCATCAGACTGCTGGAAAGCTTATCTAAACGGCCGCTGGGTGCTGATGCCACCGGCTGGAGCTATTTTAATCCTTTTTTTAATTTATTTAATATGCCGGATCGGCTTGCCATATTAAAAATAAATATAGTATTAAAGTAGCGCCGGCCTGCAGCATCAGCACCCAGCGGCCGTTTAGATTCGATTTCCAACAATCTGATGGCCGCATAGTGATGGGAGCAGCGTGAGGGGTGAAAGGTGAATGCGAGGAGGCGGAGCTTTCCCCCCTCACGCGGCTCCCATTACTTGGCGGTCATTGCATACGGCCGCTGGGTGCTGATGCCGCCGGCCGGCGCTGCTTTAATACAATTTTTTTTTTCATTTAATAGCCGATCCGGCTTGCCATATTAAATTTTAAAAAAAATTATTAAAGCAGCGCCGGCCGGCAGCATCAGCACCCAGCGGCCGTTTAGATTAGACTTCGGGCGGCCTGGGGGGCAATTGCCCCCCTGCCCAGCCCGCCCCTGGATGAGACTGCGAGCCGCATTGAGAAGATGGCGAATGACCGAACGCTTCATCAGCCCCAAGGAGCGCTCCGAGTGAAGAAGGAGGCCAAAGCTCGGAGAAGGCCGGAGCGGCCCACCCGACACCTTCTCCAGAGAGCGAAATATCCCATTCCAGTAAGGCTGAAGTTGAGCAGTCCCACCAGATGTGTAGGTAAGTACCCCTCTCCACCCCACACCTCCAACAGGTCGGATCACTCCCCGGTATAAAAGTTTACTGATAGCAACCGGAGTCCTATACCAACGAAACATCAGTTTATAGGCGGTTTCTTGGTACCTCGACGCAATAGAGCATTTATGCGTCAAAACGCAGACCTTCTCCCACTCCTGGTGAGTAAGCACTGCTCCAAGCTCAGCCTCCCACTTCCACATGAACGCTGGGGGAACCAAAGAGTCCACAGAAGAATGCGGTAGATCGCAGAGATTCCGCCTCTAAGGAGGTGATCCCGGCCAGCCAGCTGTTCGAACGGAGTAAGGGGCCTAGTAATATGATGTTTGCCCGGCAGAGACCAAACATATCGCACCATTTGGGCGTAGCGAAAACGTTGTAACAGACTGCCCTGGATTGTAGGGCTCACTCGGTCAAGAGGCACAGGAGCAACGCCATCCCAGATTGTCGAAACAGTGGCGTCAGGGGGCAATTCCAGCGATTGAAGATAACCGCCCTCCAGGTCCGGGACAAAGTCCGGGTTGCCAGCAAATGGAGTAAGCGGTGACGGAAAGGAGGAGAGAGCGCCGCTAACACATCTTCTCCGCCACACCCCCCAGGTCGCCTGCACAAAGTGGTTCAGGCTGAGGGAGAGCTGAAGCACCTCAGGGCGGAGCCCCAAGCAGCCCCCAAGGGGTATACGCGTATCAGATTGTTCCATCGCGACCCAAACCTTGGAGGCCGGGTGGAATCTCCATTCAAGAAAACGCAATAGGTGGGTGGCACGATAGTAGCCAAATAAGTCAGGCAGGGAGAGACCCCCTCTATCTTTCGGGCGCGTAAGCAGTCTGTAGCTAGGACGTCTAGGACGACTGCCCTTCCAAACATACCGCGTCACCAGAGCGCGGAGGTCCGAGAAAAAAGATTTCGGGATGACAATCGGCAGGGTCTGAAAAAGATATAGGACTCTCAAGAGGACGTTCATTTTGATCACGCCCGTGCCAGGAGAAATGAAGGAAGTTCCGTCGAGTAAGATCGGCACATAACTGTTAGAAGAGTCGAGGAAAGTTCACCCTGTAGATAGACGCAAGATCCCTGGGGAGTTGCACTCCTAAGTACTTAATGTGGTCCGGGCACCATCCATAGGGAAATGAGGCATGCACCGCGCGTGACTCGGCCGCCGACAATGACACATCCAGAACCTCAGACTTGTCGGCATTAATCTTAAAATGGGAGAGGGACCCATAGGTCCGCAGCGCAGCGTGCATGTGGGGAAAAGAAACGACAGGCTGGGAGATCGCGAATAGCAAGTCGTCCACGTACGCAGAAACTTTGTGTTCGCGGCCGGAGCAGGTCAGTCCGTGTATGCTAGGATTGTTCCTGATTGCCTCCAAGAAGGGTTCAAGGGAGACAGCAAAAAGAAGCGGAGACAGGGGGCAGCCCTGCCGCGTCCCATCGTGAATGGGGAAAGAGGCCGTGAGTACTGTAGATGAGTACAGTGACAGGATCCAGTGGAGCCAGGCCTGCCCGAATCCCATGGCGCGTAGGGTCTGGAACATAAAGTCCCAAACGACCCTATTGAACGCCTTCTCCGCGTCAGTAGACAAGAGGAGAATTTTCTGGCCGGTCGAGTGAGCCAGGTGAATCGTGTTAAGAGCTCGATATGTCCCATCGTGTCCCTCCCTCCCCACCATGAATCCCGATTGATCGGGATGGATCAAGGAGCCCAGTACCCCCTGCAGCCTAGCGGCCAGCAAAGATTTTCAAATCGGAGTTCAAAAGTGAGATGGACCTATAACTCTGGCAGAGCAGCGGATCTTTACCCTCTTTTGGCAGGACAGTGATTGTGGCCATCAGAGAGTGGGGGTGCAGGAGCTCCCCCAGCCGCAGGGCGTTAAGGAGCTTCATGAAGGGAGCCCCCAAGTGAAAAGGGGCGGATTATATTTGGTGTATTATATATAAGAATTTGGTTGTTATTACATTAAATGGTTTGTGTTGTTGATGCCTCTTATACCCACTAAAATAAAGCTACGGCCAATTTTATCCAATTTACAATACTGTGTCTGTGGTTTTTATTGATTTGTTATGGGTTAATATGTACATGCAATGGACAAAGGTTTCCATGAGGACCAGTATTAGAGTCATTTGGTTAACACGTTTGATGAATCTTTACATAGAATCTCCATAACGGACCATTACAGGGTTAATATTTTGAAGCGTCTCAGGGTCTGTTCATTTAGAAAGTTCCAAGCTATGGTTGATTCACAGCTCTGTGTTATATATTAAGTGTCATGTTCTTAACAATAATGTGTGACGGCTGCTTCTTTGGTTTCTGGGGTTTACAGTCATGTCTCTTTATGAGCAATCAACGCATTTCAAGTGTGCGGATTCAGAATAGGAGATAATTTGGTAACTCGACCGCCCTTGTTTCCTTCTATACCACTATGTCTCAACATGGGTTCATGTAATTCTTGATTTTGTGAGATTATTAATGAGAATACATTGATCATTTTGTATTCTGCCCTAGTTTAATAGTGCTATATAGTATATCTAGGGGGCAGAGTAGCAAGCCGTGGGGCAGATTGGCAAATAAAAGGAAATAAAAACAAAAATTATTAAAAACTATCATTGAAAAAAAAAATATATGAAAAAATATTCACATAAACTATTTACTAGTAAACCTTTTTCCCCTATAGTGTAGTCTTATATTCAGCCTCTCTTTTTTCCTAGATTAATAAATATTCACATTTTGGGGGGGGTCATGTTATAATAGAGCAAATACGGTACTTTGTATTAGCTATATTTGACTTCCTCAGACTATGTGTATTACTGATTGCTTCTGATTTATTAGCTTTTACTATTTATTGCTTTCAAAAGTGGCCAGTCTTCTACTAGATACTAAACATATGCATACTCAAAGAAAAGGGAAATCTTAATTTTTAATCTGAATATTTTAAATTGGGAAGGTTTATGTAACGTCAACAATAAATCAGAAGGGTTAGAAACAAAATCTAAAACTTAAGCAGATGAATATTACCATACTTCCTGGCACATGTAGTTGATTGTGCAAGTCATAAGATTATCTTGTGCCTTTCGCTGAGTGAGTCTTGGCTTCATGGAAAGTAAAAGTTAAAAAGTTAAGATTTTTATTTTCTTTAAATACTGTTTGATGATATTTCAGGATTTATTTCCTCTCACATTTAGTGCAGCATTTCCTTGTTAAACATATAACAAATTATATACTGTGACAAATCGTAACATGGTGGTGACTATGGTGGTGTCTGATTAACTACACAGTGGTCTAGGGGTAGGAAGGACACACAGATGCTTTTTTTTTTTTTGCAGACTCCTTAGTAGTTCTTCCTTCAGCAGCTTGTCTATGTACACATGGCAAACCTTTAAAGTGCATTAAAAATAACAGTCTAAGGCTAGGTTTCCACTTGGGTTTTTTTTTGCTAAAAACGCCCAATTCAGCCACACTGAAAAAACGCTGCAGCCAGCTGTTCTTCAATAGGAAATCGCACAATGCCATATCCACTTGGCGTTTTTCTGTTCGGCGTTTTTTCAGTCCTCTTTGGCGTTTTTCTGCTTTTTTGGGCTCTGTGGCAGTTTTTCAAAATCGCAGCATATTGACACTATGGAGTTTTTTGCAAGGAAATCTTGGCGTTTTTCTCCAATAGAAGTCTATGGGAGAGAAAAAACGCCATGAAAAAGCCATGTGGGTTTTGCCTTGGCGTTTTTTATGGCTTTTTTTCGCAGTTACAATGCAGAGGATGGACCCCGTATCTGTGTGTCCTACGAGAAATAGGCTGGAAACCAACAGTTTCACACAAAACAAAGTTCATATTGAATTTTACACCATTTGGAACAAACATGCCATTACAAACATACCCAACTGGATCCTGCGTGCCAAAAGCAACAGCAAACAATTTGCACCATCATTTGGGGCCAATCTTCCTAGAGGAGCAGACATTCGGAATAAAGCATGCCTTACAAACCACAGAAAAGAGACAAAAGTGTCCGCCGGGGCGTGTTTAAGTAGAACTCTACCAAGAAAATGACATCAGGAGAGGGCAGATACTTGCCATTTATCCTAATCTCTTTTAGCTGGGTGACAATTCTAACGTGTAAAGGCTGGAAAAACTGCCTAAGGTCAAAAAAGCAATTTCCACAGAAAGGCTAAAACGCCAGAAAAAACGCCAAAACGCAGGAGAATGCAGTGGCAGTTTTCTTGGCGTTTTTCATCAAGAAAAAAAACGCAGGACAAAAACCCAAGTGGAAACCTAGCCAAATACTGCTAAGAATCTTTAAAAAAGAAAGGGGGGGTAGCTTTAATTTTGATCTTATCTATGAGGAAGCAGATCCTAATGGACGCTTCTTGATATTGATAGTTAAAATTAATGACATTATGTACACACTAGTTAACATTGATGCCCCAAATAGGATTTCTGTCCGTTTCTTTGATACACTTATTACTTAAATTGAGCTTCAGCTGGGTACTCTCTTACTTATTTTAACTCTGTTCAGGAACCCAAGATAGATCGTAGCCATCCTAAGTATCTTCCTAATAAACAGCACAAATTCTCCTCCTGGGATTCAAGATTTTTTGTTAAGAAACTCTGTTTGACTGCTGGCGTACTATTCATCCACTAGAGAGATTATACATTCTTTTCAAATATGCACCAAACCTATTCGCGAATAGATTTTTTCCTGACAAAAGCAAATTCCCTGAAAATGGTGAAGGATTCTTCTTAGAGCTTACTAATAACCCTGATTACAACATAAGAAATAAATGGAGACTAAATGAATCCTTATTGAGAAAGACTTCAATTTTACAAGAATTGTCACAAGAGGCCTAGCAATTTTGTCAGGTAAATGACAATGGCGATGTATCAGACCCTATTCTTTGGTGCGCATTTAAGGCATACACAAGAGGAGTATTGATAAAAACAGGCACTAGAGGGGCTCTACACCGACAGAACAAATAGAGGAAGTAGATATCTGGAATGGCGAATTGTATTTTCTGTTTTGGGCTGATATATTTCGATTGAAAGATATAAAAATTTTGAATCCCATAATCCATGACACACTTAAAACACTGCTTAAACTTAAACAAAAAACGGGGATGAACAGATCTCTTATGCCCTTTACTCCTATTGAGGCTATCTGCTACTCGATCAGGGACATAGACCTGACCAGATGGCAAAGATGCGGTATCTCCTGTATTGGAAATTTGTTACATCAAGACACTATGATGCCTTTTCCCCAGAGCTGTGAATCCTTCACTACCAACATTTGAATTATTCTTTTAATTGGACGATTAAGAACTTTATTAACCAAGTAGGAATCCCGAACTATAACATTGGCTGACAAGAAAAAAAAAACCCAAACAAATCTCAAGTTCTACCATACTCTTATTATCTCTGCAAAAAGATGAGAAAGATCAACCGATCCTAAAGTGGGAAAGAGATCTAGGTATTGACTTTTCTTTGGAACAATGGCGTCAGGCCTTTGTATCCACAAAAAAATATGTTCATTCAATAAACCTAATAGAGATCTACATTAAGATAATTTACAGATGGTATTTAGTTCCAACTAGACTTAACAAAATAAGTAGCACACACTCAAATAGTTGTTGGCACTACCTCGCCCACATAGGACATTTGCCCACATATGGTGGGAGTGCCCACAATTACTAAACTTAAGAAATAATATCCTGCAATTACTTGGATCACTTTTCCACTTCCAGGATCAACTAGAGCCGCAGATGTTTCTGTTCTATCTAGGATTTTAGAAATTCCGTCCAAACCACAGAATTCTAATTATGCATATCTTTATGGCTACGAAGATATGTATAGCCATACACTGGAGACGAGCAGGTCTATTTAACTGGGAATAAATTATTAATCAATCCCACTATCAGCACTTAATGTAAAGAGGTTATTCCCTCAAAATTAATAAGCTTGACAAATTTGATATTTGGCTACCTTGGAAACAATTCCGGGACCTTGAATCAGAGAACGACAGAAATCTTACCTGAGGTCCAATTTACTTCTTTTCCTTAGTCTTTTTATTTATTTATTTATTTATTTTTTTAAAACAATCTCCCTGGGACGGGTTTCTTATCATATCATGACTTAACTTATGAACAATAGCTTGCTCTGATATTGTCTCTCACCCACTCCCACGTGTGATTGTTTGATGAATGAACGATCTAGGTCAGGGGCGTCCAACATGCGGCCCTCGAGGTGCGGCCCGCGTGAGATCGGCAGCCAGGATCACAAGAGCCCTGCTGCTTACTTGTGGGAGGGTCTATTCTCTGCCCCAGTCCTGCCTCCTCTGTGGGGAGAACGAGGGAGGCCGCGCCCCCTGCTGAAGTCTGTGAGTGGCATCAAGAGCTGTAGAGCAGGTAAGGGGGTGGGGGAGGTCGTGTGAATGAGTATGTCTGATTGAGGGAATGATTCTGTGAATGAATTAATTTGTGTGTGATAGCATGGATGTGTAAGTGCTAGAACCTAGGCATGATGGGACTGTGATTGCTGTTAGCAATCACACTCCTATCATGCCAAGTCAGCCAGTACATGGAGAAACCTGGCTAGGTGGTTGTGTATTGTGTATTGATGCTGCCAGCAGTATGGGGTCTGCACTTACAGCCACCCTGTGCCAGCATGTATTGGCTGACTTGGGATGATAGGAGTGTGATTGCTAACAACAATCACAGTCCCATCATGCCTAGGTTCCAGCATTCACTGGTTGCCTGGGTATAAAAAGAGTGTGTTTGCTGTTAGCAATCACACTCCTATCATGCCAAGTCATATTGTTGATTTTTTTGTCCAATTGTGGTGTGTTACTTTTATTAAAGTGTGGTTACACACTAAAATTGGACAAAAAATACAATGCCCAACCAACCTGTACATGCTGGAATCTGGGTATGCCTGAGATTGCTGTTAATCATAATATATAATTTTTTTGTACAATTTTGGTGTGTAACTTACTTTTATTAAAAGTGTGTGGGGAGGTCACTTTCAGTTTCGGCTAAGTGAACCCTGAATTTTCGGTTTTGGTCCAGAATTTTCATTTTAGTGCATCCCTAAAATAAACAGAACTAATTTATTTTTACTTATCCAGAATCCTGAATTTGTAGGCCCAGAAATCAGTGAGAGGGGAAGTAAAGGTTTTGTGTCATTTACTTTATTTTAATCTGCATATTTTATTAAAGGCCATATTTTCTCTCAGTGAAAAATGAGTGCGGCCCGCGCACGTGTACAATTCTGATGAAGTGGCCCACTTGTAACGTACCTGGCTGCCGGTCCCTCCGGGTCCGCAGATCCTCAGCCGCCACGGAAGAGGGGGAGACCCCCCACCTTGCCGCAGCAGCATCAGCCACCACGGAAGAGGGGGAGACCCCCCACCTTACCGCAGCAACCTCAGCCGCCACGGAAGAGGGGGAGACCCCCCACCTTACCGCAACAGCCACAGCCGCCGAGGAGAAGGGGGAGACCCCCCGCCCTGCCACAGCAGCTTCAACCGCCGCGGAGGAGAGGAAGACCCCCCTCCTCCGCAAGACAGCTTCTGCCGCCGCGAGGACGGGGAAGACCCCGCAACTCCACACGGCAGCCGCCGCCTTCTGAAACCTGGTCCGGTCCTGCCGCGCGTACACGCTCTTCTGCACGCAGCCGGTACTACAGGTCCTTTTAGAAATTTAAGATCTCGCCAACCTCAAGATGGCCGCGGACAGGAAGTGACGTAACGGCATTTGAATTTATGGCGGGAAAATGCTAATTGAAGTCTGCACTTCCTCTTTCTATTTAAGAGCCTCAGAAACCTTTCAGCCTTGCCTTCTGATGGTTGTACCTATCTTGTATAGTGTCATCTCAGTACGCGTTCCTGTTATTGATTCCTGGCATCTGACTCCGGCTTACATTACGACTATCCTGACTTCTGGCTTCCTGACCTCGGCTTACCCTGCAACGATCCTGACTTCTGGCTTCCTGACCCTGGCTTGCTCATTGGCTATTCTATACTGGACTCTGGTGTTCTGTCTTTGGGACTTGCACACGCTGTTCTACCTGATTACAGGTTCTACCTTACGCTATGCGTGACACCACTGCAGAAAAAACTTGGACATCCCTGATCTAGGTTTTGTGACTGGCACTTGTTTGCCACATTTAGTTTTTACTGTAACTTATTCCTTTTTTCCTTCTTATTCGGTGGGGCCTGAAGATCTACAAACACTCCAAATATATAAATAATAATAATAAATAATAATAATAATAAAGAATCTTGAACTTTTAATCATGGAATTCCTATGAATCTGTGAACAAAACTTTCATATTTATAGTCAAGAGTAATTAAGAATATTCTATGTTTGTAATATGGAATTAACAATGTAACGGCTTAAATAAAAATAAATACTGCTAAGAAAGGACAACAATTTAGATTAAGGTGATAGAACAGCATATGTAACAACGGGTTGAAAGAAGTTAAACTAAAAGCTTTGAGAGCATCAGGCTTGTCCACGTCCATGAATTGTTCCATCAGTTCAGCACTCTCCGTGCAAGCCGCTACTCCTTATCCAGTGAGAAGTGACTTTCTTAGCAATAGAATGTTTCAAGGGCAGCAACATGAAAACAGGCCAAATCCAGTGCGAATTTGTTGAAAGTGGTGTCACATATAAAACAAAACTAAAAGTGTGACAAATGCCCACAGACCAGTAGGAAGCCTGGGGGTTCCCCTATTCTCCATCACCAGAAGAAATCTGGACACCAATCTCTGAGTTTCTTGTTCCTGTTCTATGCACTGGTACTCTCCAAAATCTGTGACCTTGTCAAACAGCAGAGCACAAACACCATTATGTGGGGTACAGCCACTTATTTCAATGTCTCCATATCTCCAGCTATATGTGGCATGCTTCGAAACGGCTGGGCAGGTCAAAAAGTAACGAGTATCATTATAGCCCTCAGAAAAAGGAGTCTGAGGCAATACTCGGCTTCCTGGAGAACGAGAAAAGAAAGGTGTTATTCTCATTTTGTGTGTGTGTGTGTGTATTAGGTTGGTGGAGGAAGGAGAATGGTCTAGGGCTGTTTTTCAGGGTTTTGGCTAGGCCCCTTACTTCCAGTGAAGGATAATGTTAATGCTACAGTATACAAAGACACTTTAGAAAATTGTATGCTCATATAGATGGCCATATATTTCTGATCTTATATAAATATAACGCACAGATTTGTTTATAGATTGGCTACATAGGCTGCTGTTCGATTTTTTTAAAGATACCTATGCTACACCAGAAAGGCAGCGGGAGATTAGGCAGCTAAATGCATGGCTGAAGTCTTGGTGTAAGAAGGAGGGCTTTGGGTTCTTAGAGCACTGGGCTGATTTTGCTTTGGGGTACAATCTCTATAGTCGTGATGGATTGCACCTAAATGCAAGAGGGTCCAATGTGCTTGGGGAGAGAATGGTTAGACGGTTGGAGGAGATTTTAAACTAGGAATGGGGGGGGAGGGAATAAATACCGGGTTAGACAGTATAGAAAGGGAAGGCGATTTACTTAGTAACCAGGTGGGTGGATCTGGGGGCTTGGTCTATAAAGATAATAGGGAGAAGCATATGTTTTGCCCCCCAAAGCAAGGACAGAAAGTGATTGCAGCATCGGTGTTAAATGACAAGCTAAAGGTCATGTCTACAAATGCTCGCAGCTTAGGGAATAAGATCCATGAACTTGTAACAGTTGTGGCAACTGAGAATGTTGATATAGTGGCTGTTACTGAGACATGGTATAATGAGAAAAATGACTGGGACATATCAATACCGGGGTACTCTTTATATAGAAAAGATAGAAAGGGCAGGAAAGGGGGAGGGGTGGCCCTATATGTGAAAAATAACATAAAATCTAACTTAATACAAGTTGGTGAAGAGAACTTAGAGTCGGTTTGGGTTACAGTACAATATGGCAAAAGTAAAGTAACTCGCATAGGTGTGATTTATAGACCCCCAGGACAAGTAGAAGAACTCGATAATCTACTAGTGGAGGAAATAGCTAAAATGACAGTGAAGGGGGATGTTATAATCATGGGTGACTTTAATCTCCCTGATGTGAACTGGAAAACGAAAGTAGCTGGTTGTACCAGGAGTGCGGATATTCTAAACTCCTTATTGGGATTATCTTTAAAACAGGTGGTTGAGGAACCAACTCGTAAGGAGGCCACATTGGATTTAGTGTTCACAAATGGAGATTTGTTAACAGATATTTCTGTAGGTGAAACTTTGGGATCTAGTGATCATCAGTCTGTGTGGTTTAATATACGAACAGTGACTGAGTCACACCACACAAAAACAAAAGTTTTAGATTTTAGAAAAGCTGACTTTTCTAAAATGAGAAAATGTATAGAGGAGTCATTATCAGACTGGCACAATTTAAATGGTGTTCAGGAGAAATGGGATTTTGTAAAAGCTGTTTTATCGAAGATAACAGAAAATTGTATTAGGTTGGTCAGTAAGAGTAAAAAATTAAGGAAACCGCTGTGGTACTCTGCAGAAGTGGCCAAAATCGTGAAAGACAAGAAGTTAGCCTTTAGTAGATACAAAAATACCCAAAGTGAGGAAGATAGACAGATCTATAAAATTAGGCAGAAAGAGGCAAAGAAAGTTATAAAAACTGCCAAATCACAGGCAGAAGAGCGAATTGCCCTATCAGTAAAAAATGGAGATAAAACATTTTTTAGATATATAAATGAGAAAAGGAAAGTTAAACAAGGATTAGTTAGACTAAAAACAAAAGGCATATATGTAGAAGAGGATAAAGGTTTAGCTGACTGCCTCAATGAATATTTCTGTTCAGTTTTTACAGATGAGAATGATGGAATGGGACCTCAGTTGGGAAAAAAGACTGAATCATTTGAAATATGTGAGTTTATCGAGGCGGAGGTTTTACTTCAGTTGTCTAAGGTAAAGACAAATAAGTCGATGGGGCCTGATGGGATACACCCCAAGTTATTAAAAGAGCTTGGGGGTGTACTAGCAAAACCGTTAACTGATATATTTAACGAATCATTGGTAACGGGAGTTGTCCCTGGGGATTGGAAAGTAGCGAATGTTGTGCCTATACACAAAAAAGGCAGTAGGGAGGAGTCGGGCAACTACAGGCCAGTTAGTCTTACATCTGTAGTGGGAAAATTAACGGAAACAATGTTAAAGGAAAGGATTGTTGAACATCTGAAGTCACATGGCTTTCAAGATCAAAAACAACATGGGTTTTCCTCAGGAAGATCTTGCCAAACAAATCTTATTGATTTTTTTGATTGGGTGACTAAAGTAATTGATCAAGGTGGTGCAGTAGACATTGCGTATCTGGATTTCAGTAAGGCCTTTGACACTGTCCCACATAGAAGACTTATAAATAAACTGCAATCTCTGGGTTTAGATCCCAATGTTGTTGAATGGATTAAGGAGTGGCTGAGTGACAGAAAACAGAGGGTTGTAATCAATGGCGTATATTCAGAACAAGGTCTTGTTACCAGTGGGATACCTCAGGGATCTGTACTTGGACCCATTCTCTTTAATATTTTCATTAGTGATATTGCAGATGGTGTTGATGGAAAGGTATGTTTATTTGCCGACGACACAAAAATTTGCAACAGGGTTGATGTTCCTGGAGGAAGAAGCCAAATGGCAAACGATCTAGGTAAGCTGGAAAAATGGTCAGAGCTGTGGCAATTGGCATTTAACGTGGATAAATGCAAAGTAATGCACCTGGGGCATAAAAACCCAAGGGCAGAGTATAGACTATTTGGTACTGTCCTAACCTCAACGTGTGAGGAAAGGGATTTAGGGGTAATTATTTCTGAGGATTTAAAGGTAGGTAGACAATGCAGTAGAGCAGCAGGTAATGCTAGCAGAATGCTTGGTTGTATAGGGAGAGGTATTAGCAGTAGGAAGAGGGAAGTGCTCATGCCGCTGTACAGATCACTGGTGAGACCTCACTTGGAGTATTGTGTACAGTACTGGAGACCATATCTCCAGAAGGATATAGATATGTTGGAGAAAGTGCAGAGAAGGGCTTCTAAAATGGTTTATGGATTACAAAATAAACCTTACCAGGACAGGTTAAAGGATCTTAACCTATATAGCCTGGAAAAAAGACGGGACAGGGGGATATGATAGAAACATTTAAATACTTAAAGGGAATCAACAAAGTAAAGGAAGAAAGTTTATTTAAAAGAAGAAATAAAACCGCAACAAGAGGACACAAGCATAAACTAGAGGGGCAAAGGTTTAATGGTAACATCAGAAAATATTACTTTACGGAAAGGGTAGTGGACGCATGGAATAGCCTCCCAGTGGAAGTGGTAGATGTTAATACAGTAAAGTCATTTAAGCAAGCATGGGATAGGCATAATGCCAAGCTAGATATAGGATAAGGGCAAGTACTAAAGGAGAGTACTCAGGTTGGGCAGACTGGATGGGCCTTCTGGCTCTTATCTGCCGTCACTTTCTATGTTTCTATTAATTGGACTGAATACTCACGTTGCTGGATGCAGTTCACACGAGCTCCATGTGTGATATTCTGCAAACTCCTAAGGAGACAAGAGATGTGCAAACAATGGGTTGTTGTTGACCTCTGGGCTGCAACACGATCAGCAGAGCCAGGGCAGAGGCATGATATTAACACAATGGCATTTCAATATCACTAGGAACTGAAATGTGGAGTTGCTGTCTGGCTATGCATTTGTATCCATTTGATATGAGGCAATTTTGCTTTTTTGTCTTCTATTATAGTTTAAGGTTCAACTGGACATTTCAGTGGTGGACTAAATATTTTCTCCTTTGCAACTAGTCCACATGTTCTCACACAATAAATATATTGTTGCTAATACTTTTGTCATTAAAACAAGATACAACACATTATTATTTTGTTTTTGTTTTGTTCTTGAGTGCCAAGACAATTTGGGGTTTTTATGTTTATAGATCATGTTGAAGGGAAATTGTTTTTTTGTTTTCCCTTCCATACTTTGAAATGCAGGAGTCATTAAAAGTATTTTCATATCAACCCAAATGAACAAAGCAGCCAAGTGTTCAGTATCGGAGGGCCTCAGTTTGTTGGAAACTTTTTGACTACTGAAATTTGAAAGTGTGAAATTATTTTACCACATTTGGGTGGCTGAGAGCAAAATCTATAGTGTGAAAATGAACACTCACATTAAAACTGAAACCACCCTTCCTTATAAATAATTAGCAATGTAACTTAGAATTCACTAATAAAAGCAAACAGGTAGGGTTTTTGTGCTTTATATGTTAAAGCTGGTCAAACAGAGGTAATAAAGCCACATATACTCAAACATTAGCATCATGATATTTTTATCCATGAATTTTAAAGCTCTCTGGCCCACCAAGCCAATAGATAACACTTTCAGCAGGATTATGTTGGTAAGCATATAATGGTCAAGACAAACATACATTGGATCCGTCTGATAGACACAACTAGTGTTCTAGTTGTGTTGGTCAGTACTCAGTAGATTTACAATACAAGTCACATAAGCACTTTACCAGGAAAAGAAAAAAACAGAGAAAGAAAAACACAAACCAAGAAAAACAAGACACTGGGACCAATAAGTCACAGCCAAAAAGCTGTATGCGGCCCACTAGACCTGTTCTGGCAGCACTGTTATCTAAAGTACAATACATATTATACTGCCTATACAGAAAAAAAATTCTGTATCAATACAAAAAGAAGTCATAATGCAAATAGTATATGATGCTCTCTACTCCCTTTGCCTGAGTCACACCCGAATGTAAATCTAATGTTCCCTAAAAACCTACCCATAAATAACATTTTAGCAAGCGCTAGATACTCTAGAATCCTAAAGATTCCAGACTTAAAAGATAGGAAGCGGAGGAGTCCTAAAACCTATTTGACATTTCATTTTTTGTGTGTCTCTACATTATACCACATCACTCCAGATAGGTAGAAAACATTTTCCCAGCCTCTAGCTAATGGCTAATTGGGAAGATGATTAAATATGCATTAAATAAATACCAAGCCCAACCACGGTTCCTGTGCTACCAGTAAACAACACTGTCAACCTTGTTACTTTCCCCGTTTATCTACTTTTACTTTCATATATACATAAAAAAAGCGCAGCATTAATTCCGCTTTGTGCTCATTCATCCTCTGTTTCTTCGTAATTGATTGACCGCATTTGACCTTGAATCTTTACAATGAATCCTTTATCGTCCTCAAATTTACATCCATAAAAAGTGTGACGAGGCCTGTTTTTCTGTTCTGTTTGTCCCTGGTACATATAAATAAGTGTTTATCTAATCTCAGTTGACTGTAGTTTTTTTAAGCCTATTTTGGTAGCACGCTGGACAATGGACCGTCTATAAGGGGTTTTGTAAAGTGGAAACACAATGTACGAAAGAAAAGAACAAAGTTTACTAGTGCATAGGTGCAGTAGCGTACCTAGCGGGGGGGCGGGGGGGGCGGTCCGCACCGGGTGCCGCTCATCAGGGGGTGCCAACTTGCCGGCACCCGGCACCCCTCCAGAGACGGACAGTAATGTCCGCCGCTGGAGGAGCAGGCTCGCAAGAGAGCAGTATCGGAGGTCTTTAACAGACCTCCGGCTCCCTTGAGTGATTTTAAGCCGGTTCCCTTGAACCGGCTTAAAATCACTCAAGGGAGCCGGAGGTCTGTTAAAGACCTCCGATACTGCTCCCTTGCGATCCGCGCGGCAACTGCTGCTGTGCAGAGGGCACTGTGGGCGCGGCTTCAGTGCCGCTGGGATCTGACAACAAACCCCGGCGGCACTGAAGCCGCGCCCACAGTGCCCTCTAACCCGGAAGAAGACAGAAGAAGAGGAGCGAAGAAGAAGACTGCTGTAAAAAAGAAAAGACTGCTGTAAGAAGAAAAGAAGTAGAAAAGAAGGTAGGAAATCATTCATTAAGACTGAGTGACAGTGAGAGTGAGAGTGGATTGGTATGTGTGGAATCTGTGGATTGGTATATGTGTGGATTGGTATATGTGTGGATTAGTATGTGTGGAATGTGTGGAATCTGTGGATTGGTATGTGTGGAATCTGTGGATTGGTATGTGTGGTATGTGTGGAATCTGTGGATTGGTATGTGTGGAATCTGTGGATTGGTAAGTGTTGATTGGTAAATGTGTGAGAGTGATGGGTGTTATGCTGTACCATTTCCAATGTCTTTTTCATTTTAATTATGCTCTAAAGTACATCATAACTCCCATCACTCTATACTGTTCCATACAGTGGCAGAGCTGGGAGACAGAGGCCTTGCACCCCCACCGCAGGGTGCTGGTCAGGTTCTATGTGGGCAATGTGGACGCTGGCTTTGGGGTGTGCAATCTGTGATCTATGCCTGTAATTTAGGGTGTTTTATCTATAACTTTAATGCTGAGTTTTTATGTGAATTCCAATTGATCAATACCTGCAAAGCTGGGTTTGTGTGTTAATGTGTTGGTCTATATCTGCTATGCTATGTTTCTATACATTATTTATGTTTACCAGCAAATACAGGATTTGTATGTCTTATTCAGTTGATCAATACCTGGGGTGCTGTTTCCATGTGTTGTTTATTTGATCTATACCTTCAGTGCTGAGTGATTTCCAGTTGATCTATACCTGCAATGCTGGGTTTGTGTGTTCTGTTGATTTATACCTGCAATGCTATGTTTCCATACATTATTTATGTATACCTGTAAATACAGGATATTTATGTCTTATTCAGTTGCACGTGCTGTTTCCATGTGTTGTTTATTTGATCTACACCTGAACTACAGGGAGTAATTAAAAGAGAGTTGTGGTTTAGTGACGTAGGGGACAAATGGACTTTGGGGATGATTACGGGGAGAGGACCTCCCAATGTCACGGTGCAGTCAGAAGAAGGGAAGGCTGTACTGACTCTCACAGTCTTCCCCTGATCTGCAGTTGAGGGCAGTACAGCATAATCCCTATCACTATACATCGATCTAGACATTTACAATAATGCAGCATAACCCCTACCACTATATCCTAAGCCAGACACTGAAGTGGTAGGCCTACACCACATCAATGGCTTTGTATATAGTGATATGGGTTATGCTGCATTATTGTAAATGTCAGACTCAATGTATAGTGATATGGATTACGCTGCCCCACCGTCAATGTGTGCTCAGTATAAAGTGATAGGTGTTATCCTGTATCACCAGCAATGTGGGCCTCCGTATATAATAACAGTTATGTTGTACCACCGTCAGCGCGTGCCTCAGTATATAATGGAAACGGTTATGTTGTACTACTGTCAGCGTGTGTCTCAGTATATAATGATAGCAGTTGTGCTGCACAACTGTCAATGTCTGCCTCAGTGTATTATGATAGTTATGTTGTACTACTATAAGTGTCTAGCTCAGTATATAAAGATAGCGGTTATGCTGTACCACCATCAATATCTGGCTCAGTTATAGTGATAGGTGTTATGCTGTTCCACTGTAGTATCTGGCTCAGTGTATAGTGATAGGAGTTATGCTGTTTCACTGTAATGTTTGCCTCAATATATAATGAAATTACTTAAGCTGCACCACCGTCAATGTCTGTCTCAGTATAGAGTGAAAGGCATTATGCTGCACCACCGTCACTGCCTGGCTCAGTATATAGTGATAGGTGTCATGCTATACCACAGTCAGTGTCTGGTTCATATGGTATATATATAATCATGAGTAGACATGGCAACACCACTATATATGCAAATGCTGAAATGAAAAGAGAACAATGTTATGGTGACTCCTGATTATAATATCAGAATTTTGTTTTAGTTTATAGTGTCTTTAGCTGCTTAGCCAGTACTTAATTTGTAATGTTTGTCACTCATTTGTTAGGTCTTCTTAGAAACTTGTTGTGTTTGTTGTTTTTTTTGGGGGGTTATTAAAGAAAGCACTATTATACAGTAAATGTTATTTAAACATATTTATTTTACTTATAAGTTATTAATTTATTTTTTTCAGATTTCTTGTTGTTTACAGTTGACATACAGTTTACAAATTGGTGCAATAAATATTCTTGCCAACATAATTTTGTAGATGTCTTTACATTTGGGGGGGGGTGCCACTTACAGGATCCGCCCCGGGTGCCAAATACTCTAGGTACGCCCCTGCATAGGTGAAAGAAATGAGAATAGTTTGTCATAAAGCACAAACTGTTGGAAAAGTAGACTTAATGAATGCTACATATACTTTGTGGGTTTTTTGTTTTCTTTCAACCAATGTAATCATTTTGGGGATACTCACTTAAAAGTGGGTAGGACGCATTTTGACCCATGTACTCTCTTTCCATTAACAAGAAAGGATATTTTGGCATTTAAATCTTCTTGTCTTGTAAACAGATGATATTTATTTAGTAGACAAACTCTAAATAAATATATAAATGTATATTTTAACATGTTTTTAGTCTGGCTATTCTCAGTAGAAACTGTGAACTCTCTCCATTTGGCAGTAAGATCAAAAGGAGTAAATAACTTATTTTGATGTTAACTTGAAACAAATCTAATTATGGGGTTAGTGTCCTCTAAAAGCGGTTATTGTTGAAAAGAAACATTAAATTATAATCATCATAATTATCAAGCTATGCGAACTCACGGAAGGATGACCAATTCTTTCTTATACGAAGTCAGCCATGCCATTTCCTTTGCTTTGTTGCAAGGAATTATAGAAACACTGAGTATTTTGTTTTTGTTAAAAGTACAAATATCTGAAGACAGTTTTTGTTGTATATCTACCACAATGCTGAACAGCTTCAGTCAGCATGAATTTCAATTCAATATCCTCAGTGGCCATTCATGAGGTTGTAGTTTAAGAACAAACCATCCCTTTTGATTATTAGATTATATTTTGCGGAGGATAAACATTTCTTGATTCAGTGATGTGTTTAAAAGGCATATCTGGGTGAAATGACTCACCTTTTGTTTCTCAGGACAGACCTACAGCTCCCATTTTCCCAGCCACAATAGGGATCCCTCGCCCGGATACAGCTCTCGCAGTCTTGGTTGTACGCTGTACAGTCATCCACGAGTAGCCTGACCACTTGTGTGGCAGTGCCCACATAAAGCGCATGCTGGAGACAAAGATAACACTTATGCATCACAAACTGATGGAATGTCCTTCAGAAAAAAACAGTCTACTGTGTTGTTACTAGTGTGACTAAGTGGTTACTAAAATACAATAAAAACATACTGAATGTTGGCCTGGAGAGCATCGTATGCTATTTGGATTACACGACTTTTTTTTTGTTTTGGTACAGAATGTTTTTCTGTATAGGCACCTTACAGTTTACATATTGTACTTTAGATAACAGTACTGCCAGAACAGTTATAATGGGCCGCATACAGCTTTTTGGCTGTGACTTGAATAAATTGGTCCAGCGTTTTATGTTTTTATTTGCCTTTTTTCTTTTCCTGGTAAGGTGCTTATGTGACTCGTATTTTAAATCTACCGAGTACTGTTCCAATAGCACCAACATTCAGTATGTGGCTTCTTAGTTAAACAACTAAAAAAAAAATCTGACTTGAGTAATAATGCATCGCTATACAGCTACAAGTTAAGAGAGAATGTTTGAACTCAAGTACATCCCCAGCCATTACATATACACATTTGTACACATTGCATTTCTTCAATTTAACATTCAATAAGAATAACCAAAAAGCACAACTGTTCAAGGTCTATTTTAAGAACAATCCACTTCAGAACAAAGTAAAGCAAGAGGAAATAGGAA
Source organism: Spea bombifrons (assembly GCF_027358695.1). Taxonomy (NCBI): domain Eukaryota; kingdom Metazoa; phylum Chordata; class Amphibia; order Anura; family Pelobatidae; genus Spea; species Spea bombifrons. The sequence continues at coordinate 74,223,126 of NC_071090.1, forward strand.
TTGAAATGTCGTAGTTTAATAATAGTTTGATTCAAATCATCTTCATCTTTATTTGTTGGAAGTGTAAAAGTTGAGGAAGGAAAATGTGGTTAAGATATGTGCAGAGGAGCTAATGTGTGATATTTGGAGGGGGTGGTGTAACGTAAAGGAAGTGGTACAGTCATTCATGGAGGATATAAGATAGCAAGCTGTGGTGGAGGTAGTCACGGGACCAGGGGTGTAAACTGCCATGGGCCCGGCCCGCCCCCCCAACTTTAACTTCTGCCTGCCCCTTACTTTTGTTGGCTCCAGCTCAAGGTAAAGAATTTTTTCTGACTTCGAGAATAGACGAATCTCTTGTATATTCGTGGCTCCATCACCCAACTCTACAATCTTGTGTACAGTCCCATTATCTGGAGAAAGACAAACGGTAGTGTCATATTCTATTTGTTCCTGCTCTTATTGTAGTTTCAAATACATTCATTGGCTCTGGATAAGCTGAAAAAACCGGGGAAAATGTGAGATAAGGACACCAAAAAAGAGTTGTGTGCCAAGAAAGCAAAGACATGGCATGCATTGTACATAAGTCTTTTTACTATTGTAAGCTGAGCTTTGTACTACATTAATGTAGCTGCCATAAGGCTAGCATTAATATAGAGGAAAATCAAAGGTTAAGAGCATAAAAAGCACGCAAAGGGTTATGTTTAGAGAAGGTCACACGGTCATTATTGCTCTCTGTGTCCTGGTGATTTGTCAGTTTGTGTTACCTGTAGCCAGAAATATAACCCTGTTGGTCTCCCCGTCTCCTGTTATTTCATCCACCACAAATCTTGTGTAGTGACTTAGGGTCTGGAAAACTACATCCCTTCCCTTTGGTTCCACCCAATCTGTCAGCTCAGGGTGTTTGGAAACCTCTGTAAAGGTGTCCTCTGGAGTGTGTCCTCCAGATGGAAGGCACTAAAAGAAGAAGGAATAATGAGAAAAAACACCAGGTTCATGCAGTGGAAGATTGTCTTGGAAAAGAGAAGGAAAATATTACTGGAAACAGAACAGATCATAAGGAGAAAATGAGAAGTAAACTGGGGAAGACAAAATAGAAAGGGAGACCCTAGGGATAAAGAGGTGGAATGTGATAGCTCTAGGCAAAACTTAGAGAGGTAACAGATATACAGAGAAATCTAAACATTATGTAGATTTAAAATGCAATTTTGATAAAAATATGCAATTGTGGCACTATATAGGGAATAAAGTATAATCTCTCCATGTACTAGTTAATTGGCTAGTAAGTTTGTAAAGAAAGAATTTAGTAGGGCAAATAAATAAGCGGGGAATCTTACCGTCCCTGGGCGTACACGCAGGTTGTTGTTCTCAGATTCAAACAAAGTGGAAGTGCTGAAGACATTCTCAATGTCCAACAGACTGTATAAACAGACTGCACTATGATTCCTACGAAGAAGAGAAAGGCTCTCATGTAAGGGCGCGCAAAAAGGTATATTTAGGAGGGTTTACAGGACCCTGGGGTTTTCCTAGGGCATATTAAGGCTCCAAAAATGGAACTTCTCTGGCATTTTTACAGTAGTTTATAGGAATGGGATGAAAGATCGCTTGTAACGCAGTTGTCAATTTGTTATTGTTATCCTACATAAATTAAGGAACAGACTATTTGTGCAAATGTATTTTCAGTTCCATGCAGATATTTAAATGTCAAACATTCTGATTTAGTTGTTTTCTTTACAAATCACAGGAGGGTTCACTTTTTAACAGGAGATATTTAACCTGACTACATATTTGTAGAAAGGTAGGGATACATTTTGTTAATCGCGTTCCCAGGTGACTCCTGGGAGACTCAATCCTTTGTGTAAAGCAACTGGAGATGCATAACAGCAACACTTGGCTTAATTGCATTATTTTTTATGGAAGCAGATACATGACTAGTTAACAATTAATTTTTAAAAAATCATTATAAATACTTCATAGTTGACGGCAATGAGGGAAATCTCATGGGGCGATCTGTTTTAGGGGGACTGCCAACACCCTGGATGTGCCACACTAGGCCTGGGCGCAGAATAATCCCTGTATATAGCTGTCCGCTCGAGTTATTTTGCAACAGTCTGTCTACTTTTTTTAAAGTACTAATTTGCCTTCTCTTTCTAAAGTAACATTAACATTTTTATTTCCATGCTCATAAATGCCTAATCGATACTGCTAAGTATCGGGACCCTAAAGTACCATTTGATTTTCTTCTAATGATGGCTTTTGGCAAACTTGAATTAATATTTGTATAATTAAGGAAACTCACCATGCATTAGTAAACAAGCCATATATCAGATTTCCTGTCCTGCTTTTAAGCAGAAAAACATCCTGGAGGACAGGAAAATACTGTCCCTTCTGGATAGACCCGCATACAAGTCGTGATTTCAGTGCAGTACTAAACATATTGTAACTATTGGTGTTCTGTGCACCTTGTTCCCCCTGATCAAGAGAGAGAGCGGCGGAAAAAGAAGGAATGAATAAAATGTGAGGAGCAAAACGAGAGAGACTGCATTAACAATACATATCTATAAAAAAAAAATCTGAGAAAATGTTTAATCCATCTTATTGGGCTATTTAGACCTCAAGCAAGGAAGCATCATTTTACTGTAAGGGCAGTATAGATGAGGACACACTACCTATCCTCAACCTCCTTTGAGATTGAAAGCTTGCAAGAACAGGGTACTTATGTCCTCATTCTTAGAATGTGTTAACCTGATGGTCAAATTATATTGTCAATATTAATTAATATTAATGTTACCTTTCACTGTTTCCTATTGTAATGGCACTACAAAATCTGATGGCACTCTGTAAATACATGTAATGCACCTTCACTTTTCTGTATATTTTTTACTGAATTATTCCTATAAAACACCATAATGTCAACTATTTTCTTAATCAGTTTCTTCCCAGCCCATATTAGTGTTGTCATTTGATGTTTCCTTCACCTTACATATGTGAGCCACCATGGACAGGCTTTTCTCTGAAGTGCGAGTTTGAACGTTGTCCTCTCTGAAGAAGAGTAAAATTTTATCTTGGTCTTTGTCTTCTTTCTCCACCACCATGGACTTCACAAAATGAGGGTCTAGGAAGGGGTAGAAAAGTGATTGATGTGTAATATTTCAGTAGGCAGGAATACATGGTATGGGAGGTAGTGCTGATGGAATAAAAATGATAATACTACAACTGGTGTACATTGTCTCATTTTATTACTCAAAACTTTGCAGTAACATGGATGCCTAGCTAGATATTGAGGGATGGAACCACTAGGTTCTCCCTTACCTTAGCATTCAGGAAAGGGTACCATAGGCTATAAACTGGACATGAACAGCACTATGCCTTCTCCTCTATCTTTTTCCTCATTTATTGGTCCTAATTATTCTCCAAGTGCTTTCCATTTCACCAAGATTACAATTCCTTCCACTTGCTTCTACCTCTGTTTTCACTCCCCTATTTGGCATTTTTGATACTACCCATTCTTTGTCCCACATTCCCTGTCAGACATTAGGGCTTGCTCTCATCTTTAACTTACTTCTCATAAAATAATCTCCTGTGTATAATAATGGTCGACTCCCATAAATCTTGTGAAATCTGGGTTTCTTGGCGAACCCATTGTTTGTCTGCCGGATGACTGTGGAATATGTTTCATTTCCTGAAAGAAACAAACAAAAATAAAATAATGGTGAATAAAAAATGGAAGAAATTTGCACAGACAAAAAAAACTAAAGTAAACCTGTTTTGCCCCTTTTCCTCCTCTTCAACAACTAAAAAAATACTGAGTTTATATGCCTACCAACATGGAGTAGGTCCCTAATAAGTTTCCTTATATTGTGCGAGCAACAGGACTGTGGGTTAAAATTGCCCCTATAATTTAAGGCCGGGACCAATAAATCGCACATGTGTGGCAACCTACTGGATACACTGTGCCACACGTATTGAGCTGGCAGACACACTCTTAATGTCAGAATTAGTCACAGGAGTGACAGCAACGTATGAGGTGTTCAGGGCTTTGTTCCACCAGGCATTTTCCCGGTGTGCCCAAAGGCCAATCCTGGCTTACCATGCAACTTATTGTTGCTGTGAGTGGCCATTGCATAAATAAAGTGTTGGTGAGCATTATTGCTTAATTTGGTGGTTTGGCCTCATGTTCATGCTTATCTTTACAGAAAAACACCCTAATGAACATTTGCAATTGTGTTACACAGAGCAAAAGCAGAAGTTATGGTGAGATATTTGTAAGAATCAACAAGGGGAGTTATCGGAAAAGCCTATTGTGAGCAAGAGTGGAGTTTACAGGAAAATAACAGAAATTATAAAAAAGCAACAAACAATATAGTGGGTGTGGACATACCTGTAATCAAAACATTATAATTGGTTCCTGGAATTTGTGGGGAGAATTCTTCAGTCAGGTCATTGCGTTTATGCAGGGTGCCATTATTCTGAAAATTAATTATTATTAATTCACATGTAAACTATTTTTCATATTTAATAAAAACTATGATTGGGAAAAAAAATAATTTTCTTTTTATTTGCTTTTATTTGCAAACCTGCCCCCCAGTTATGCATATCTGTCCCACGGGTTGCTACTCTGTCCCCCAGATATGCCTTATACCTGCCCATATGCCACTCTGCCTCCATGATATGTGTTTTAACCCCCATTATGCCACTCGCCCCAGAAATCCCTTTTAACCGCCTATATGCGCTTCTCCACAGCACACCATCAGAGGTCTAGTGGAGTCCATGCCTCGACGGGTCAGGCCTGTTTTGGCAGCAAAAAGGGACCTACACAATCCTAGGCAGGTGGTCATAATGCTATGGATGATCGGTGTATGCACATACATATGTGTAATATTATATATATAATCCATCCATTCTGTTGAGACATACTTTAAAATACTTACTAGGCTCCAGCAGGTTGGCTTGTATGAGTTGGTGCCACAGACAAGAAGTTTTCCCTCCAACTGTGCCACAAGTGTCACATAATTTTTACAATATGCCTAGGAGAAGGGGTTTGAAATATAAAAAGGCTTAGAATGAGAAGAGCAATTGACAATTTCAAAAATGGAAAAAATGGAAAAGCAAAGAGAAGAACTAGGGACCTTAGAGTGCAATAAAGATATCCAAGACAAAGTATAAGGTAATATATGGCAGTATAAATGTGCTGGACATGTATTAAGTATATAGGAAGTCAATAAGTGCTTTGTGATGGCATGCTAGTAAAAAAGACACATAACAGAGAGGGCTATTGGGAGCAGTGGTATTTTTACCTTTGGGGCCGACCTAGGACAGCGAACCCAGCCACGTTCACCTCTGTGATCAGATTTCGGGTACACTAAAAGACAATGTGTGCCTTTAAGAAACGCAGCTCTGGGATATGACCTCATATCCTGGCATGCCGTATCTTAATTTTAATGAAGTCTATGGAGGCTGTGATGAGCCAATATGGCTTTCATAGAGCAAATAGGTCGGTGTTACCCTGTTCTGTACCATGGGGACTGCTGCCCCCCTGGACCTGCCGCCCTAGTCAGCCTAGGCCAGGATACATCACCAATTGGGAGTCAGTGTGAGAACATTTCTGAGAATAATCGTCATACCTTCCGACAGTTTGCATTTTCAGCTTTAATCTCCGTCTGGGAAAATAACAAATACAGATTCTGTATCACATTTTATTTTTATAGTAAAAAAAACCCTTACAAAAGTCTCGCTTTACACCCCAGCGCTAGTGTTGCACATTTACTATTGCCCCTAAATGGCAGGGCCATGGGAGGGCTCCTAACCTCCTGTTGGCCACACAGTTACCTGGCCTTCAGTATCTTACTTGGTACTCATTTAAAAACATAATCTTGATAACTTAATACTGTAAATAAAAGGTGGTTTTAGCAGATTTGCAGAACTATTTCTTAAATCAGCAACCTAAGGCAACACAAAAAAAATGTCAGAACAAGGGTGACTAATGTTCTAAAGCCTCCTTGGACAGCGAGTCTCTCACGGACTAGACACTGTATTTCTAACTTTGTTAGAAGACAATGCTTTGGGCTATAAATTTCTTACTTTTTTCAATATATAATTTGATATTTAACAGATATTTGAAAAAAAACAAACAAAACACATACATGCTATAGATTATTGTGATAATTTTCCTTGAACTAATGCGCTTTTTTTTGCATTCATTAGCTAATGAATTTCATTGTACCAGTAAAAAAAATAACGAGAGATTACCAATCTTTGGCAAAAAGTGAACGGAAATTATATTTTCTAAATTTTAAAATATATTTGAGAGATATAGAAAGATTTCATTTTTTAAAAAAAATTCTTGTATACGATATCTTAAGAATTGTGTAAAACAGTTTTTACCCGTTTTGTTGCATTTTCTTTGAAATCAAAGTGATAAAGAATCTCCTGGCCCCCCACATACAAAGAGTCCTGATGGGAGAGGTGATATACTGCATATGGCTCTTCCTGGGGCAGCCGAAAATTTTTAATATCTGTAGGGAAGGCAGAGAGATTGAGTGTAAAAAGGCAGAAAATCTAACCAAACAGAGAAACTGTCATTAGCCATGTAAAACAATGACACTCTGTACGGCTTAGACTTTAATTTACTTCCCTATTGTGCTGCTATTACCAAACTTCTCCTTTTTAATGCAACGTCCTGTTCAGAAACACGGTAAACATACCCTATTTATCTGTAAGAGAGCCTCTGCTGATTCGTTCGTCTCAGTACTGGATTAAGACAGGCTCATACAGATACAGCTCCGGGGCCCATCAGCACATTGAGCCTTGATTTATCCCATTGTAGATTATGACCATGTGTTCTGCCTGCCAGTAAACAATTTGCTTGTGCATACACAAAAGCATTTGGTTCTTGTCTGGCTGATTAGGAATTATCTAGGAAGGCTTAATGCTCATTTATAGCACACACACACACACACACATGAAACCCCTGACTATTTCCAGGTATGTCTATTAGCCAGTCTGTTCTTTCTATGCCTTCATGCTATACTGCCAACCAACGAAGGTGAGCTTCCTGTGTCCAAGTCCTTGGATTAAACTACCACAGTTCTACTTATTTTTGGGCAAAAAAGGCGAGTTTTCAGAGAGCTTTTGATGTTTGCCTACGAGGAAATAACTGACTATAGATGCACATCGCAAGTCTCAAGAAACATGTTATTTCTGGTTTATGTTTATTTTGAGTTAAAAGCAAATTATATATCTCTGTTTACAATTGCACATTGTCAACGACGTCTCTGCTTCCCGTATAATTACAAATCCACAGACCAGGGTCAAGATGCTGAAACGATACTTACACAAACAGAATAACCTCCAAGGGGATAGCAGAAGACATGGTTATAAATAAACATAGTGTGCTAAGATTTGTATGTTACCTTAGTTTAAGTGAAAGTGCACAGTCCATAAACATTATTTGCAGAAGTGACAAAAAAAACTGTCTGGTTTTGCATTCTTTCCAATTATGGCTAGTAAGTAAGAAAGATGTTAAGACAACAGTTTTGCAGCCACTTTGTTACTGTATCAGCAGTATGGTGTGCAGTGCAGAGTCAGGGCAACACAGCTGGAGGAGTCTGAACACTAGGAGCAACAAAAGTGGAATCCAGAGATGAAACACGAGTCAAGCAGAGGTCAAAAGCCATTATTATTATTATTATTATTATTATCTTTTATTTATATAGCGCCAACAGTTTACGCAGCGCTTAATACAATACATAAATTCAAGGGATATGACAAGACAAGAATTGACAGACTTAGACAAACCGATACATTTGGTGGAGAGAGCCCTGCTCGCAAGCTTACAATCTAGAGGGAAAATGGGGTGATAAACATAAGGCATAGAGAAAGGGTGAGGGGTATTGTGGGGGTATCAATGACAAGGATGTTCTAGCAGCTAAGATTGTATGCTTCTCTGAAGAAGTGGGTTTTTAGATGTTTCTTGAATGTCGGGAGGGAGGGTGAATTCTGAAGGTTCCTTGGGAGCAGATTCCAGAGATATGGGGCAGCTCGAGTGAAATCTTGTAGACGGGAAAAGGAAGAGGTGATGAGTGAGGAGGAGAGCCTTAGCCCATGGGAGGAACGTAGGGATCGAGTAGGAGAGTATTTGCTAATGAGGTCAGAAATGTACGGAGGAGCAGTATTGTGGATGGCCTTATATGTCAGTACCAGGATCTTAAATTTAATTCTAAAGGTAATTGGGAGCCAGTGGAGGGATTCACAGAGGGGGGAAGCAGAAGAGGAGCGACGTGCAAGGAAGATGAGCCTAGCAGCGGCATTAAGGATAGACTGTAGTGGAGAGAGTCGAGACAGTGGAATGCCAACCAGAAGAGTGTTGCAGTAGTCAAGACGGGAAATGATAAGTGAATGAACCAGAGTTTTTGTGGATTCTTGGGTGAGGAATGGGCGGATACGAGAGATGTTTTTTAGGTGCAGGCGGCAGGATCTGGCGAGGGACTGAATGTGAGGGATGAAGGAGAGGTTTGAGTCAAGGATGACCCCAAGGCATCGGGCCTGGTTAGTAGGAGAGATAGTTGTGTTGTTAATGGTGATAGAGAATTCAGGTAGTGGAGTGGAGATGGAGGGAGGGAAGATAATGAGTTCCGTTTTAGAAAGATTAAGTTTCAGTGTTGTGACATCCATGACATCCATGAAGAAATAGCAGACAAGCAGCTGGTGATCCGGGACATGAGAGATGGAGAGAGATCAGGAGAAGACAGGTAGATTTGGGTATCATCTGCATATAGATGATACTGGAGGCCAAATGAGTTGATTAGATTGCCAAGAGAGGAAGTATAAAGAGAGAACAGCAGAGGGCCAAGGACTGAACCTTGGGGGACACCAACCGAAAGTGGAAGGGGTGATGAAGTCTCGCCAGAGAAGTTGACAGAGAAGGAACGGTTAGACAGATATGAGGAGATCCAGGAGAGAGCTGTATCTCGAATGCCCATAGAAGCAAGTGAGTCAAGAAGAAGGTGGTGATCAACAGTATCGAAAGCAGCAGAGAGATCCAGTAGAATTAGAATAGAGTAGTGACCTTTAGCTTTGGCAGAGAGCAAGTCATTGGAGACTTTTGTTAGAGCTGTTTCAGTAGAGTGAAGGGGTTTGAAACCAGACTGTAGAGGGTCAAGGAGGGAATTAGAGGAGAGGAAGTTAGTGAGGCGATTGTACACAATCCGTTCAAGCAGCTTAGAGGTAAAAGGAAGCAGAGAGATAGGGCGGTAGTTAGTCAAACAGACGGGGTCTGAGGAAGGATTCTTTAGAATTGGTGTGATTAGCGCATGCTTGAAGGCAGATGGTACAGATCCAGATGATAGAGAAAGATTAAATAGGTGGGTAAGTGATGGACCAAGGGATGGACATAGAGACTTTGTGAGGTGTGAAGGGATGGGGTCAAGGGGACAGGTTGTTGGGTGAGAGGAAGAAAGAAGAGTGGCTATCTCTTCTTCGGTTGTAGGGGAAAAGGCAGTTAGTATAGTAGGAGTAGAGAGGGTGGTGGTGAGTGGTGTAGGAGGGAGTTGTAAGGAAGAGAGGTCTTTTCTAATAGTCTCGATCTTCTCTTTGAAGTAGGTAGCAAGATCTTGGGCAGTGAGAGAGGTTTGTGGTGTGGGTGTGGAGGGACAGAGAAGGGAGTTGAAAGTAGAAAAAAGGCGTCGTAGGTTGGAAGAAAGAGAGGATATGAGAGTGGAGAAGTAGAGCTGTTTGGCGAGAGAGAGGGCAGAGTTGTAGGTGTGAAGCATGAATTTATAATGAGTAAAGTCTTCGCTGGATTTGGATTTTCTGAAGTAGCGCTCAGCTGTGCGGCAGCACTTCTGAAGATACCGTGTGGTTTTGGTATGCCATGGTTGGCGTTTAAATTGTCGGGGGTAACCTGTAGTAATTGGAGCTATGGTGTCGAGGGATGAGGCAAGTGTGTTGTTGTAAAAAGAGGCTGCTGTGTCTGGGCAGGAAAGGGTTAACATGGAAGGTAAGAGAGGTTCGAGTGAGGCTGACAGTTGGGTAATGGTATTTTCTGGTAATGGCCTACAAGTATGAGGTGAGCGCTGTAAGTTTGTCTTGTTAGGGGTTAGCACTGGAGAAAAAGATAGGAGGTGGTGGTCAGACAGAGGGAAGGGGTAGATGGAGAAGTCTGAAAGGGAGCATGATCTGGAGAAAAGATTATATCACAATGCTAGAGGGTCAAACCAGGAACAAGCAGGGTCAAGAGCAAAAAGATAACCAAAAGTCCCTGGAATAAGAAGTGTTACATAAAAAGTAATATTAAAGGGCCAGTGTTAAAATATGAAGTTCAGGTGGAAAACAAGGTCCTTTCTAAGTTAAAAAGGTCAGTCAGTGCCACGTTCGCTATTTGACGCACTGCAGGGTAAGGCCATACATGGCCTACCTCATTAGACTCAATGGCTGCGGGACATCACTATAGACTTCCATTAACCCCTTGGACCTGGCTTGACTCTACATATGACATGCCATCCACACTATGTTTTTAATAGAAAACACACTACAGAATAGGGCTGCAACAACTAATCGATAAAATCAATAATAAATCGATAATGGAAATCGATTTTTAATCAAATATAAGATGAGGGTATACCCTTCACCTTATAATCCCACCTCAAATAGAGGTCTGATAATAACACTAAGATCCAGATCCCCTGCAGTGCTGAAGGGGAGCCAGATCCTCCTCTCTGACAGCTGACGGGCGTCTGTGCGATGCGCGCAGACATCCTCCGCTACTTTACATTGTAGCAGAGTGTCATTTCTTCGGTGTTGTCACATGAAAAGATATAATAAAATATTTACAAATATGTGAGGGGTGTACTGAGATATATATATATATATATATATATATATATATTACACATACATAAATACACACACATTTGCATGAGCAAGTCCACTATATCCTCTTCTTCCATGGAAAAAGTTAAAATGCATGGGGGGTCTAGTTTTAATAAAAGAATTTGAATTTGATAGGTTAACTGGCTGGGTTCAAAGATGCCCCAAAAATAGGACATGGGCACAGACTAACCAGGTGTCCAAATTCCCCAAAAAAAACAAACCCAACAAACCCATGCATGGGGGTATTACTGTACTCAAGAGATGTTGCCGAATAGGTATTAGGTGGTTGTTTGACAGTGACATACACCAGCAACTGTAAATTCTAGGGCTGCAACAACTAATCGATAAAATAGATACTGAAAATTGTTGCCAACGAATTTCATTATCAATATATAATCCGTTTCAGTGACTCACAGCAGCAGTTCCTACTTATCAGTTCCTCCCTGTAATCACTGTGACAACCGGCCCCACCCCTTCCTTCTCCCAGAACCACATGGCTGTGACACTCATCTAACTGTAAGTAGTGATGGGAAGTTCGGATCATTAAAGTGAATAGGATCATGTCGATTCGTTCACTGAAATGATCCGAATCTTCGGATCACTCAGTGTGTCAGGCACACTAACGATTGGCCCCGCCCCTTTCATTATGAATCCTCCCCCCTGCCTCCAGTGATGTCAATGAAGGCAGAGAGTCGTTCAAAGATTCGGATCTTACAAGGATCCGAATCTTACAGTGATCCGGATCACTGTAAGATCCGGATCATTGTAAGATCCGGATCTTTGAACCACTCTCTGCCTTCATTGGCATTCTAATCATTCAGAGAATGTCACCATACTGTTATAAATAATACATTAATAATCACTGCCCCCAGGATTTACATTCCCCTTTACCTGCAACTGCACCTTAAGCTAACTTTATTAAATTAATTAAATTAACCCTCACCATTAAATTAACCCTAAACACCCCATCAACCATGACTGCCCCTAAAATTAACCCTTAACACCCCATCAACCATGACTGCCCCTAAAATTAACCCTTAACACCCCATTAACCATAACTGCCCCCAAATTAACCCTAAACACCCCATTAAGCATAACTGCCCCCAAATTAACACTAAAGGCCCCATTAAGCATAACTGCCCCCAAATTAACACTAAAGACCCCATTAAGCATAACTTCCCCCAAATTAACCCTAAACACCCCATTAAGCATAACTGCCCCCAAATTAACCCTAAACACCTCATTAAGCATAAATGCCCCTAAATTAACACTAAAGACCCCATTAAGCATAACTGCCCCCAAATTAACCCTAAACACCTCATTAAGCATAACTGCCCCTAAATTAACACTAAAGACCCCATTAAGCATAACTACCCCCAAATTAACCCTAAACACCTCATTAAGCATAACTGCCCCTAAATTAACACTAAAGACCCCATTAAGCATAACTGCAGTTATGGTTAATGGAGTATTTAGGGTTAATTTCAGGGGCCGTTATGGTTAATGGGGTCTTTAGGGTTAATTTCAGGGGCCGTTATGGTTAATGGGATCTTTACGGTTAATTTCAGGGGCAGTTATGGTTGATGGGGTATAAGGGTTAATTTTATGCTGATGAGTGAGGGTTAATTTAATTAATTTAATAAAGTTAACTGTAGGTGCAGTTATAGGTAAAGGGGGGCAAACTCAGGGGAATCTAAATCCTGGGGGCAGTGTGAACATTATTAATGTATTTATTTATAAAAGTATGGTATCAGTAATATTCTCTGAATGATTCGAATCTCTGTAAGATTCGGATCCTTGTAAGATCCGGATCCCTGTAAGATTCGAATCATTCGACTCTTCGGATCATTCGACTCTTCGGATCATTCGACTCTTCGGATCATTCGACTCTTTGAACGACTCTCTGACTCTATGAGTCATCGTTCCTGTGTGAATTAATGAGCTGTAACCTGACCCCAGAGTCTGTGTCTGAGTGCTCTGCAGATGACTCACAGCTCTAGGATCAGGTTACAGCTGCATGATTCACAGACTGAACCGCTACAAATGAATCGTTCAGTCTAGTGAACCGATTCATCCGGATCACTAAAAAGAACCGGATCAAATGAACGATTCGTTCATGATCCGGACATCACTAACTGTAAGTATAAAATTAATATTTGGGCTGCTGAAAGTTAGGGGAGGTAGGAGTCAATTTAGGGGCATTTGTGGTTAAAGGGGTGTTTAGGGTTAATTTAGGGGCAGCTGTGGGTAATGAGGTCTTTAGGGTTAATTTGGGGCAGTTGTGGTTAATGGTGTGTTTAGGGTTAATTTAGGGGCAGTTGTGGTTGATAGGGTCTTTAGGGTTAATTTAGGGGATGCTGTGGTTAATGGGGTCCAGGTTCCCTGCAGCTGCGGGGGATCTGGATCTTAGTCGTCTCATAGTCAGACCTATTTGAGGTCTGATTATAAGACGAGGGGTATTTTCCAGAGCATTTGCTCTGAAAAAAACCTTGTCTTATAATCGAGCAAATACGGTATATGTGTGCAAGAGAGACTGCCTGAGTCTCTGTGTGCGTGTGAGAGAGATAGAGACTGCCCGAGTCTGTGTGTGTGAGAGAGATAGAGACTGCCCGAGTCTGTGTGTGTGTGAGAGAGATAGAGACTGCCCGAGTCTGTGTGTGTGAGAGAGATAGAGACTGCCCGAGTCTGTGTGTGTGTGTGTGTGTGTGTGTGTGTGTGAGAGATAGAGACTGCCTGAGTCTGTGTGTGTGCGAGAGAGAGAGACTGCCTGAGTCTGTGTTTGTGCGAGAGAGAGAGAGACTGCCTGAATCTGTGTGCATGTGTGAGAGACCGCCTGAGTGTGTGTGTTTTAATTTTTTAGTATGAAATCTCGGAAGTGGTTACTAAAAAAAAAAAAATTTATCCCACCACTGGATATAATGGGAGAAAAAGCAAACTTGTTTTTCAGACAAAACCTTCTGACACATCATATAGATCTTTGGCACCCATACTCCCCTAGTACAGACACAGATTAAATGGAATTACAGGTGAAAGACAGTATTGAGTGAATGCCCATAGGATATAATGGGAGAAAAAGCAAACCTAAACTCAAAACTTTTGGCTGCATATACACACACATTAAAATTCTTGATTAAAAAACTGGGTCATTAAGAAAAATGATAGATGCTTTTTAAGAATAAATCTATATAATGGTAATTACAGATTAAAATAAGATGGAAGCACATGTAACATGTAAACTATGGGAACTCATTAACCCCTTCTGTTCTTCACGTCTGCCTGAGTAGTTTTCCTCATTTAGATCTCCCTGTTCTTAAGCTCCTAATTGTTATTTGTTTCAACTCAAGCACTCTTTGTAAAAGGTATAATTTCTGGGCAAGATCTTCTAGAATGTTAAACAATCTCGTACATTTCAACCGAAAGTCTCCAAATAATGACACTACCAGAAAAACTGAATTCACTATACAATTTTGATAATTTATTTTTTTTATAGTATATTTTCTCTTTATAAAAGCATAAGACATTATTACTACATATATATATCCAGAAAATAACTAAATGTTTGATTGCTTGAGCGTGTTTATTGGGGTTTTATTGTGTTGTATTTATTCTACGGCAGGTGTCTGTTGATTAGGGAGAGTTCCAGTCACGGGTTTTATAATATCATTAAGGTTATTTCAAAGCCTTTGCCATCTGCCATGCTTTTTATGCTATCCTCCCTTTAGACTTCAATAATTTTACACTTGATGAAATCAACATAATAAAGAATTATTTCTGGGGAAAAAAAAGAACCAACTAACGAAAAGCAAATCCAACACAAAAAGCATCTTCACGTTCTTCTGTCCACCTAGAAAAAACCTCTACTGTGTTGGAGCACAGGCACAGATCCATGAAGAAGATGGTGTTACATCCTACCTCTTGGTTGATGGGTGATCCTTGGTGTCATCCTAATGTCCCCTATGCTGAGGCATATCGAAAAATAGACAGCGAGTATAATAGAAGAAAGGTGCTGCATGGCTGATGAGTAAGACTCAAGACTGAGGCTTGCACGCAGAACTGTTTTATACACAATTCCACATCCTTTAAATGATACCGTCTGGTGGTGGAATAGAGTACACCACTAGAATACACTGAGGAGGGGTCTATTTGGGGATTTTATTATAGAAAGCCGTATTATCTGTTCAGTAAATGTTATTTAATTTTTTTTTACTTATTAAATGCATTTTAAATATAAAGTAGGAAGGGTTGCCACATACAGACTCCGGGTGCGAAATGCTCTAGGTACGTCCGTTGGCAGTCCACCCCTGTGCCAAAGTGAAAGTGATGGCAGATAAGAACCATCTTGTCTGCCCATCCTCTGAGTATTTTGCTTTGTCAATGCCTTTATCCTATATCTAGCTGAGCCTTATGCCATGCTTGCTTAAACACCTTCACTGTATTAACATCTACCACTTCTACTGGAAGGTTATTCCATGCATCCACTACCCTTTCAGTAAAGTAATATTTACTGATGACTATGTCCTCTTGTTGTGGTAATATTTCTTCTTTTTTTAAAAAAAACTCTCTTCCGTTATCGTGTCGCTTCCTTTAACCCCTTAACGACAATCCATGTACATGTACGGGGTTGCCGTGCAAGGGGTTAACGACAATGCCCGTACATGTACGGGCTGCCGTTAAATAGCTGCATCGCCGCGATCGCAGCGTTTTCGCCGCGATCGGCGGCTTTGCAGCATCCACGGAAGCCTCCCAAGTGAGGCTGACCGTGGATCCGGGGAGGGCAGCCCTCGGCAGCCCTCCCCGGAAGAAAAATGGCCCGGCTAAAACAGCTTAGGAAGCGATCTGAATCGCTTCCTAAGCATAAATGGTGTTACTGACATGCCTCGATATCGAGGCATGTCAGTAACACTACCCCCCTTCCCCGATCACCTTGTGATTGCTCCGAAGAGCAACCACAAGTGCCATCCTGTAAATGACGTTGCCGTCATTCACAGGATGGCATCAACAATAGAAATGAGTTCATAGAGGGTCTATCCAGACCCTCTTGTGAACTCTCGAGCTCCTCCTGCAGGTTGAATGCAGGTACTGCATCCAACCATGTAAGGTCAATGGAGCCCAGCTCACTAATTTTTTTAAAAAATGTTTAAAAAAAAATAAAAATAATATGGTAACATATAAAAATCCCCACTATCACCAAAAAAAAAAAAAAAAATTAATAAGCAAGTCCTAAAATTCTTTATCTTTACAAAAATTCCAGCATGGAAAGAGTTAAAATATTGGCATTACAAATGCCCATAGGGTGTCTCGTATTAAAAAATGCATGAGTGGATGGGATAAATTGAATTGGTCGGGTTCAAAGGTGTCCCAAATATGGGACATGGGGGCAGTAGGATCAGATGTCTAAATGGCCAAAAAATACACACCTCACAAAGGCGGCCTTTTACCTCCCAAATAACCCAACAAACCCATGCATGTGGGGTATCACTGCGCTCAGGAGATGTTACTGAACACATATTGGGGTGTTGTTTGACAGGGACATATACCAGGAGCGATAAATTTATACCTGAAGTACAACGTGTGTGAAAAAAATACAAAAAAATGTACTACCATAAAGTTTCACAAAGGCTGGTGGTAAAATTAGTGCATGGAAAGGGTTAAATTACCAGCATGTGAAATACCTTGGGGTGTCTAGTTTTTAAAAATATATGACTTGATGGGGTAAATTGCATTGGCCGGCTTCAAAGATACCCGAAATGGCACATGGGGCGAAGAATTACCAGATTTGGAAAAAAAAGTTTTGAAATAGCAAAACGCTACCTGTACTTATTGCCCCATAACGTGCAGAAAAAAGCAAAAAAACATAAAAACATTGGGTATTTCTAAACTCAGGACAAATAGTAGAATCTATTTAGCAGGTTTTTTCATTCGTTTTTGCAGATGAGTAAAAGTTTTTTGTTTAAAAAGTGAGAAAAAGTAATTTTTTAACAAAAAATCCCCATATTTTATCATTTTTTTTATAGTAAATTAGATGATATGATAAAATTAATGGTATCTAAAGAAAGCCCTGTTTGTCCTGAAAAAAACAATATATAATATGTGTGGGAGCACGAAATGAGAAAGAAGAAAATCACAGCTAAACAGGAACACCGAAAAATGTTAAAATAGCCATTGTCCCACAATATACTACGAGTAATAACCCCTATTGTCCTTAAGGGGTTAAGGATTTAAATGTTTCTATTATATCCCCCCTGTCACGTCTTTCTTCCAGGCTATGTATGTTAAGATCCTTTAACCCCTTAAGGGCCAGGCTGTTTTTTACTTTTTTGTACCCTTTGGGACCAAGGCCGTTTTAACAATTTTGCGGCGCTCGTGTTTAGATGTAATATTTTCCTCACCCATTTAGGGTACCCACACAAGTTATATATTGTTTTTTTCAGGACAAGAAGGGCTTTCTTCAGATAGCACATCTAATTTCCTATAAAAAAAAATAAAAAAAAATAGGATTAAAAAATAAAAAAAATAAAAACTTTTTCTCACTTTTATTTGACAATTTTTTTACTCATCCAAAAAAGCTAATAAAAAAACTGCTAAATAGATTCTATTTGTCCTGAGTTTAGAAATACCCAATGTTTTTATGTTTTTTTGCTTTTTCTGCGTACAAGTAGCGTTTTGCTATTTCAAAACCAATTTTTTTCCAAATCTGGTCATTCTGCCCCATGTGCTATTTTAACCCTTTCCATGCACTAATTCTACTCCCACCCTTTGTCAAACTTTGTGGTAGTAATTTATTTTGTGGTTTTTTTTATCACAAAAATGCGCTTAAGGTATGTATTTACTGCTCCTGGTGTATGTCACTTTCAAACAAGTCCCCAATATATGTTCAACAACATCTCCCGAGTACAGTGATACCCCCCATGCATGGGTTTGTCGGGTTGTTTGGGAGGTAAAACGCCAGGAAGTGCGCATTTTTTAACTTGGAACTTTTACATCTGGTCCTACTGCCCCCATGTCCTATGTGGGCCATCCTTGAAGCCGGCTAATTCAATTTACCCCATCAAACCATATATTTTTGAAAACAAGACACCCTTTCAAATTTTCAAAATTTCAAATTTTAACCCTTTCCATGCATGAGATTCTACCACCAGCCTTTGCGGTAGTAAGGTTTGTGGTAGTAATTTTTTTTTTTTTTTTAGAGCTGCATTTTTTCATAATCGATTAGTTGGCCACCTATTTTATCGATTCATCTTCTCACTACCCGCGGGTGCTCTGCCACATGGGATACCCGCTTTTTCCCATTAGTTTATGCTATTCCCCCCAAGCCTCTGTTTTGTCCCACGGGCTCCTGCCTAGCGCAGGTGACCTTATTTCCCCGTTTTCTTTATTTTTATGATATCCATATGCTTACTCTCACGACACTTCGGCCACGTTGCCCATGCACGTCACTATGGCTTCTGTGAGCCTCTGCTGTCGCTCATGTCGGTCTTACTGGACCGGGTGCGTCATCTGGCTCGCTTCACCGATACTTTTTGTTAGGTTCTCTGATTCACACATGTTAGCTCCCCGGAGCCGACCCGCTTCTCTTCCCCATGGAAGTGAAGTGTTGGTTCATGACCTATCGCTAGGTCCTTGGGCTCACTATTTGATGCCTAGGCATCCAAAGTCTTTGGCTGCTGTACACAGGCACCCATTTTACTCTACCTGTTTCTGTTCTGTTATTTATGGTTTCGTTTGTTTTTCTTTTTGGTTCTCTCGCTGCCGGCTTGCTCTTAGCCCCACTTGGTCCCGTTTCCTTAACGATGTCGATTCCTGATTGTATTAAAATTACCTCACTTAACGTGAGGGGCCTAAACAAACCGCAGCAGAGGTCCAAGCTGTTGCACACATTACATACATTTAGATCCCAGATTGCATGTTTACAAGAGACCCATTTTAAATCCTCTAAGGAATTTAAACTTACTGACCGTCGATTCTCCCAGGTGTTCCTATCAAGTTCCAATAAAGAACAAACAGACGCACCTTCACGTGAGAAATGTGGTAATATAAATATATATATATATACCCTACACGTTCTGCTGCTCCCGTATAACACTCCTCACAAGTGTTTAGAGAATCAATATGTCAAAAAAGGGGCGCATGAACATGTGGAAAAAATCAAAAACACAAATAATAGTGTAATAAATTGGAATACAAATTAAATATAAATGTGTAGAATGCACTCACAAACCTCACTTGGAAAGAAGCTCATCAACAAGACCCTTTTATCTTCTTGGTGTCTGTAATGTAGGTAAACAAACCACAAATAGTGCAGTAGTGACTGATAATAATAATTTAATAAAGTAGAGCAGAACAACTCACAAGAAAGTTGGCATAACGGCTGGGTTATGCATAAAAGCGTAGGGTTAAAATCTCAACTGAGACCGGAACAGTAGATAGAACGTCCGTATGGTAAGTCCTTCAGTAAAATGTAGGTATCTCAACGCGTTTCGCCAAAACGGTATCAGCTTCTTCAGGAGAAAAATGTAGAAAATGAAGTCTATGTCTCTTCGTGCTGACGATCCGCTTTAAAGGTGTCGGGTGCCGTCCTTGTGCGGCTACGTCATTACGCTTCAGTGATGTTCGTTGTATGTGTGTAATGTATCCAATAAAGTTCTTTAAATGTTGTCATCGAGTGGACGGAGAGAAGTTTTCTTACTCCGTTCTTGTGTATCGTGATGACTTGCCGAAACCCGATTCCATAGCAGAAGAAACCGAGTATAGCAGATAGGAATAAATAAAGATAAATAGTATTATAAACCCCATTTTTGCGTATTAATTTTCCTTATATAGATCCGAAAGAAGGTATACAAAATAACAGGTAAGTGGAATCCAAAACATGTAAATGATGGAAATAATATAGTAGGCAGAAAAATCAAGGCAATCACCAGAGAAGGACGAAACAATGGGATCCAAACCAAGTGGAGGAGGTGTCTTGAAAGTCATTAAACAAATATAAATATGGATAAAAATGAAAATGAAAAAATGCATAAATCAAAAATATGTGAGTGAATGTAAATATGATAAATAATGTAAATAAAATGGTATAAAATAAAACAGTCTGTGTTGTATGTGAATGAAGTTATGTACATGCATGTGAATGTATTGTTATGAATGAAACTATATGAAAAGTGTATTTATTACTAATACAATATTATGTTACAAAATATTGACCTAATATTATGTTATAAAATATTATCATACATAGACATATGTATGTATGTGGATGAAGTCATATACATGCATGTAGCTGTATTGTTATGAATGGAAATATATGAAAAATGTATTTATTATAAAATATTACTTATAAAATATAATGTACCAAAATATTATCATACATGGACATATATGTGTATGTGTACATAAAATATGAATAATATGTTTTAAATAAATATATAACATATGTATGTGTGTGTATATATAAAAATGTGCTATGACTATAAATATATTTAATAAATATATAAATATATGTATCAAACATGAAAATTGTAAAAATATTAACATTTATAATAATATTTGTAATTCTATATATATGATGATAAATATATTAATATATAATATATATCAAGCTATACAAAGTATATAAGTAGAAATATGTTAAAAAAGGGTGTATAAAATGAAAATATGTAAAAATATTAAAATTTATAATAAATATATGTAATTCTATATATATGATGATAAATATATAAATATATATATCAAGCTATACAAAGTATATAAGTAGAAATATGTTAAAAAAAGTGTGTATAAAAAAAATATATATATATTAATTAATGAGTGTCAATATATCCAATTCGACGTTCAAGCCATCCCTTTTCAAAGTTTGGAATTCATAAATCCATTCCGTTTCCTTCTTGGATAATATTTCTTTAATATCACCTCCACGCCAGTGGAGGGATACTAGATCAATGCCTATGATTTTGAACTCTGGGAGGGAGAACATTTTACAATTTATACAGTGTCTTGGGACACTGTTTCATATTATTGTTTCGTATTCCTCCCACATGTTCTAGACCTCGTATTTTTAATTCCCTTGATGTACGTCCGATGTACTGAATTCCACACTTACATTCTAGTAGGTAAATTACATTCTTGGATTTACAATGTATAAAGTGTCGAATTTCATATTCTTTCTTAGTTATAGTACATCTAAATAAAGTGGCCTTTTTATTTTGTAAATGGCAAATTTTACACAATTTACATATCCCACGTCGATAAAAGCCAGGGGGTTTATGTGTTAAAAAATGTGCATGATCATTTCTTATTTCTTTTGGAAGAGCACTTGGGGCTATCATGGTTTTTAGATTGTTCAACTTTTTATAAATCACCTTAGGTTTTTCAGGAAGGTGATTTTGTAGTATGGTATCACCCTGTAATATTGGCCAGCATTTTTGAATGGCCTTTTTGATTTTAAAAGCTTTATCATTGTATTGTGCAAGAAAGGCAAAATTAAAGTCCTCGGTCCTCTGTATTTTTTTGTCCTTATGTATCATATCTTCTCTTTTTGTATCCTTAACCTTAGTGAAATTTTTACCTTCTCGCAAAAAATCACATAATTCTTTTGGAAGGTCTTTGTAGGGTCTCCAGGCAATTTCTGGTATGTAACCTCATCATTCAGCAGACGGTAGGATTCTTTCATGTAATACTCCCTATCTAAAATTACAGTGGCTCCCCCTTTGTCAGCTGCTTTTATTACGATTTGTTTGTTTTTTTTAAGAGTTTTGATGCTATCTTGCTCTTTTTTCGTGAGGTTATGTTGTCTTTTGGTATCACCCTCTAGATTACTGAATTCTTTAAGGAGCATGTCAGCAAACACTTCCAAATGTTCTCCTTTACTATGTTGAGGAAAGAAGTTTGACTTGGGTTTAAACATAGTGTGTGAGAACGGATCAAGTGGATTTGTTTGATTCATAGTAGTGTGTTCTTTTTTCAGAAAAAAATCTTTTCACTGTTAATTTTCTAATATATTTTTGTACATCTATAAATAAATTAAATCCATTTGGTCCCGTTAGGAGCAAATTTAAGACCTTTATTTTAATAATGATAGTTCCGATGGGTGAAGGGAATATGTCGATAAATTCATTATTTCATTTTCAGAGCTAATAGTTTGAGAGGTTAAAAATTTTCCCTTTCCTCTATGTCCTCTGGATGTCTTAAAATCCTTCTTCTCTTTATCGGAGAATGTACTGACATAAGACATTTCTGTTCTTGGTTCATATATGGGTGTTATAGTTTGAGTTCTTTTTCTGCCAATTTTTCTAATTTATTAAATAGATTAGATGAAGTATAGTGATCATTATTTTGAGTGAATAAAGTGTTCGTTTTTTGAGATCTCAAATCTCTAATGTCAGTATAGTAACTTTTTGCAGAAGCCATCCCAACGTGAATAGTGAAAATGAGGAAACAAAGTGACAATAAAGAACAAACAGAAACATTTTTTTTTACATATTTTTTAACATATTTATACTTATATACTTTGTATAGCTTGATATATATATTTATATATTTATCGTCATATATATATATATAGAATTACATATATTTATTATTATAAATTTTAATATTTTTACAATTTTCATGTTTGATACATATATTTATATATTTTTTTATATATTTATATATTTATTAAATATATTTATAGTCAGCACATTTTTATATACACACACATACATATGTTATATATTTATATAATTATTTAAAACATATTATTCATATTTTATGTACACATACACATATATGTCCATGTATGATAATATTTTGGTACATTATATTTTATAAGTAATATTTTATAATAAATACATTTTTCATATATTTCCATTTATAACAATACAGCTACATGCATGTATATCACTTCATCCACATACATACATATGTCTATGTATGATAACATAATATTAGGTCAATATTTTGTAACATAATATTGTATTAGTAATAAATACACTTTTCCTATAGTTTCATTCATAACAATACATTCACACCCATGTATATAACTTCATTCACATACAACACAGACTGTTTTATTTTATACCATTTTATTTACATTATTTATCATATTTACATTCACTCACATATTTTTGATTTTATGCATTTTTTCATTTTCATTTTTATCCATATTTATATTTGTTTATTATGAGTGATATATACCAGGACCTGTTAATTTATACCTGAAGTAAAATGTGTGTAAAAAAATAAGTGCAAAAAATGACTACCACAAAGTTTGACAAAGACTGATGGTAGAATTAATGCATGGAAAGAGTTAATACTAGGATTTGAAATACCCTGGGGTGTCTAGTTTTCAAAAATATATGATTTGATGGGGTAAATTGCATTGGCCGGCTTCAAAGATACCCGAAATGGCACATGGTGGGAAGAATTACCAGATTTGGAAAAAAATGGCTTTGAAATAGCAAAACGCTACCATAAAGTGCAGAAAAAAGCAAAAAAACATAAAAACATTGTGGATTTCTAAACTCAAGACGAATAGTAGAATTTATTTAGCAGGTTTTTTTCATTACCTTTTATAGATGAGTAAAAGATTTTTCAACTAAAAGTTAGAAAAAGTAATTTTTTTTCTAAATTTTTTACCATATTTTATAATTGTTTTAATAGTAAATAATAAGATACAATCAAAACAATGTTAAGAATGTCAACAATGTCAATAAAGCCCTTCTTGTCGTGAAAAAAAACAATATATAACTTGTGTTATTCAGTAAACGGGAAAGAAGAAAATTACAGCTAAACACGAGCAGCGCAGAAATGTTAAAACGGCCATTGTCACGAAGGGTACAAAAAATAAAATCAGCCTTTGTCACAAAGGGGTTAAAAGTAATGAACAAGCTGGGTGTTAAAAACAAACAGCAGATTAAAAAACTTAAAATTTACGTTAACATGTGTCGTGAAACTCTTTTAAGTTTAAGCTACAAGAACCCAAACACAACATTTCCCAAAATAGGTTTTAATACCTAAAAGTTTTATTAGTAAATATTAATTCACATGTAAACTATTTTTTCATATTTAATAAAAACTATGAGAAAAATGCCTCTTGTTTGTATTCTTCTTTTATTTGCCAACCTTCCCCCCAGTTATGCACATCTGACACTCAGCTTGCCACTCTGCCCCCAGAAATGCCTTATACCTCCTATATGCCATTCTGTCCCCTGAAATGCCACTGTGCCCCAATATGCCTAATACCCTCCTGATATGCCTAATACAGATATGCCTACTGCAGTGTTGTAATTATTGCAATGTAGTTTTCCCAGCACCCATATTTGCAATCGGGAACACTTGCCCAAGCACTCTGGCCCCAGCACTTTGCACTGCTCTCACACTCTGGCCCCAGCACTCACAGTCTCACACTCTTTGCCTTGCCCTCACACTTTCCCCAGCACCTTGCCCTATACTCACACTTTGCCCCAGCATTCGACTAATCAATAATGAAAACCGTTAATAACGATTTTTGTTATCGATTATTAATGATTTTATCGATTCGGTGTTGCAGCCCTAGTATTTTTTTCACACAAATTGTACTTCAGGTAAATATTTATAGCTCCACGTATACTATCAAACAACACCCCAATATGTGTTCAGCAACATCTCCCTAGTACAGTGATTACACCCATGCATGGGTTTGTGTGGTGTTTGGGGGCTAAAAGGCTACATTTGGGAAGTCCGCTTTTCCCCTATTTTGGTCACACTGTGCCTATGCCCTATCTTTCAACCCGGCCACTCAAATTTACCCCATCAAACCATTATTTTTTTTTTAAATTAGACACCCCTTGGGTATTTGAAATGCTTTTACTTTAACTCTTTCCAGCGCTAATTTTAGCACTTGCTTATAATAATAAACTAAATTTAATTTTTTTTACATTTTGCTGGTATTGGATGGTGTCGCAAGAGCCTGTCCTGGTGTGTGTTTGGGTGTCCGTGTGGCACAGCCTGTCCTGGTGTGTGTGTGTGTGTGATTCGGTGTTGGTGTGACAGAGCCTGTCCTGGTGTGTGTGTTTGGGTGCTGTTGTGGCAGTGCCTGTCCTGGTGTGTGTGTGTGTGTGTGTGTTTGGGTGTCGGTGTGGCAGAGCCTGTTCTGGTGTGTGTGCGTTTGGGTGTCGGTGTGACAGAGGCTGTCCTGGTGTGTGTTTCGGTATCGGTGTGGCAGAGCCTGTGCTGGTGTGTGTGTTTGGGTGTCGGTGTGGCAGAGCCTGTGCTTGTGTGTTTGGGTGTTGGTGTGGCAGAGCCTGTGCTGGTGTGTGTGTTTGGGTGTCGGTGTAGCAGAACCTGTCCTGGTGTGTGTCTGTTCGGGTGTCGGTGTGGCAGAGCCTGTCCTGGTGTGTGTACATTTGGGTGTCGGTGTGGAAGAGCCTGTCCTGGTGTGTGTGTTTGGGTGTCGGTGTGGTGGAACCTGTCCTGGTGTGTGTGTGTGTGTGTGTTTGGGTGTCGGTGTGGCAGACCCTGGCCTGGTGTGTGTGTTTGGGTGTCTATGTGGCAGAGCCTGTCCTGGTGTGTGTTTGCTCATCTGTTTCCTGGCACTTTACTTATTGTAGGAATAAATTGAACTACTTAATTTTTACTTTACTTATATCAGTAAAAGATGGGCATGGATGGTGGGTTGATTCTGTGGCGCAATGGGCCACTTGACTAGACTTGTCCCCCAGGCCATAGGCTGCTAGCCCTCCCCGATACGCTGTCCTTGAGTTTTTGTGCCCTAGATGCATTACTTTGCAAATATCCACATTAAATGCCAGTTGCCACAGCTCTGACTAATTTTTTATCTAAATCATTTGCCATTTGGCGGATCCCTCCAGGAACATCAACCCTGTTGCAAATGTTTGTATCACCAGCAAAAAGACATACCTTACCATCAAGACCTTCTATATATCACTAATAAATATATTACAGAGGACAGGTCCAAGTACAGATCCCTGAGGTACCCCACTGGTAATAAGACCTTGCGCAGAATATACTCTATTGACTACAACCCTCTGTTGTCTGTCACTCAGCCACTGCCTAATCCATTCAACAACATTGGGATCTAAACTCAGAGATTGCAGTTTATTGATAAGTCTATGTGGGACAGTGTCAAAAGCCTTGCTGAAATCGAGATATGCAATGTCTACTGCCAGGGGGGTAACTAGAAAAATTGCCCCGGGTCCCCCAACTTTAACAGCTAGTCTGTGCCACGATTGCCCCCACACAACTGGTCTGTGACTTCTTTTACCCCCTTCCAAAATACAACATATTTAAACACACTTACACAAATTACACACACTCCATCTCCCCAAGTACACACCCATGCTTTCTCACTCACACACACACACACGTATACATGCATGCTCACATACCTGGGAACTCTCTGGGTTTGACCCGGAAATTGCCGGGTGAGCACTGCTTCTCCGGTTCTTGACAGGGCCCGCTCCCCGGCCATTTAAATGGGGTGTTTCCCACTGCCGGCCAAATGTGGCCCTTTCTCCCCCCCCCCCCCAAACAGCCAGGCAAAACCATTTATGTGAGGTATCGCTGTACTCAGGAGATGTTGCTGAACACATATTGGGGTGTTTATGATAGTGACATATACCAGAACCCATTAATTCATACCTGAAGTTAAAAAAAAAAAATACATTTTCTTTCAACTGCATTATATTTTCAATAAAAAAAGGGAACGGTATAATACACCCCTCCACAAAATTAAAAAGTGTTGATCCCAATACTGGTCCCTCAGCCATTGCCTTATCTATTCCACTATTTTGGCATTCAAACCCATACACTGCAACTTACCTATAAGAAATGGTGCCAAAGGCCTTTTGTGAACTCTAGATAGGTTATATCTACTATACTTGCACATTCTGATTCCTAAGAATTTTAATAAAATGTGCCAATTGTTTTTTTTATACTAATGTCCAAAAACAGAGACCCCAACAAACAAACTTGCTTTCAGGAAGCTCTGAATTTTCGTTTGCATTTGTTATTTTCGCTCACAAACTCTCTCAATGTCTCCCTATCTTTTCTGCCAAATTGAAAAAGCACTCTGAATTCCGTTCAAACCAAGAGGGAAACTAAATTAGTTGGACCAAAAACTAAGAAATTATTTCTGAATTGTTTTTGGTCCATGTGCACAAGTCTAATAGCTACTGCTCCTCCCTGGTCTATTATTTACGTTTAGTTAGTTTGACAAGCACTCCCTGTAGTAAACCTATTTACATCTCGATGCTTAACAATCCTTTACTTTCCATAGTTTCCATTGATTACTACAGATGAACTACTGGTCTGTAGTTGGCAAGTCTTCACTGCTACTCTATGTTTCATATACGAAATAAGCAATAAAGGCAGTTCCACCTGAGTAAGATTTTAATAAGTATACACCTACAGGTTAGTAATCTCAGAGACCTTACCAACAAAACAAAAACTGTAAAGTTCTATTGTCACAAATGGAGAATAAAATTGTTTTAAGTCCAGCTACTTGCACACAGATTCTTTCCTGGGTATTTGCCAGGACACTTTTAGGTCTGCAGGGCAGGTAGGAGATCTGAGACCCAATACGTTTTCAAGCTTTTATTGGGGGGGGGGGGACTACTCTTATTTGGGAGGCTTACTAAACAGCAGTCTTCGCCTGACTAGTCAAGGACTGGCAAGCTAAGCTGGTTCCCAGTACAAAACAAAAGCAAATTTAAAAGTTTAAGAGAGACAAAAAAAAAGTTGTCTCTCTTACCTGCCCACCTTGTAATACACTGAAACCCAGGTACAGCTACTGTTCCTTCCAAGTTTCACAGAGATAGTGGGCTCAGTGAGAAAGATACTATTTAAATCACTGGGCTTATTCAAACCTTGGGCACCTGTGTTAATTTGGCCAGCATTAGTGACATGGAAAATGTCTACTACTTTTGGCCATCAAAAATGCTATCGTTAGGGACAACAGATGTAGGGAAACTGACTGAAGAGGCTAAAAGGGCAGGAGCGTGGTTCTCTGAAGACTGCTCCTGCTCAAGATATCCAGTTGAGTGTTCAATGGGCCCTTGATGTGAACCATGGTCAGGGTAATGGAACAGGCTTCTGCTCAAAAGGAGATCCTGAGGGACATGCGAAGCAGGAGAGGATTGCTGGGTACCCATTCCATTGCTTGTTGATATAAGCCGCTACTGACCGGTTGCCAGAGCATAGCAGGATGTTCTTGAAAAAAAAGTGGAGGTTTCCATTTGCTTTGAACTTGCCCAGATTTACTACTTCACGTTTCACACAGTCCATGTACTGCTCGAAACATTACATGGACCGTTGTTCCTCCTTTTATAGGAAAAACTTTGCTTCAAGTAAAAAATAAGCACACCCAGGTACATGTGTATTGATAGAAATGCAAACTAAAGTAAAAACAATCGTACCACAAAATTCAGACCCGTACCTAAGATCGCGTGAATAGCAAAATTGTACAGACTTCTTTAATCACCGACTAATGGAAATAATAGAAACCATGCTCTTAGACATTTTCATTTTATGTGTTACTTTGACTATAAATGTGCATAAAAACTGTCTACGTTTACACAACCGAAAGGATGATGATTATTTGCATATGCAGATATGGTGCAGCAGACACATAAAATACATATTCAAAACTGAAGGTAACAGAACAATGTCCATTATGAGATGTCCTTGTACAGGACTGCTTGAGTTTTAACTGGGAAATACTCTTTATCTAAAGTAATCATAATAAATAGAATTAGAGCCAGGAATGTACACACAGACCAGTTTCCTACTTCCCATCCAGCCCCCTCTGTTGGATGCACTGAAGATTTTGTAACGTAAGAGTTTTATAAATAATTCTAAATTAGTTTAGAGGGCGCCACCAGCAAAGATGAGTTCCAGGGCGGCTTGTATATCTCCTCCGGTAGCCTGTAAGGCCCTTAAGCTGAGGTCTTCATCGCGGATGCCCATGTCACGCAGCTGCTGGAGCTGCGGCTGCCATTGAGTCTAACAGAGAATTAAGAAAGAAATTGGATTCAAAATTCTAATAATGAAAAAGTATACAAATAGGTTATCTGCTGTAATGCAGAGATATTCATTCATTGACACTGACCACTCCATTACACTGTAAGTGGGAATGGCAACGTATACCAGTGCACATAATTGGTATGTGAGTGGGACATCAGAAGTGGATAATGTCAAATAAAATGTAACTTATAGTAATATATATTATTGTTGCTAAACAGAGAATATACTATAACTAATCCAATCCTGCGGTTGAACATCTTATATTGCAGCTACAGATATATAAATCTAACAAGTTGGTTTAAATTATCCAAGAGTAAGACTCAAGCAATGTCACCATCAGGGAGACTGCCCCACGTGTGGTAAGACACCTGCCAAGCCACAGACAACTAGTACTCACCTGCAGTGATGTTTGGCTTGATGCTTGTAGTGCATGCTGGAGGGCTTGACTGAACAAATCATTGGTGATTGGTGTTCCTGACTGGACACTGGATGACATTGGGGATGTTCCAGATGAGTGACCCTGTAGAAGAAATATCTACTGTTATACGGTTTCAGTTTAAAAAGGCAAGATTAATGATTATTGATCTGATAAGACACTACAGTAAGATTTTGCAAGTAAAAAAATAGATGCATGTATTCAACAGAAAGTTATCTGTAATTGGAAATATTTCTCTGACCTGCGTTCCGGGAGTGGGAGTGTGAGAGCTACTCTCAGGGGTACTTGCAAGTGCAAGTGCTGTGGCCAGCTCGCTCTGTGTGATGGGACGAGGACCTGCTGCACCAGTATAGCCAAGAGAAGCTGGGCGAGTCCCAGAAGTGCTACTGGAGGGGCCAGATCGGGAGGCCTGAAACAGAACACGGTTCAACAGAAACATCAAAATAAGATCCTGGTTAAAGTGCAATTAAATCAATTTTAGAAGCTCTAGTTAGTTATTTGAGTTATTTACAGCAAGTATAATCTTTAATTTTGCCAGAATTTCAGCTGTAAACATCTACACATTAAAATAATTCTCCAGGACCTTATGTATTTTGTTATCACCCCTCTTCATCCAGGTATCTTATCTTTCTTATAAAAACAAATGCCAAAAACATAACAGCATATTCAAGATGAGAGGCAATTCCAAACAAATTCCAAAACCATGTTTCCATTTGATTTGTCATATCACCACAGTGAAAAGAAATAACTTTGGCACTAGTATCAGGAACGGATACAAAATGTATATTGCTGAACAAATCATGTGGACCACAGAAACTGTAGAAGTTCGTGATACTCTTGATTTGCTAAAAAGATGTAGAGTCACATAAGCTTCGAAGACCTTCTTGAAGTATTTCCATCAGATGTAGGGTGAATATGCACATTTGTTTTGACTAAAACACCACATCATCTTACCTGAGGAAAATCTTCATCGTCATCAGAGAGTCCATCAAACAGGAAGCCACCTTAGAAAAAAAGAGAAGAGTAAATTATTAGAGCCATTATATTATGAGATTTTTTTTTATAAGGAGGGAAATTAGACTGTGATGAGGAAACATTGTGTTACCACCTGAGTATTGTTTCATGGCTCTCACCTGGCATGTGCAGGGTGGCAGGGGGGACTGTGTGAGCTGCACCATCTGATGGTGGCAAAGCAGAGGAGCCACTCACTGAATGTAGAATCAATATAATTGCATTAACCAGAGCAGGATGAGAAGCCACTAACCTGACAAAAAGAAAAAAAGACAATTGTTTCAAATGTTCGTTTTCCATTGGTTAGGAGTATGTGACAAATCCATTGTGGTGATGTACTCACGTGTCCAGCATACTGGGGTCAGTAAAAACCGTAAACAGATCTTTATCTTGCAGAACACCTGGAGAGGACAGAGGGGTTTAGATTCAAATCGCATTCTTCTCAATCTACTTTAACTGTGTCATTAATTCAAGCATTTGACAACTATGATTTATTTCCCTTTGTCACCAATGAATCTACACTACTGTTCCGTGGATGTTTCCCTGATAATCTTAACGGCTCATGATTTGTCATTCCAACTATTGTTAATGGTTTAACTTACCCATAGCCACAGGGTCAGAGCTTAGGCCTGGGGTGGCCACAACTATCTGTTCCAAGGACTCCCGGCTCCCAAGCAGCTTGAACACCTATGCAATAATAATAATAATAATAATAATAATAATAAAAAAAATAGAATAACATGCTCAAAGATGAGAGGAATTGTGAGAAATGCGAGAGCAATGCCAAAAAACATAAATTGAGACAATTATGTATTTAGAAAAGATTAAGTAATTTGAAGACTGCTTTTGAATCTTGTCTAATCAAAAGACTTCCTGGTCATATATTCATAATGCCCTCGCTCTACAGTTAGTCTTACGCTGCCACCTGGTGACTACAGCTAGTATTCGTTCATTCATCATGCCCAAGTAAAAAATGTGACTGATTAACTTTCTGTAGCCTGAACCAGCAAAATTTTCATCACTGTATCCTCCCTTATTTAAAATCAGTCCACACTTTCAGACTTACAATTACCTGCTAGAAATCAGATGACCTAGTATCCTCAAACGTAGTAAAACCCTAACCCAGAGTAAGCAGATCCCCACAAACCTATTTTTACGCCAATATTTTATTCTAAATTTGGCACAACCCTGAAGTTTAGAATTCATCTCTCCAAGCACTTAAGAAAATCAAGGTTCCCAAATGTAACATCAACCTTTGTTACAAACTCTTTGATATTTAGAAGGATGTTTTTCACTACTCATACATACATGAATGAATGCATGAATATACGCATACAAGCTAGGTGGGGATACTCACCGCGTCACGGTAGGCAGAACTAGTGTGTAGAGCTGTGTGTAGAGCACGGAACTCACGGCCGGCTGCAACTTTGTCTACTGGCTCTAGTAGGGGATGGAAAGAAGAAATGTTGAACTAGGATCTTATGAGATATGCTACATTCAAGCTGTGCAATGAAGAGATAAAAACATATCTACATCACAAAGCATAAATGCTTTTATTACCAAGCGTGAGTTTGGCAAAGATGTGCTACTACTGCAATGGCAGAAATCCAACTACAGAAACGTAGATGGGCAAAGCAATGCCTGCTTATATTCAGATCAGAAATGTATTTTCTCACAATATTAACTATCCTTCATAGAAAGCCACCCAAGTCCTTCTTGCAGAAGCTCAGCCTGGTTAGGCATTCACACCGCACACTAAAGTCAAGAACTTGAAAGTAACTTTCCTGCAACCCCTGAAGATCTGACAGCTTAACTTGCTGTCTAGGTCTTTAAATATTAAAACTGCTACTGAAAATGTAAATAAATGCCCAGGTAATAAGTCCCGTCCCACTCAAATCTGATATTTCTAGGCAAGTATTTTTGTTTCTAGTATCATTGTCCAAGAAGTTAGATTTAACTTTGGAGATGCAAATGCTCTGAAAAAGGCCCCTCGTTTTATAATCTGGGTCGTCTTATTATCAGACCTCAAATAGGTCTGACTATGAGACTAAGATCCAGATCCCCCGCAGCGCTGCAGGGGACCTGGATCCTCCTGTCTTATGCCCCCCCAAACTTCTGCCGCAGCCTGAAGGAGGTGCGGGGAACTCTCCTCACTGACACAGAAGTGCAGGGAACTCTCCTCACTGACACAGAAGTGCGGGGAACTCTCCTCACTGACACAGAAGTGCGGGGAACTCTCCTCACTGACACAGAAGTGCGGGGAACTCTCCTCACTGACACAGAAGTGCGGGGAACTCTCCTCACTGACACAGAAGTGCGGGGAACTCTCCTCACTGACACAGAAGTGCGGGGAACTCTCCTCCGCTGCCCGGACGACACACCGGGGAGTCAGAAGCAACAGTAAGTTTGGGTGGGCGGGGGAGTGTTAAATGGGGGGCATAAGGCATTTCTGTAGGCAGAGTGCTCTATGAATGCCTTTTAACTCCTTTAATGCCACTCTGCCTCCAGAAATGCCTTTTTAACCCTCTATACGCCATTCTGCCCCATAATATGCCTTTTAACCCCCTAAACGCCAGAGTGGCATACAGGGGTATAAGGCATTTTTGGAGGCAGAGTGGCACATAGGGGATCAAAAGGCATTTAATTGGGCACAGTGGCATATAGAGGATTAACAGGCATATCATGGGGCACAGTGGTATTTAGAGGGTTAAAAGGCATATCATGGGGCACAGTGGCATATAGGGGTATAAGGCATTTCTGGGGCAGAGTGGCAAGCCTGGGGGCAGATTGGAAAATAAAAGGGAATAAAAACAAAATATATTTTTCTCAATCATAGCTTTTATTTAAAAAAAATAGTTTACATGAATTAACATTTACTGGTAATACTTTTTTCCTATAGGGTCGTCTTATATTCAGGCTTTTTCTTTTTTTTCCCCTAAATTAATATTCAGATTTTGGGGGGTCGTCTTATAATCAAGCAAATACGGTATATTATGCCTCTGTCCACAGAGGCTTTCACAGTGCCCTATACACAGCATGCAGACCAGATGGAATCAATACAAGTTTCCAATCTGAACACGGTATATCACTTCAGTCTGGTGAAGGATAGCATCCATTGTTTTTTGCTGCATTATTAATAAGCCATTATAAGCCAAATGAACGTGTGGCTTTCATTAGCTGTGGCATGTCAACAGAAACTGCATTTCCCTGGGTTGCTTTCTGTCCAACATCATGACCATTCTAAAATCAGCTTTACACGTTTAAGAGGGTTACTTGTGGGCCTGCTAGACTCCAGATTAATATTCTGCAACCAGCTTGTAGCATTAGTACATATATTAATAATAAAATCAGTTTTTCCGCTATGCTGGCAAAATAGCCTAATTGCTGACCCTGGAAGCTTCTCTGCAGGATTGAAGGCTATTTGTCATAAGGGAGTGTTTTGTGTAAACGAAGCCCTGCCATTATATCTTGCCACCCTTCAAGTTTTTTCTTGACTACTTACCAGGTCTAGGTGGGGGTTCTGGCCACGCTCTACGCAGTATATGTACTGTACTTCCTGACTGGACACCATAAAATTCTAAAGTCTGGTCATCTTTGAGACGTCGTCCACAGTGAATGAGATCTGTGCCAAATATTTAAAAGAAAAAGCCATAGATGGTTATGCAGAGGCACTACAAAGAAAGGAGTTATCTATAACTATCGGTAATGTTGGACTAGCAAAGGGACATTAAGGAAAGGAACGCATCATTACAAAAAAAATGCACCGTTTGGGTAGACCGATAACACTACTAATAACCTATAAAAGAGTTCAGTTATTAGACACTTTTAGATAATAGATATTTGGAGATTTCAGATAATATCTGCATCTTGAAAGTATTTGAAGTAGGTGCGGCAAAAGACAGCTCTCACCAATTAGCTCTGGGTCGGGAAGCGCCTCCGGCATCGTGGCAGTAATGAGTTGTTTAACCGCCGATACTGTATGCCCACCAGTGGAGGTCTGCCGTGGAAGATGCACAATGGATTTGGGGGACAGAGGTTGGTCTGCCAGCTGAACGCAGATGTGAAGCTCAGACATCTTGAAACAAGCTCTGACCTTGTGACTTCTGGGGGAAAAAATGAAAGCCCATCAGCACAGCCTAGGGAACAGAGCTGGTTACAAAATAAAAGTCTTGTTGGAGGTATACATGATCATGTGCCGCATAGAAAAACAGTAATCAATGAGCTCAAACACTGTAACCAACACCAAAGAGGTTCCCTTGTCATGGACCATGATAATGCGCATGTTTATAGGGCACAAGAGCTAGACATGAAGACAACATCTCAAGTAATGTCACACAAGGCCATAACATGAGAGGCTAAACAGTCACAGTACAGTAGAGGCTTCTGGGTTTAAGATGTCTATGTATGCATTCATATATAACTGTCCTGTAAACAGCTGTACACTTAATTTGCTATTGTATATTGAATATATATAATGTGTAAAACCTGGATACGCGTATCAATAGCCAGGCTTCACTGACAAACAACACCAAACAATGTTGACGCAACAAAGCACTGCGCTAACAAGTTAACGCAAACAGTTGCATTGCAAAAGGGGCCACAGCGCCAAAGCACAGCGCTAATTGTGACTACAACAACAAAGACATTTTCCTTACATGGTCTGCAAAAACCAAAGCGCAGCGCTAATGGGCTCTACGACAACCATGACACAGTGCTAAAGACACAGTGACAGTGTTATCAGCCCTGCGAAAACCCAGGGACGGAGCTGGTGGGCACTTCAACAACACTGCAAAGTGCTGACAGGAGTACCCTTTGACAAGGAGGCACAGCACTGACAATGTGCCATGTGATAATGGCTGCCTTGTGAAGGTGCAGGACTCATGGGCCCTACATGAGGACATAGCGTTTACAGACACTTATAGGACCGTGGCAAAATGTATTAATAAACAGATACAGCACTGTGGAGAGCACGCCGGTAACTGGCACTAACGTTCAGCTCACAGGCTACACACGCCATTAGACTTAGAGACGGCTCACAGAAGTATTAGATTAATGCACACAAAAAAACACACCAAACAACCGCGAACGTGAATATATGTGGAAGCTGGATGATTTTACAGAGCGAAAATACACACCTCAGTGTTTACCCCTTTCTTCTGTTTACCATTCGTTCCGGAAGTGACTCGGCAACACAGTTGATGAGAACTACACTTCCCACGGTACCTTGCGTGACCGGAAAGCCCGGGTCCGGTGACGTGAAAGCTGCGTGTTTGTTTATGGTAGCGGCTAGTTCCTACCCAGTAGAAGGACTCTGGTGATGTCAGCAGACCATGTGACTGTTTGGTCACATGGTACAAAGAACTACAGGAAGAAGAAGAAGCGGCAGCGGCAACGCGGGACGTGCAAATGACTGCAAATGAGCTGTGCTGCTGTTTCTTTTTCAATAACATGGGATGTGAGGATGAAGCTTTAACAGAACTCCTGCAAATACAGAATATTATGGAGGCAGAAGAAAACTTGAATCCGTGAAATAATTCCCTCTCTCATTGTGTGTCTCTCTCTCTGTGTCAGTGTGTGTGTGTCTCTCTGTGTCAGTGTGTGTGTGTGTCTCTCTCTGGGTCAGCGTGTGTCTCTCTCTGGGTCAGCGTGTGTCTCTCTCTGGGTCAGCGTGTGTCTCTCTCTGTGTCAGCGTGTGTCTCTGTCTCTCTGTGTCAGCGTGTCTCTCTCTCTGTGTCAGCGTGTCTCTCTCTCTGTCAGCGTGTCTCTCTCTCTGTGTCAGCGTGTCTCTCTCTCTGTGTCAGCGTGTCTCTCTCTCTGTGTCAGCGTGTCTCTCTCTCTGTCAGAGTGTGTGTGTGTCTCTCTCTCTGTCTCTCTCTCTGTGCCAGTGAGTGTCTCTCTCTCTCTGTGCCAGTGAGTGTCTCTCTCTCTCTGTGCCAGTGAGTGTCTCTCTCTCTCTGTGCCAGTGAGTGTCTCTCTCTCTCTGTGCCAGTGAGTGTCTCTCTCTCTCTGTGCCAGTGAGTGTCTCTCTCTCTCTGTGCCAGTGAGTGTCTCTCTCTCTCTCTCTCTGTGCCAGTGAGTGTCTCTCTCTCTCTCTCTCTGTGCCAGTGAGTGTCTCTCTCTCTCTCTCTCTGTGCCAGTGAGTGTCTCTCTCTCTCTCTGTGCCAGTGAGTGTCTCTCTCTCTCTCTGTGCCAGTGAGTGTCTCTCTCTCTCTCTGTGCCAGTGAGTGTCTGTCTCTCTGTGCCAGTGAGTGTCTCAGACTCTCTCTGTACCAGTGAGTTTCTCAGACTCTCTCTCTCTGTGCCAGTGAGTGTCTCTCTCTCTGTGCCAGTGAGTGTCTCTCTCTCTGTGCCAGTGAGTGTCTCTCTCTCTCTCTGTGCCAGTGAGTGTCTCTCTCTCTGTGCCAGTGAGTGTCTCTCTCTCTCTCTGTGCCAGTGAGTGTCTCTCTCTCTCTCTCTCTCTCTCTGTGCCAGTGACTGTCTCTCTCTCTCTCTGTGCCAGTGACTGTCTCTCTCTCTCTCTCTCTCTCTCTCTGTGCCAGTGACTGTCTCTCTCTCTCTCTCTCTCTCTCTCTCTGTGCCAGTGACTGTCTCTCTCTCTCTCTGTGCCAGTGACTGTCTCTCTCTCTCTCTGTGCCAGTGACTGTCTCTCTCTCTCTCTGTGCCAGTGAGTGTCTGTCTCTCTGTGCCAGGGAGTGTCTCAGACTCTCTCTGTACCAGTGAGTGTCTCAGACTCTCTCTCTCTATGCCAGTGAGTGTCTCTCTCTCTCTGTGCCAGCGAGTGTCTCTCTCTCTGTGCCAGTGAGTGTCTAAGACTCTCTCTCTCTGTGCCAGTGAGTGTGTCTCTCTCTGTGCCAGTGAGTGTGTCTCTCTCTGTGCCAGTGAGTGTGTCTCTCTCTGTGCCAGTGAGTGTGTCTCTCTCTGTGCCAGTGAGTGTGTCTCTCTCTGTGCCAGTGAGTGTGTCTCTCTCTGTGCCAGTGTGTGTCTCTCTCTGTGCCAGTGTGTGTCTCTCTCTCTCTCTGTGCCAGTGTGTGTCTCTCTCTCTCTCTGTGCCAGTGAGTGTCTCTCTCTCTCTGTGCCAGTGAGTGTCTCTCTCTCTCTGTGCCAGCGAGTGTCTCTCTCTCTCTGTGCCAGCGAGTGTCTCTCTCTCTCTCTGTGCCAGCGAGTGTCTCTCTCTCTCTCTGTGCCTGCGAGTGTCTCTCTCTCTCTGTGCCTGCGAGTGTCTCTCTCTCTCTCTGTGCCTGCGAGTGTCTCTCTCTCTCTCTCTGTGCCTGCGAGTGTCTCTCTCTCTCTCTGTGCCAGTGAGTGTGTCTCTCTCTGTGCCAGTGTGTCTCTGTACCAGTGAGTGTCTCAGACTCTCTCTCTCTGTGCCAGTGAGTGTCTCTCTCTCTCTGTGCCAGCGAGTGTCTCTCTCTCTCTCTCTCTCTGTGCCAGTGAGTGTGTCTCTCTCTGTGCCAGTGTGTCTCTCTCTGTGCCAGTGAGTGTCTCTCTCTGCGCCAGTGAGTCTCTCTCTCTCTCTGTGCCAGTGAGTGTCTCTCTCTCTCTCTGTGCCAGTGAGTGTCTCTCTCTGTGCCAGTGAGTGTCTCTCTCTCTCTGTGCCAGTGAGTGTCTCTCTCTCTCTGTGCCAGTGAGTCTCTCTCTCTCTCTCTCTCTCTCTCTCTCTCTCTCTCTGTGCCAGTGAGTGTCTCTCTCTCTCTGTGCCAGTGAGTGTCTCTCTCTCTCTGTGCCAGTGAGTGTCTCTCTCTCTCTGTGCCAGTGAGTGTCTCTCTCTCTCTGTGCCAGTGAGTGTCTCTCTCTCTCTCTCTCTCTCTGTGCCAGTGAGTGTCTCTCTCTCTCTCTGTACCAGTGAGTGTCTCAGACTCTCTCTGTGCCAGTGAGTGTCTCTCTCTCTCTCTCTCTCTCTCTCTCTCTCTCTGTGCCAGTGAGTGTCTCTCTCTCTCTCTCTCTCTCTCTCTCTGTGCCAGTGAGTGTCTCTCTCTCTCTGTGCCAGTGAGTGTCTCTCTCTCTCTGTGCCAGTGAGTGTCTCTCTCTCTCTGTGCCAGTGAGTGTCTCTCTCTCTCTGTGCCAGTGAGTGTCTCTCTCTCTCTGTGCCGGTGAGTGTCTCTCTCTCTCTGTGCCGGTGAGTGTCTCAGACTCTCTCTGTGCCGGTGAGTGTCTCAGACTCTCTCTGTGCCGGTGAGTGTCTCAGACTCTCTCTGTGCCGGTGAGTGTCTCAGACTCTCTCTGTGCCGGTGAGTGTCTCAGACTCTCTCTGTGCCGGTGAGTGTCTCAGACTCTCTCTGTGCCGGTGAGTGTCTCAGACTCTCTCTGTGCCGGTGAGTGTCTCAGACTCTCTCTGTGCCGGTGAGTGTCTCAGACTCTCTCTGTGCCGGTGAGTGTCTCAGACTCTCTCTGTGCCGGTGAGTGTCTCAGACTCTCTCTGTGCCGGTGAGTGTCTCAGACTCTCTCTGTGCCGGTGAGTGTCTCAGACTCTCTCTGTGCCGGTGAGTGTCTCAGACTCTCTCTGTGCCGGTGAGTGTCTCAGACTCTCTCTGTGCCGGTGAGTGTCTCAGACTCTCTCTGTGCCGGTGAGTGTCTCAGACTCTCTCTGTGCCGGTGAGTGTCTCAGGCTCTCTCTCTGTGCCGGTGAGTGTCTCTCTCTCTCTGTGCCGGTGAGTGTCTCAGACTCTCTGTGCCGGTGAGTGTCTCAGACTCTCTCTGTGCCAGTGAGTGTCTCAGACTCTCTCTGTGCCAGTGAGTGTCTCAGACTCTCTCTGTGCCGGTGAGTGTCTCAGACTCTCTCTGTGCCGGTGAGTGTCTCAGACTCTCTCTGTGCCGGTGAGTGTCTCAGACTCTCTCTGTGCCGGTGAGTGTCTCAGACTCTCTCTGTGCCAGTGAGTGTCTCAGGCTCTCTCTCTGTGCCAGTGAGTGTCTCAGGCTCTCTCTCTGTGCCAGTGAGTGTCTCTCTCTCTCTCTGTGCCAGTGAGTGTCTCAGACTCTCTCTCTCTCTCTCTCTCTCTCTCTGTGCCAGTGAGTGTCTCAGACTCTCTCTCTCTCTGTGCCAGTGAGTGTCTCAGACTCTCTCTCTCTCTCTGTGCCAGTGAGTGTCTCAGACTGTCTCTCTCTCTGTGCCAGTGAGTGTCTCAGACTGTCTCTCTCTCTGTGCCAGTGAGTGTCTCAGACTGTCTCTCTCTCTGTGCCAGTGAGTGTCTCAGACTGTCTCTCTCTCTGTGCCAGTGAGTGTCTCAGACTGTCTCTCTCTCTGTGCCAGTGAGTGTGTCTCGCTGTCTCTCTCTGTGCCAGCGAGTGTGTCTCGCTTTGTCTCTCTCTGTTCCAGTGAGTGCGTCTCTCGCACCTCCGCTCAACTCTCCTGCACATCATTTTTTAGTGAATAGACACATTTGTTATAGACTAAATGCCATGTCTGTAATTGAGACCTTCACGATGTATATGAGAATGTGAGAAAATAAAGCAACAGCTGTATATGTTTCAAAATAATAGTAATAATAATAATATATGTTCACGAATAATTAAATGAACATAACGCATGTAATATATCTGGAATTGCAATAAATAATCAGGTTTTTTTTTTGTTTGTTTTTTATCTTTAACTAGATGTTTATACTGTTTTCTTCTTCTACAGTCTATGTCAACCACTCACAAAACATTAACTTTTTAGTGACATGGGTAGATTAATAGATTACGTCCTCATGGTGGTGGCTTTTTGGAATAGGAGCCAGGCATAAGGTGTTGCCCACCGAGTATTGTGCAGCGGACAAGTGCAAAGGTAGTGGGAACAGCTCAGCTGTGTGCGTCGGACTGCCATACACAAGGGATAATATCCAAGAAAAGCTCCATTGGTTGTGTCTTTCTCCTGCTCAGGTGATTAGGGACCCCACAGGGTTAAGGTGTGAATCCAGGACAGATGGAAGACAATTGGAGTCATAAAAAGGACACGTCGGTACCCATTAACACAACAATTATTATTAGGAATATCTATGGGTATGTTATGAAACCGGGTTAGATTAAATAAAATCTAATAGACAATGTTTCTGCCTTTTTGTTTCTTGCCTTTTTGACCATGGAAACAAGATTTCTCACTATGAACTGTCTAGTTCCTATTCCTGTAAGGGACCTGTGTGGATAGAAACTAGATTTTTCACCGTAAACCGTCTAGTTTCTATCCCTGTAAGGGACCTGTGTAAGCAAGAGATATGAGTTCCTTTGCAGTATAAGAACTAGGGATTGTTATCCTTAGTATGAAAGTCCTTTAGCTGGATGGAAACTAGATTTCTCACTATGAACCGTCTAGTTCCTATCCCTGTAAGGGACCTGCGTTAGCTGGAGATATGAGTCCCTTTGCGGTATTAGAACTAGATATTGTATCCTTGTTAAGGACCATTGTTACCTGAAGGTATAAAAGTCCTTTAGCTGGATGGAAACTAGATTCCTCACTATGAACTGTCTAGTTCCTATCCCTGTAAGGGACCTGTGTGAGCTGGAGATATGAGTCCCTTTGCAGTATAGGAACTAGGGATTGTTATCCTTGTAAAGGACCATTGTTACCTGAAGGTATAAAAGTCCTTTAGCTGGATGGAAACTAGATTTCTTACTATGAACCGTCTAGTTCCTATCCCTTTAAGGGACCTGTGTGAGCTGGAGATACGAGTCCCTTTGCAGTATAGGAACTAGGGATTGTTATCCTTGTAAAGGACCATTGTTAGCTGAAGGTATAAAAGTCCTTTAGCTGGATGGAAACTAGATTTCTTACTATGAACCGTCTAGTTCCTATCCCTTTAAGGGACCTGTGTGAGCTGGAGAGATAAGGGTCCTTAAGCTGGATGGTAACTAGATTTCTCACCACGAACCATCTAGTTCCTATCCAT
This sequence comes from Spea bombifrons, assembly GCF_027358695.1. Classification (NCBI taxonomy): domain Eukaryota; kingdom Metazoa; phylum Chordata; class Amphibia; order Anura; family Pelobatidae; genus Spea; species Spea bombifrons. The sequence continues at coordinate 74,264,280 of NC_071090.1, forward strand.
TAACAGGACCTGGCCACGATGGAGCAAAAGGTAATTTAGCTGGATAGAAAATAGCTCACACACACTGAGCAATTTATTTCCTATCCCTGTAAAGGACATGGTCCTTCTACCGGATAGGAACTAGTCGCAACCGTTTGTTTATACATGCACCGAACGGGACACTGTATAGTGTACATAAACGTGTACCGCGCTGGACGTTTACAGTTAGCAGTCCAAAAATAACTAAACATATAACCAAGTCCGGAAAAAGTGCCCCAAAAGCTAACCGCATACGTGTTCTAATGCAGCAATGGATGTAAGGCTCTTATATCAATGAGCTCCATTGACTCCCTAAAATTATAACAGAGCACATGCGGTACGGATACTAAGAATAAATCACACTTTTTGGTACGGGATACCTAACCCAGTAAGTAACCCATTTAACGTGATCAAGTATCTTATTTTTTTTTACAAGAAACGTCTTTGCATTTTAAAATTGAGACCCTACAGCGCCTAAAGAACCCCCATTGCAAGGACTTTCCCTTCTCTGCAATGGTACTGTCTTTAATTTATGGGATGGAAAAATAACCATTTGTACAGCGCTATGGAATGTGATGGTGCTCTATAAAACAAATAAGAATCATCTGCTGGTAGCCTACAGTAAAATGCAATGTATGTACAGTAAGAAGTCCAAAAGAAGTCAGTATGTCCTCCCCAGGCCTCCCTCACACCCCTTAGTCTGTTTTAATAAGACACTGACAGATTCTGAAACAAATTAGTGTCAAATTCCATGTCTTTCAATACTTCTGGGATAAGTCCAAGTAAAGTTTCTCATGAATATCTGCCATCTCTGACACTCGACTGCATCTTTCAGAACTGTTCCAAAATGTTCAGCCACGTTCAAATGGAGTGAGGCTCAGGGCCATTGAGATTTTTGAAAAGATGAAGAGTCCTCATAAATCCCCTGGTCGTTGATCAAAGGCTGTGAGGAATCTGGCTGCAGTATATGCATTCCATTGTTATCCAATAAATTCTATTCTTTTTCCATGTATCTGAAGAGTGTAATCACCAAGTTCTGGAGAGGTGTTTCTCGCTGACGTGCAAAAACTCTCACTGAAGAACGCGTTATTGTTCTTTTCACGCATAAGTATGTACAATGTAAGCAATTAACTTTGGAATGTTGGTACCAGTCACTCACGCCAATATGGTGAATAAAACTTGGTACAGTGTTAAAGACTAAATTAAGATTGTAGCAAAACAATACGATACCAGTTGGAGTGTAACAGTAGGTTACTTAAAGTTTGTAAATATGACATAAATGTTATTATTAATAGTCAAAATGACTCCAGTTAAAACAAAGAATAGAGGCAACGTCTAAACCCAAATGAAGTAACTTACACTTCTGGATAGGATGACCTTTGCTTTATTTACTTCTTGTTATGACATGGGGCCAAGGGATAAAGCACAGCCCATCAGCCTGCAAATACAGCCACTTTAGGAAGTGTGTTTTTTTTAATACTTGGCAGCTTTTAGAACCGCTGGGTCCCTGCCAGAGTGTAAAGCACAGCATGGTGGGGCTATGCCGAAAACGAGCACAATCGGGGAATTATACTTTAAATCAAGATTGATACCCACAGCAAGGAAATTTATTAGAATGGTACCGTTTTTGGTTTAATTATTTTACGGGAACGGTCATTGAGGGGAATCTTGCGTGCTTCATTGTCCGTGTGGGTCAACATTCGCTATATGGACAAACGTATTGGGACACCAGACCATTACACCAACAGGGACTTTTATGACCGCACATCAAATACATAGACATTAATATGTAGTTGCCCCCTCCCATCGCAGCTATAACACTTTCCACTCTTCTGGGAAGGCTTTCCACAAGATTTTGGAGAGTTTCTGTGGGAATGTTTGCCCATTCATCCAGTAGAGCATTTGTCAGGTCAGGCAAAGACGTTGGGCGAGAAGACCTGATTTGCAACCTCTGTTCCAGTTCATCCCAAAGGTGTTCAATGGGGTTGAGGTCAAAGCTCTGTGCGAGCCGGTCAAGTTCTTCCACACCAAACCTCCAACCATGTCTTTATAGACCTTGCTTTGTGCACTGGGGTACAGTCATGCTGGAATAGAAAAGGACCTTCCCCAAACTGTTCCCAAAAACGTGGAAGCATAGCATTGTCCAAAATGCCTTAGTTTGCTGAAGGGTACATACCAAGACATTTTGAACAATGCACAGTGGCACAGCCAAGATACTGTGGTACAGAGAATGATGCAAATGCATATGGGGTCTTTGCTTCCAAGAAGTTATAAGAATGAGAAAACAATAATAAAAATAAAGGGGACAGCTACTAAAATGTGCATATGACATCTAGAGTGTCCTTTTAATTAGACAACTGAACAGATTTGGGAAGTGAAAGATTTTTGTCTAGTAACAGAAATATAGGGGGGGGTTACACAATAATAATAATAATAATAATACATGGGGGGCGTGGTTTGACAGCCGACCAAAATGGACGCTTGACTTGCTAGCTCCGGTGGCCCACTGCATTAATAAGCTCCAAACAGCGTTTTTTTGTGGAAAATGGGGAAATATTCGAAGGCTATCGCTACTCCTAAGCCTTCTCAACCGAAGGGTCGACCGCTACCTACCTCCGTGAAGTCCTTCTTCCATAATTTACAGGACGCGGATTCTCGTGATTCACTGGAGAAGGCCTCACCACCTGGCATCTTTTTCTTTTTCTTTTCCCTCACCACCTGGCAGCCCTGGTAGCTTGGCCTCGGATCTGCCATCTGAATCCGGCCAGGATCCGCTGCATCTGCGGGCGAATCGAGATGGTGACGGTTGGCGCGACTCCCTGAAGGATCTTCCTAACAAAGCGGATCTTATTTCTATTATTCGGGACGCTCATGCACCGCTGAAAGCAGATCTCGCGGAGATCAAACGGGATCTCCAAAGCATGGGCGACAGAGTCTCCGTCCTTGAAAATGATGCGGTCTCTACCCGCTCGGCAGTGGATGCTGCTTCGGAACAACTTCATCTACAGGCTACGACTATTGCCCGACTGATGCAAAAGGTCGAAGACCTTGACAACTGGGGCTGCCGCTCTAATTTGCGAGTGCGCGGGATCCCGGAGTTTGTTGCTGGGCCTGAAATTTCAACGGTGACCAGTGCCCTTTTTAACAGCCTACTGCAGCAACCTGAGGATGCGGTGATTAGATTCGACCGGATTAATCGGGTTCTTCGCCCTAAACAGCCTGACGACCGCCCGCCTAGAGACATTGTGTGCGGTCTTACGGACTATGCTGTCAAGGATGCCATACTTGCCGCGTGCCGCAAGGCCGGCTCTTTGGAATGGGATGGTCACGCCATACAAATATTTCCTGACCTGTCTCCCATCACCCTTCAGTACCGTCGGATGCTCAGGCCACTTACCGCTGCTCTCCGGGAGGCTGCCATCCCTTATCAGTGGGGGTTCCCGTTCTCTCTGATGGTTCGCAAGGGACCGAACCGCTTCATCGTCCGTCGGGCTGAGGATGTACCGGGTCTGCTGGAGAAGCTGGGCCTCCCTGCTGTCCCTATTCCTGATTGGGAATTTTCTTTTCCTCTACCGCCTAAACTGAGTGATTCCACGCGCGACTGGACCGCCGGACCCCAGAGGCGCCGTAGACCCAGACCGGAGTGACGCTCACCATGTTTGTCCCGTAAGCTTACCTTGGTGTTTCCTGCTGGACTTTTTCCTGGGCCGCCGCTGCTGTGGTACCTTCTGCTCATGCCCCTCCGGACTCCTTCTCGCGACCCTTCTCATCTCCCGGCTACGCTTCGAGGAATGGTCTCCGGCTGAGCATCGCAGCTCGCTACCGTCTTGGAGGACTCTTTGTTCGTCTACGGTCGGCTGTTACTCTTAGATCGCTAGCGTGTCTCCTCTCTCTCCTTGGGGACGTTGCCGGTACCGGCTTGTCTGGTGCTTGAACTGTTCGCTGGGTTCGTGTGAGAGACGACCTTTTCATTTTTCGGTCTTAGATTTAGCCCCCCTTTTTTTCTTATTTTCTTATTGATTTGTGTTTTTGTTTGTCGTGTGCCTGGTTCTGCCTCGCACGGTACCGGCTTACCGTTTTACGCTTCCGTTAGCCTTTATTTAGCATTTCGTTTCTGCTGCCTTTTTTCTCCTCCTTCGGGAGTTGTTTTGCTGTCTAGCCATGACGATCGGGACGCCCTTTCCTTTTCCTTTCTTTTTGCTCCCGATTTCTGTCATGATTCCCTCTTTATTCTGCGGCCCTTGCCTGGGTGACGGGTTGTGAAGCTTACCTGTTGCACGTTTCCTGGTCTCCGGTTCCCAGGTTGGCCCGCGCACGATTGCTCACTTCTGCTAGCCCCTCTTGGGCTTTTAATCTCTGCTGCACCCTCTCTCCTCCTTCGGGAGTCTTTTGCCTGCCTAGGCATGACGGTCGGGAAGCCTTTTCCCTTTCTCTTCTTTCTGCTACCGACTTCTGTCATGGTTTCCTCTTGCCTATGCAGCCCTTACCAGGGTGACGAGATGTTGGTCGGTTGGGTGTGTGCCCGTGTGTATGTCATGGCCCCTGGCTCATTGTTTGCCTCGCACACACTTTTGTGCGCTTGTACTCTGCTTTCCTTTTGTTTTGTTGTTGCACCTCTTCTCCTCCTTTGGGGGTCCTTTTTCTTTCTAGCCATGGCGGTCGGGAAGCCTTTTCCTTCTCCTTTTGCTCCCGGGTCCTGTCATGGTTTCTTTCTTTCTCCCTGTGCGGCCCTCACCTGGGTGTCTTACCTGTTATGGTCCCCTGGTTTTCTTCTCCACATCTACATGCTTATATGTTCTCTCCCCATTCAAATGCCTCCTTATGCGCCGGTCTGGATCCTTTCTCCTTCCATGTCATATTTATGGTATGCAGTGGGCCATGGTGCCTGCTTTAATTTTCTTACTTTTTTGTTTGTAATTGTTTTCTACTGTTGTCTGTGCTGTCTCTGCTCCCTGAGCTGACCATCCTGGTTCCTTGTGTCCCAGGTTTTTGGTTTTGTCCACAGTTTGGACGACATGGCTCTCCTGTTGCTAGGCACTCTCCATGTTGGTGCCTGCCCCGTGGCTTGCCCACGATCTGTTATGTTTTATGGTTATTTTGTATATATCTGTATGATTTTTGTTGTTTTGATGGCGCGTGTCCTCTGCCCTCTTCTCTCCTGCCTCTCTTGGTGTCGCACTCATGCAATCGAATAAAGTGAGATTTACTACCCTTAATGTCCGGGGCCTCAATAAGCCGGAACGGCGTTCTCAACTAATTCATTTCTTACGGTCTGCTAAATCTAAGGTCGCCTTCATTCAGGAGACCCACTTCAGGACCGGGAGGGAACCCAAATTATATTCTAAACACTTTCCTCTCCTCTACACGTCTAGCTCCCCAGATTCCAAAACTAAAGGGGTTGCCATATTACTCCATAAATCCTTGCCTTTTCAGCATGTAGACACCTGGAGGGATCAGGAGGGTAGAAGCCTCTTTATAAAAGGTTTTGTTGCCACCCAAATGGTCACTCTGGCCTGTGTTTATGCTCCCAATCGTGACCAAACGCGGTTTCTGGTGTCGGCCCTCCACAAATTGGCTGACTTTCAGGAAGGGATCTCATTATTGGGGGGTGACTTTAACATGACGTTCGACCCGCGACTGGACAGCTCATCAGGGCGGTCTTGCATCTCCTTTTCTCGCATCGCTAAGGTTAAATGCGCCCTCCATGCCATGCAGTTAGCAGACGCGTGGCGTGTTCAACATCCCTCTACCAGGGATTATACGTATTTTTCCCCTTTACATTCTCGCTATTCTAGAATTGATTCTATTTTTGTGTCTCACCATCACTTACCTATGCTGTCCTCCTCCAGTGTGGGCCCTATCACTGTAGGTGATCACGCCCCAGTCCATGTCACTCTCTCTTTTAAGTGTCTCCCTCCCCGCTCCTGGTGTTGGAGGCTCAATGAGTCCTTGCTTTCTACGCCTGCCCATATTCAAATTATTGATAAGGACCTTAAACGATATTTTTCAGAGAATGTTTCCGCCCACTTGCCCTTTTCCACTGTCTGGGAGGCCCATAAGTCGGTGATACGGGGGCGCCTGATCCAAATGGGGGCTACCGTTAAGCGTGCCCGCTTGGGTGAAATCATGCGTCTTACTAATGATATCGCTCGTTTGGAAACTACGCATAAGCTTACTTTAGACCCCGCCCTCCTGGTCCAGTTGGTTGCTCTGCGGGAGAGATTGGCGTCCCTAGTGGATAGTCAGTCCAGGAGGCTTTATCTCTTGACCCGTAGTCACTTCTATGAGTCTGGGGACAAGGCGGGTAGATTGCTTGCTAGGGCTCTCCATGCTAAGAGGGCCCAGTCCTTTATACTGAAGGTCCGGGATCGCTCCGGCGCCACCCGACACTCCACACCTGACATAGCAGTCTGCTTCCGCGATTATTATGCCTCCCTGTACAACCTCCCTCCTGCTCCGGGCTTGGCACCTTCCTTTCGGGACTCCTTGCGGCAGTATTTGGCTAAATATTTACCAAGGCGTGTTTCCCCGTCAGATGCTGCGCTTCTGGATGCCCCGACTGACCTTGCTGAGGTGGTGGCGGCCATTAAATCTCTCCCCAATGGCAAGAGTCCTGGCCCTGACGGACTTACGAAAGCTTATTACAAACAATTTGTTGCCACTTTAGCTCCCCATTTGGTTACCTTGTTTAATGGCATGACTAATGGGGACCACTTTGACCCACATACCAACACTGCCCATATTACTGTTATTCTGAAGCCGGGCAAGGCGGCTGACCTTTGCGAAAGCTACCGTCCCATCTCATTACTCAACACTGACATAAAATTATTGGCTAAGATTCTTGCTACCCGTTTGGGGCCCCTTGTCCCGTCGCTCATCCACCTGGACCAGGTTGGCTTTGTCCCGGGGCGGGAGGCGAGGGATAATACCACCAGAGTGCTTGACGTTCTTGACCGGGCTGGGCGCCTTAACATCCCGCTGGCTCTGGTCTCCACGGACGCTGAGAAGGCGTTCGATAGGGTCTCGTGGCCCTATCTATTCCAAGTTTTGCGCAGCTTGGGCCTGGGTGCGACTTTCTGTAACTGGGTCTCGGTGCTCTATTTTAATCCCTCTGCTAGAATCAAGATTAATGGCTTTCTCTCTGACCCGTTTCTCCTGGCCAATGGGACTCGTCAGGGGTGCCCACTTTCCCCCCTTCTTTTCGCACTTAGTATGGAGCCTTTGGCCAATGCCATTAGAGCCAACCCTGGTATCTCCGGGATGTTGGTTTCGGGGGTGGAGCATAAACTCGCCTTGTTCGCGGACGATATGTTGGGGATCCTGTCTGCTCCCCTTACGTCCCTCCCCCATTTCCTCCAGGAACTGGAGACGTACCAAGCCTTTTCTAACTATAAGATTAATTTAGGTAAGTCGGAGATATTGGGTGTTCACCTGGCGGACGCTACTAGGCGGGAGTTGGGCTCTAGGTTTCCCATTAAATGGTGCCATTCGTCCCTTCGATTTTTGGGCCTCCAACTACCTGCGGATCTCTCCCTTCTATTCTCCCTGAATTTTGTCCCTATCCTCCAGCGTGTCTCTCAGGACCTGTGTAAGTGGGCCTTCCCGCTTGTACTTCAAATGTACTTCAAAAAAACACGGTGGCATTGCTTAAAATAATCTCTGGGAATAAAAATCGGTAGGGCGTGAAAGAGGTACAGGAACCGAGGCAAGATGTTCATCTTAACCACGGCCACGATGAACATCTTGCCTCGGTTCCTGTACCTCTTTCACGCCCTACCGATTTTTATTCCCAGAGATTATTTTAAGCAATGCCACCGTGTTTTTTTGAAGTACATTTGGTCATCCGGACACCATCGCCTCGCTTTTTCCCATCTGGTCCGTCCTAAGCTCATGGGAGGCCTGGGTGTCCCACATTTGGAGCTGTATTACCATGCAGCTCATCTGCGTCGAGTGGTTGAGTGGACTATTAGGGCTCCTAAGCAGTGGGTGGCACTGGAGGAGGATGCGCTCCCGCACCCCATACACTCTTATCCGTGGTTGCCCGTCCCCGACCGGCCCTCCGCGCGCCTTAAACATTCCACCGTTTCCCCGACTTTGCGTGTTCTTCGGAAATACATGTCTAAGGGTCTCCTGACGTCCTCCCCTAGTCCTCTCTTCCCCATTTCTGACAACCCTGCCTTTGCCCCTGGCTACAGAACGGCCAGGACAAGGCCGTTTTCTCCTCTGCTCTCCGGTGCCTTGAGCCTTTATCATGTTTCTGACCTGGACTCTGTTAAACCCTTACAGACTCTGCTAGGGGCGTCTAGGCCTCGCCCGCAAGACATCTTTTTTTACGCCCAAATGCGCCACTTTATCGCTTCTTTACCAAGCCAGACGGATTACCGCAGACCTCTGACGGAATTTGAACGTCTGTGTACCTCTAAGTCTGAACCGCCCCACCTGGTTTCCACGCTATACTCTATCCTCCTTTCTCTTGAGTGCTCCTCTAAGCCGTATTTCCTGGCCCTTTGGGAACGGGATTTTCCGGCCCTTTCCGGGGATGAGGTATGGGGTAGGATTATTCAGTTGGTCCATAAGGGCGCTATCTCGAGTAGAATACAGGAAACCTCCTATAAATTATTGATTCGGTGGTATCGCACCCCGCATGCTTTACATCAATTCCTTCCCGATGTCCTGGACCGTTGCTGGAGGTGTGAGGCTGGTCCTGGCACTATTCTACATATCTGGTGGACTTGTCCCTTGGTTGCCCCCTTTTGGAAATTTGTGGAGGGAGTGATTCGGGAAGTTAATGACCCTAACTATGTGCTGACGCCTGAGGCGGCTCTCTTGCACTATACACCGCTACCGGTCGCTGTTTATAGGCACTCAGTGACGTACCATATATTGAGTGCAGCCAAAGCTGTCATTCCCCGTTTTTGGAGAAGCCGTGACACTCCACCGATCCAGGCTTGGGTTAGTAGGATGAACTTTATTACCCACATGGAGGAATTGGTGTGGGCTTCCAGGGGCGAGGAATATTTGTACAACAAGCGTTGGTTCTGGTGGAAGGAGCTTACTTCTTCCCCGCGTTTCCCTGCTCTTTTACAGTCCACCTGAGGTACCCTTGGGTCAGCATGAGTTCGCCTCCCCCGGATTCACTTATGCGGCTCCTCCTTCCTGTTCCTGGGTGTCCCTCTCCTTCTGTGCCCTTTGATTGCATCTCCTGTACCCCTGTGTTGTGGGGTTGTAGCGACGCGCGCCATCTGACTTTTATGTTGTGTTCATGATTTTGATGTTTTTTAGTTTCTGTTACTTCCCTCTCCGTGCACTGACATGCTTGTGTGCTTCCGTGCGTACCTTCTTGTCACATGCATTGTGTATTGGAACCGTGTTGAGGGGGTCTTTTTTGGACACCGCTCTTCTATTGTGTGCCCTGATTGTTGTGCACCTTTGGTACGCACTCTGTACCCGCATGTACTTCTCTCTGGTGGTATTTGTCATGATGCTCTCTGTTATGCATGGTTCTCGTCCTGTGTAATAATGTATCGTATGCCTTATGACCACTGTTTCATCGTGATTTATTATGCAGTACTTTGTGCCTTTGTATCCCACATGTGCTTTTTGGTATGTTCTCGGATGTAACACACTATTGTATACCTGATTTTTTATTAAACGGAGACTTGACAAAAATAATAATACATGACTGGGCTTTTAAGTATCCAGGCAGAATTCTAGTAGCACTGTGACGATGCAGAATACTCTTATATTAAAAGGAAACTCTGTATGAGTCAAAAAGCAGGTTGCAGTGAAACAAAACTAATTTTTTGGTAAGACAATTTTACCAAACATTGTTTTTCCCCCCAGAAATGCCGAGGTTGCTCTGCAATAACGCTTCTCTCCTTATTGCCAAACGTAAACAGGCATTTCTAACGATGCTTGGCAAATATTGTCAAACAGTGTCTTGTATCAATTCTTATAGTTTCCACGGCATTTTCTCTGCAACCAGAGTTTCCCCTTGTTCTTTCTTTGCTGCTACTGCCAGTTAGCCACCTTCCCACACAGAACATGTAACAGAATATAAAATACAAAGAGACATGCATAGCTTGGGTAGGAGTCTCAAAATGGGTATATATTGCTTGTAAACAAGACTGTAAAAGACGTATACATAAAGAATACTATATGTGACCCAGGATGGGTTCAAGATTCCTGTAGACATCATACCGCCTCCTATAAACTGCCTGGAAGGCTTTGTGGAGTGAAAAAATACTACTACAACTATGTTTGGAATGTGCCTTTTTGCTGAAGACTAGCAGAGACCTGTTCTTAGGTAATACTTGGGTAGAGGGCACATAAGGTAGGCGATATACGCAGGTTGCTGGGGACCACAACACATTTAGTATATATCAGCTAATATCTCTCATGTGAAACAACTAAATTCTAAACTCTTCTCTGTCACGAGAGGAATATTCAGAGGAATCACTAAGTATAAGGCCCCTTGTCCCCTGCACCTTCCAATGAAACTACTTTTATCATTACTCCCAATGTTTCAAACAACTAGTTGGCCACTTTTATTTTAGGGGATGGAGTACACATGAAAAAGCTACGGTACTACCTGCAGCCTTTTTGTGTGTTTTACTTGCATTTTCACATGCAGCCACCAGGGTGCCTCACAACGTTTTTCTCTGTCCTCCTTGTATGTTTTCTTCGCTGTCTCATTCTATAAATTTGGTTTAGACTGGAGTGGAATAGCACATTGTCTGAAAACATGTTTAGGGATGTTTTATGGTTGCCAGTCCTCCCCCATGGGTATAAGTGTGATTGGGGGTAGGGCTTTACTAAGAAATTTTAATTTACACAAATTCTAATCACTACACCTTCCTAAAGAGTAGAATTTGGGAGATAGGCACTTACTGAGTATTAAAAACACCCATGGTGGGCATTTGTGAAAAGCCGAAATCGTCAAGAACTTTCTTAAGTAAATCACATATTTCAGTCTTCATTGGAGTAAACAATCTGGGTAATCTAAGGTACTCATCTGAATTCATTAAAGAATAAACACTTGCGTACCTATACCTGTTAGACAGCTACAGCAGAAAACCTGTGGAATTCAATAAAGCTATAATTTAGGTCAGTTCTCAGCAAGATGCGGCACCATGCATAGCAGTGCAGGAGATATCAGTGGCACCAATGCATTACAGTCAACTATTGGATATACTGAGTGTTGGGTAGTCTCAGTGAATCTCATGTGTTTGTTATATACATATTATATATATATATATATAAACACTATTAAAAACCACTGTGCAGTGGCATTTCTAATTTACACTATATGACCAAAAGTGTGGACACTTAACCATCACATCTGTATAAGCTGGTTAGACAACCTTTCCAAAATCATGGGCATTAATATAGAGTGTGTCCTTTCAGCCATAACAGCATTTGTGAGGTCAGGCACTAATGTTGGATGAGAAGGCCTGTCCTGCAATCAGCTTTCCAATTCATCCCAAAAGGTGTTCAGAGATCCGTGCAGGCCACTCAAGTTCCCCCACGCCAAACTTGTCAAACCATGTCTATGTACCTTGCTCTGTTCACAGGAGCACAATTGTCTAAAATGCATTTGTATTCTATAGTATTAACATTATCCTTCACTGGAACTAAAGGGCCTAGCTCAAACCCAGAAAGACAGCCCCAGTCCATTAGCAATCCTCCACCAAACTTTACTGCAGGCACCTATGCATCCTGGAAGTTAACGTTCTCCTGGCATAGTGAAGCGTGATTCATCACATCAGAGAAGACGTTTCCACTGCTCCAGAGTCCAGTGATGGTGAGATTTTTATGACTCTAGTGAATGCACATATAAATCTTTGGCTTGTGTGCAGCCACTCAGCCATGGAAAGTTTCATGAAGCCCCTCGTGCTTGTGCTGATGTTGCTTGGACAGACAGTTTGGAACTCTGTAGATAGTGATGCTACAGAATGTGTGATTTTTTATATTTTTTAAGCGCTACACACTTTAGTGCTTGACAGTCCTGCTCTGTGAGTGTGCGTGGTCTACCATTTGGTGGCTAAACAGTTGTTAATCCTAGATGCTTCCACTTCACGATAATCGCACTTTAGTGACCGGGGGCAGATGTTTCCTGAATGGACTTGTGGGAAAGGTGGCATCCTATGACAGTGCCACATTTAAAGCCACTGAATTCTTCCTTACAACCCCTGCTGCTGCTGATGTTTTTCTATTGAGATTTATTTTACAGCTGTTAGCAATGAGTATGGCTAAAAATCCTAAACTCAATAATTAGGAGGGGTGTACACAAACTTTTACTGATACAGTGTCTCTGCACATTATTGCTCTTGGAGATTAAAGAGCTTAATTGGACTATTCTGCAATGGTCCACATAAGCAAAGTGCAAAAATGTCCTTAAAAGGTACAGTATAAATGTCCACGCAGGCTCTCTCCACTTAATGTATTGGTTTGTCTTAGTTTGTCAATTCTTGTCATACCCCTTGAATTTATGTATTGTATTAAGTGCTGCGTAAACTGTTGGCGCTATATAAATAAAAGATGATAATAATAATAATACTTTAATATTATAATAATAGGGGGAGGCACTTACCAGACACAGGTTCTTGAAGAAGTCGATGTCAGGAAAGTGTTCCTATTGAAATCAGTGGGGAGTACTTTTCATATATGCTCACGGGGGTCTGCACCTCTTCACACAACATTTCCCCCAAGCCAGTCCTGGAGTTGAGTTTATCACGTGCACAGAGATAAGCCACAATTAAACACTCAAGCCACCATGTGCACTTTGCACATGATAGCCATATGGTCCCTTGAAATTTTCGTGTGGTACGTTTTGCCAAAACATAGGGGGATGCTGCATATCAGTTTGCCCCTTTCCACGCTCTCAGCTAAATGGCTTACAGAAGATGTGTTCAACCAGCATAATGGCTCACATTGCAATGCATCAAGCTGGCTATTTCTATTAAAGTACATTTATAACACCGCCCGGAGCAATGATCCCCTATAAATGACAGCTCTCCCGACATAAGCACATGAATTGCAGGGCAACTGGGTCCCAGGTCCCATTCTTGCGCCCCACTAGACACCCAAGTTAGGCATCACTGTTTGTAAACCTAGAATTTGATAGTTGATGAGAAGCAATCATCTGGCGTGTTTTGCATGCTATAAAAACCTCTAACATTATCTGGTTCTTGGTCGTGTCTTAGATTCAGGATAGTCATAGGACTATCCTATGAATGCTTAAGTTCCCTCACAATTAAGCTCTACCATTTTTGCCCCAAGGCCGTTTCTACTCATCTAGAACCCTCTAAAGAAAAGTAAACATCCTTACATTACATCTAAAACAGCTGTGCCCAAAATGTGGCTGAAACCCACAACCTTGAGATTAAGAGTCTCATCAACTACTTAGTGTCAGGGGAACAGGAGATCTGTACCTCCAGTAACCAGTTCAATTCTGTTAGAGGTTAGAGTATTGATGAAAGTTATTTATGCAAACGAACCTGTAAGTAATTAATAATTAATGTTCTTTTTAACATTAATCTGGCGACCCTTGTGATTTATCACAACTTGTACAGGTATACTGAGACTACCAAAATTGATTGGGATTATGCCAAGAACTGTGATGCTCACTAAACAATTCATCTTGTTCCCCGTTCGGAGAGAAAGCACCTAGCAGAGAGAAATTAATTTTCAAAGGAACAGATCTGTTGTAGCTCAGTGTTAATTAAGTGCATCCCTTCGCTAAAAGGAAAAAAAGAAAGCCTCTTAATTTTTTAAAAGTAGGAGACGTTTTAAAACAAGATACCTTTAATTAAAATTCATACAGGAAAGTGCTTAGAAATTTTTCTTAAACAGTGGTGAACTACATTAGCACATGCACTAAACCCAGAGACGCCTAACCAGGCAAAACAGCACTTTGAGAGTAATTTCAGCTCAGCTGTTAAATTGAGGTCACAATATAATGACAGGAATACTAATATTCCTTTTTGTCAGCTTCTACATACATTTTATCTCAGTTGATGAGCCTGGGTCATAGTAAATTATATATACACACTCAATGGGTGGTGATAGTAGTGCTATTTGTCGGATCATCTTCTCCGGTAGGGCCACATGTACAAAAAATGTGGACAATAGGGGGATGTATGGCTGTTCATGTGAGCTTGGATCGCTGCTTGTCTTCCATAAACCTTCGATAGGGATTAGGGCTGAACAGTGTAATATTAGAAAACCTGGCTTAAGCATTTGTACCTAAACTATGCAACATTGTTATGAATTAAAAATATTAAGTAAATGCAGCATTCTCTAATGTGGGTATCTACAGTCTATTGTTGGTTCATAGAATGGCAATGAAAATATAATAGTAAAATCACCCAACTTTGAGGACATTCATAAATCTACAGAAAATGTCAAAAAGGCAGTATAGCCCCTTTATTTGAATTATTGCTCCTTACTCCACTAAATCGTAGCTGGTTGAGCAGATGCTCCATAACCAGAATTGCCTTCAAGCAGGTGTGACAGAAACGAATACAGTGATGAACAGGTACAAGGCTGAACCTAAACAAGGCCAAAGTCTAAGTAAGGGTTAGTTTGAGGGTTTACAGCAGCCAAATGATGGTCAGACCAAATGGGCCTAATGGTTCTTATCTCCTGATAAATTCCATGTTTCTGTTCTCGCTGCCCCCTCAAACGCTTTTCTCCTTCACCCCTTCCTTATTGGCCTGTCTTGCCTCTTCCAACACATCTTCACTGTTTTATTATTTATCTGTAGCTTATATTCAAATGCCCCCAATCATCCCCTATACTTTCAGCCACTTTTCTTCAACCGCTTATTCCATCGTTCCCAAAATGTTTGTGTAATGACAAGTATGTAAGCTCACACCATCAAATGATGGAAAATCATGTGCTGTGGATGATCAGCCTGATATAGTGTACACACTTCACTTATCAAAGAAATCTTTATAATCAAGGGCTACTAACGATGTCAATCAGCTGATGACAGTTTTGCACGTGGTCAACTACAATACATAAATTCTGATCATCTGGTCTCAACGCACTTATTCACTAAAAATAAAGTTGCATGATAGGTTTCTCCACAAGCAGGGCTGAGTTGGACCAGTACAATGAATTATTTAGTCTTTATAGAAATTCCACCAAAATAAAGAGGCAGCCTACTGTTCTTTCAAGGATCATGCAAGCTAAATCTTCATCTTCAAGCTTCTCAAAGGAAACCAATCATGGAAATCCACAGCTGCCTCCAAATATCAGACATGCTGGAGTGCTATGTATCTACACGCATGCACATCCACAGCCACTAGACAGTTGAACCCTCCTAGTGCATTTCTCCTCTGCAGATGGATTCAGCCACATAACTAGGACACGTATGTCCCACAAAAGCATGCGTGAGAAAGTTCGGGATGCCAGCATCACCGAGACAGTGGGACATAAGCACAAAGCATACTATTTCTTTTAGAAACACTGTTTTCTTATACTATAGATAAAAGTGGGGCTTTAAAATATAGTTAAAATGATTCCAAGTAAATACATATGTATCTTTTCCTTACACCTGTTTGTTTCCAAGTGAGGATGTTGTTGAAGTTACTTAAGTACAAAGTCATTAAAAATACTTCTTACCCTTTTGTCAATCTGGGCAATATCAACAGAGAAAGTACAGTGCAATTAGTGCCATAAAGCAGATTTATTAACAGCTATATTATGAACATCAGCTTCTATGATGTGTGGTAAGAGGAACGGACAATAAAAACAGATGGCATAAGAGGAAAGAAAGCATGGGACACCCCACAACAAATGCCATCTGTGTCCACCTTATCTCCATCAACAGAGGTGGCACAGAGAACTTGGGCTGCACAAAGGAGCTTAAAGGAACATTGTAACCCTCTGCTGGGTGAGGTTAACCAAAAAGTGTCTTTGCATACCTAAAGCAAGTTGTAACATGAGGAACAGATTGTGTAGTAACAAAATCCTTCAAAAAATCTACTGTCACACCAACAGTGCATATTTTAACCCTTTCTGCGCAAAAACAAAAATGTGCAACACACTGCAAACCAATACAATGTTCAGTTAAAGGGTTAAGAAGCATTTCATAGTATGGCTAGATAATCAGTTTGAAGTGTGACTACTTCACAAAATGTATATATAGATAAATATGTCATAACGCTATGGGATGTATAGTGTGTGTTTGTATATAAATATAAATGTGGATTTATGGTATTAAAAGCATTCATAATAAAACATTTCATATTAATACTATTTCTGGTAATCTCTCCCATTACAGAGTGGCAGCGTGTGTTTGTACATGTCGGCGGGCTATTAGAGCAACGGAAGAAAATACGTAAGTTCATGTAACAATTAGTAGAATGTTTTAAAAGCAGAGTTTCTCAACCTGTGTACTTTCTTGCTTCGGGGGAATTTAAGGGGAGCTGTCAGCATGACAGCTTTTGCTATAATATTTATTTATTAAAACTACCTTTAGTTTGTGCTTTTGGGTTTTCACTCAGTGTAATTATTTCGAGGAAATTTTAAAAGGTTTAACTGAAGGAAGCTGGGATCTGTTTTATAGGCTGGCAGAATGTTCTAATTTTCTATTAGTCCCCTCTCTTTTCCCAACCAACCCAAGAAAAGGCGTTGTGAACTAATCAGCAAATGAGCCGCTCAAAAGGAGTGAAATAACTTAATGGGCTAAGATGGACTTTAGTGTTTGGCTGGAAAATTACATCACTAGTGGTGGACGGACACATGTTGAGAAATGTGGATGGTATCCCTAATACCTTTATGCCATCGCTCTGCTTTACCATTGCTTCAAAGAAAATACCAGCACCAAAAAATGAATGTCTACTCATATTTTTAGGCATTTGGTGGTATTGAACCAGTATATGTATTCATCACATGATCATTGACTTCATGTCACAGTGTGCATAGGACAGATGTATTTACTTATACCAGTTATGTGTTGCTTCTGTAATTGGTTGGTATACTGTATCTGCCTAACTGTTCAGAAAGGGAGTGGTATAACACTGAAAATTCAAGCTTCTTAAACGGAGCCTTGTTAGAAAATCCCAGTTATTGCACACTGACTGAGGGGTTAAAGTGAGTAACATCAGCCTCAATGCTGCTCCAGTAGCTGCAGTGTTTGTGCCAGTCCCTGGGCTGTGCCAAATGCTAGGTACTGACAGCACATCCAGTCCTCCAGACCAACTCCTCCTTCCCTCTCCAGAGCTCGCTCAGCCAGTCTGATTAGCAGCAATGTCCTCTTCACCTCTAACCAATTTTGCAGAGCTTCCGGTCCTTGAAGAACCTCATCCCGGGGTCCCCATATCAGACAGCGCAAGGCAGCCTTGGCCTGCCCCACCTGCAGTCTGTCTGATGGGCTGTGCTGCAGTAGAAGACCAGCAAGGCGTCCTAGTCCACGAGAGTATGGAGATCGGCGTGGCACAGCTGGCAAATCCCGTGGACCATACTCTCTGTCCTTCAAACCCCCATCCAGAAAAGGATTAGGGAGATGTAGCATCTCATAGATGAGAATACCTGCCTGGAATTCATCACTCCTCCTGTACTGTGTTGCTCCCACAATCTCTGGAGCCAATCGTGATGGATCTCCTAAACCCTGTGGACGCCATGCTCCTTGGCTCTTCAATTTAGCTTGGTTAAAGTTGGTGAGGAGAAGGCGACCTGCACATGTGGACACTGCTCTTTGCTCCACAGTGCCATGCTCACTCTGGTCCTCTGTGGCATTGCTACGACAGCAGCTACAGCCTGACTCACTGGGCCGACAGCTTGCTAACAGCAAGTTGTCCAGCCTTAGGTCACAATGCGTAATGCCTTGGGCTTTCAAGTGCTCCAATGCGCCACACAGTTGGAGCAGCAACAGGCATACTTGGCGCTCATAAATCTCCGGCTCTCTGCGATGCCGAACTTCCCCCTCCCGTACAAAGTCTGCCAGTGTCTGTCTCGGAGGTTCCCTTGTGATTACCACCACCCTGCTCCGACGTTTACCCAGAGAACCCTGGTTCATTGATGCAGACGGCTTTTGATTTTTATTAGGTTTCGGCTTAGATTCTGAAGAAGCCGAAATATCTTCATCTTCTTGTTCTCCCTCCTCTTCTTCTTCTTCTTCTTCAGACACAGTAGGGTCCTCCCAAGGAAGTAAACGGGCAGGCACTTCTGCCAGGAAATGGCCGCAGTCCTGTTGGATGTTAAAGTGTTCCGAGAGGCCTTGTCGCACTGCCAGGCAATGGTAGTATTCCCGTTGGGCCTGCTTTGCTTTGTTTCGGCAGATCTGGAGAGATCAAAAGATGTAGTCAATAAATGCAGAGGCAATGAAAGCTGTGACTTAGAACACTTACATTCATGGCTGGACCTGGCACTTTAAAGCCAGCAGCTGCCAAATGACGTACATGCTGTCCCTGGCTGGATGCATGCAGCAGAGTGTTACATTCTTTTATACGTTGGTAGCATGTGGCTGCACACAGCAGGACCCGATCTCCTGCTGGAGCGGCAATATCAATAAGTATGCGGCTCTAATGGCCACCAGCCCACCTGGCATTTGCCCGTGAGCCAGATGGCCAGTCCGGGCCTGCTTATAGCCAAACTTCACAACTTTATATTGAAACTAACGGTCACATTTAAACGATTAGATTTCAAAACAGATCTCTTAGCAGTTATACAAACATACATGGATTTCTGGTTTTGAAAACACAAGAGAGGACTATGTAGTCTGATTTTCTACTATTATCTACGAATTGTATAAAAATGCACGCGTACTTCAGCAGAACTGGGAGATGCTAATATAGTCAGGAAATGTAAACACTGATGGGTTAAGCATAAACTTATTCTGAATCCAACACAAGACCAACGAGCGTTTAAGGTCTAAGTCTTTAGATCAGGAAAAACTGGCAGACTAGATGGACCTAATGTTTCTTATCCGCTGTCAAATTCTATGTTAATAGTATAGGTAACTGTAGTTTAGTATGGTTGGCACAAGGTTCAATGGTGAAATAAAATAGTTATAAGAAATTATGCATTTACCATAGCTTTTTCTAATGAATAAAACAAATGGTAGTCAACACTAAGGGGATGATGCTTGAAAATGTACTCCAATGTTGGGAGCAGTTCTCCATTGCACATTCCTGTTGTTTACATAGCTGTCAACAGACATTTTTTGTCATGAATGTTGCACTTCGTAGATATTATTATTGTGAAAGCACAAAGCACTCACTTCTGAGATACAAGTTTTAAAGTACCACCTCACCGCATTGGAAAAACAGTAAAAAATGATTTTTTTTTTTTTTTTAAAGTAGTAGTGTCCAGCACCTCAGGAGTTGGATTACCTTCACAGAATACAGATTACCAGGGTCCCGTGCATATGACGCGCGGTAATACACTGCATCTCCAGCCTGGCAGCAAGGTGTTGGGCTGATTAGGCGAAAGTCAGGCCAGCTCTCCAGTCCAAAACTTATTGGCTCTCTCTGGCCTGCCATGAAGACGTCTTCGCACCGGGCATAAAATCTGCGTAAGGCCTGAGTCTGTAGCTCAGCAATCTGGCTTCCACTCCTTTTTGTCTTCTTAAGAGAGTCTCCCGACTCGCTCCCACCTGCCTCCCAACTTCGTTCTGTGTCATAGGTGGGATTTGCAAGGTTTAGCGGGTAACTGGGTGTCTTCTCTGGGGTGGCCTGGCGGGGTGTCTTCTTAGGAAGAGGAGGAGGTGTAGGATGTGTTTCTGGGTCTTGTGGGGGGCTCCCACCTAGAGTTTGACGAGGTTGCTTGTATGGTATCATAGCAGCACGAGACTTTCCTGCAGGGACAAACAGTTTAATTTGCTATGTTATCTCATTAAATATAGGACCGTTCCTGTCTTTTTAACTGTAACGCTTATTTTGCCACAAGCACACCAAAGATTATTTACCGTCACTTCTACCGTTATCTTCTAAACAACTTCTGCCATTGTTTCAAATACTAATCCTCTATCCTCTTGCTCTACTATGCTGTCCTTTTTCTTGTTCTTTCTGTATAACTGGCTAAACATGCAGAGCGGCATTATATCCAGGCATATCCAACATACTGGCCTGCAGGCATGTGGTACGCTGTTGTTTAAGGAAACTTCCCACATTCCAGAGTTAGTGTATACATTTTTGGATGTCCCTGGCAGGTTGAGAGTGATTTAGAAATTGGTCTACACATTCTGGTGTGTGCTAAAAGCATTAACATTCATTCGCCCCACACAATTAGTATATAATTTATCTCACACTGCCACTTATCTATGAAACCTTTATAATATATATACACGACAATGCCCTTGACGTATTAAACATAGCCTATTAAATCATGTTTACATAACTTCGGCGCATTTTTAGATGTCTGTTGGTTTCTGGGAAAGAGGGTGTGAATTAAATTATTCTGTTGGGTCCTGCCAAGAAAGGGGGTTAAGTGAGAAATCATGAGCTGGATCAGGGCAAAGTCTTTGTTTCTCTGGGACGGGGCATTTTTAATAGGACAATGGCCATAACAAGTGCGTACTGCAGGTTTCAGGCAATGGGTTGGACTGTGATGAATGACTGCCTTATTGTACAATGTTCTGCAGGTATCTAGAAGGGAAGGGATTGCAGAACTAATCAGTGGTTCTCACCAAGGTTGGTGTATGTCACACCTCCAGGACTGCAGTCAGAAGAGCAGTCAGAAGCAGTGCCAGGCTCGTCTCTGTTTTGCATCTCAGCACTAACAGGTGGAGAGACAGTGTCTGTGCCAATTTGTTCATCAGGAGGTGGCAATGTCCTGGTTGAAAACCCAGCTGAAGGAGTGTCCTGTGCAGATGAATCGTCCGGGGTACTAAAAAAAAAAATTAAAGAAAAAGTCTGTTCTATGAATGCCCCAGCCCCACCCAGCGTGCTTTCCTATAAAAAAAAAAATGCCAAAATCAAATTACTAAAAAAAGGGGGAGAAGGCATGGTAAAAAGAAATACGTAAAGGATATATACTTGGAGAATAATTAAATAAAGGAAACAGAAAAAAAGTGAGATAAAAAATTAGCTGTAAATAGAAGAGGAAGGGATTTGTATAACAACATTAGAAGAAAGCTGAAGAAGTGAAAGCTGGCAGGAAATAAAATACAACAAGCATGATCTCACCGTGTCCTGTTACTGACACAGCTTCCCATTCTCTGACTTTCATGAAGGGGGTAGCAGTGAACTCTGACTTTACCTGTATGTTTATTTATGAGGGAGTGTCCCTAGGCACCCAACCCTGTAACGGCTCAACGCTGACATAAACCCCCCTCCCCCGCCCCATGAAATGTAAGATAAGGATATGAGGGAGGGGAGAAGAACGTGTCCTCCTACATTTACAAAAGTAAAAACACACCTACTGGAATTATTATCGTGTGGATACATGGCAGGGACAGCAAATCAGTATATTACAGAAAAAGAAAAGAACGCTAGGAGAACAGAGCAAGGTGCTCAATGATATAGACTTAGAGGAATAAATATAAGATTGCACAATAAAAAATGGATACAGTCAAAAGGAGGGGAAAGACAGAGAAAGTTAAAATAATAGAAAAAGGAAAAAAAAAACTTTCGTCATCTGGTATCTTTCGTTGCTTGATATGTCACTCTTTTTACCTGCTAGACCTGGTTTCGGTGCATACACTATCTTGTGGGCTGCTGGCCAATAGCTCTTCCTCAGGTCGATACATGAATACAATGGCAGGTTTCTCTCCAGGTTCGCCCCGGCTCTCGCTAAACCACTGGTGATGCTGAACTGGTGGTGGTGGTAGCATGTGAATAACTGTGCCATCTAGCCCCAACAGCTTGCCATCCTCTCCTCTTTCTTCACCAGCTCCTTGCCCGCTTCCCTCTTTCTTCCTCCTGAAAAAGCTCTTGAAGGAGATCCAGCGGCGCGGCTTTCCATCAGCTGGTCTGCGTGGCTGTGTTGAGCATTCAGTAGGTGAGGGACGATTTGTTCCTGTAGGTTTGCCACGGGTTGCAAAATGTTTGTGTAGCATGCTTGCGTGATAAGGAGAAGAAGTAGAGCGTGGTGGTGGGAAAGGTGGCAGGGGTTCTGTATTCACAGGCACAGTAGGGCTATCTTCACTAGAGGGTGCGGAAGAGGTCTTGCTAAAGCTTAGGGTCCCCACTTGTTCACTTTGCAATGGAAACAGGGACTTGGGTCTCCCAAGCGAACCTTGATGAATACAAGCATCTGGTTGAGGCTCTGGAGGACGCTGCTCCTCATTCGTAGTAGGTTCCAGAATCACAGCCTCTGGTGGTGAACGAGGTGGGTGAATGGATGCCACAATTTGTGACAGTACACGGTTAGCACTCTCCCTGGGGCAGCTCGTGACTTCTGGAGTGGTGTCCTCCTTGGGATCCTCTTTTTGCTGTCCTTTAGCAGGGGTTTCTATCTCCTCATAAGTATTGCTGCTCAGGCTTGAAGTCTGCCTTTTTTCTTTGTCCGGTGGAGGTGGGAATACTCCTCCAGCACCAACAAAACTGCGGTAAATAGCTAGGTTATCATAGGCGCTAGGATTTATGAGGATTGGCACCTTGTCAGCACTCTTGCAGCTGTGGGCATACTCAGGTTCATCATGAATTATTATAGGGAAAGGAGGCATGCCTGCATTATTGTAGCTGTTGAACTTTATCTCTGACAGGTTTGGTGAGCGGACAGGTACAGTGTGGGCGCTTAGTCCAGCAGTGGGAGAGGTAGGGGCTGACTTGTGACAGCTTCGTTTTGGGGCTTCCACAGCATCTGTCTTAGCAAGCTTTTGTCGGGGGCTTGTGCTGGATGTCCACACCTCCTGATAGCGAGTGGAGCTTTCTTTTTTCAGCCTTGTGCTGGGTAGGGGTGGACCCTCTCCGGCCATAGCAGCCGACACATCAACTATTGTGTATGGTTTACAGACAGGCTGCTCTAGGCTCACAACACTATATGGCTTAGCTTGGGCTATAGCTGTATCTTGGATTGCTTCTTGTATGGTTACATCCTGAGTAACATCTTCATTTTTTGCTGATGACATCACACCGTTGCAAAAGAGTCCCCCTGATGAAGAAGAAGAGGAGGTGGAGGGAGGGCAAGACAAAGACTCAGATAATGACGGATCAGGAGAGGGGGAAATAGCAGTCACATCCCCATCTACATCACAGCCATTTAAAATTTCATCGTAGCTATCATCATAATCCACAGCACAAACCCTCTGTAATGACTTTTGCCTCAGCGGCACAGTATTCCATTTCTCTCTCCCTCGAAAATGGGCAGGCACTGGTGAGAGGCTTCCCCCTTGGAGGTTGGCAAAACGTGGTTGTCCTCTCATGCGAATTTCCATGGCCAAAAGTTCCTCATCGCTCTCCTCCCAGCTTTCCCTCTCCCCTGTCTCTGCCTGAAACTCCTCATCCCAGCTCTCCTCACCACTGGAAAACTCTGGATAACAAAAGCGCCCACCATCTCTTCCAATCACTGCTCCTTCTTCCCCGCTCAGTGCCACCCTTCTCTCAGTTTTCTTTTCTCCCCCTCCTTCATGTCGGCTTCCAGAGAGGCAGCTAGCAGATGGCTTTCTCTCTAAGGAGCGTCTGTAACACTGGTTAATTCTACATAAAAAAGTCTCTCGGGCTGTGCCTTCTGGGGGTGGCAGATGAGATGAAGGACTTCCTAAACCTGCTATTTCCTTCAGTACTTCGGTGAGACCGCTACTGTCCATGTGATTATTGTTGGAAATCACCTGTTCAACTCCTGCGTTGTTATTCGCTTGATCATCACCGCACACCACTGGTGGTGTTTGGCTATGGATCCGAGTCGATGTTGGAGGTGCCCTTGCTTGAACCTGTGCAGGATGGCAGACAGCTCCATCTACTGCCATCATGGTGGGCTTGACAGCTATGGTGGGCTTCTTGGCCACAGGGGGCCTGAATCCAGTTGTGGCACGTGGCCTTTGGCTGGAGTTGACCTTGGCATGATTTGCTCTGTAGGGAGGTGG
Source organism: Spea bombifrons (assembly GCF_027358695.1). Lineage (NCBI taxonomy): Eukaryota > Metazoa > Chordata > Amphibia > Anura > Pelobatidae > Spea > Spea bombifrons. The sequence continues at coordinate 74,288,275 of NC_071090.1, forward strand.
AGGTGGTGGAGGAGGAGGAGGCTGACCAGTATTGCCTCTCCCAAGAGCTGCCAACTGGTGCTGCCCTTTGGGTTGAAAACAGTTCTTGCACTCTCCTGGTTTCCAGACATGCTCTGTGAATGAGCCGCAAGCTGACATGATGGTGGAGTCTGTAAAGCATGGCACCGGGGCACAAACAGGAGCCTTTGCCTTAAAATCAGATCTTCAGATGGCACCGGAAAAATATGTCCTCACATTTCCTAACATCTTCAAATATCTGTAGGGAGGGACAAATGTGAGAGATCAGCACCTGCTTTATTCACATATAGCTATACTACATAGATTAAATGCACTCTAGAACTCTGAAAAGGCTGATATGTAAAAGGATAATTAACAATGTAATGAGCTGGTTTAGTAATAATTTATAAGAAACATCATGTCAGGGGAGATTTCTCTTGTGAGACCGATTCAGACATAGGGAGTAAACCCTATGTGAATGTGGCCTTATTATTTCAACTGTGGTGTTATCTCTATACTGTACAAGTATACTTCACTATGTGCATAATAATTTTTTTTATAGCATATTATAAATAATACATCATCTCCCATATTATCATACAGTTTATCCAGAGAGAGAAACTGGCAAACTTCATCTGATCTATATGTTTCAAAACACGCTTGAAGGAGCCACTATCCGACGTAAAGCACACTACTTTTGATATTAAGACCTTGTGCCATCTTAAGAGAAAAAAAGCTGCTACATGAGCTCACTGTACCAAGCTTGAATATACTGCTATAAATAAATCATGTGAGTGTAATTTCCAGTACAAAATAATCTCATTTTGCCCTTTTTTAAATAACTGGAATTTTCCATCCTACTTTTTCATTTTGTTAAACCTTAGTGTAACACCCCCCCCCCAAACCATATATCTTCTTTATTATCCATTTCCTGCTACAATTTGCCCCATATTCAGGATGAGGCCAGACCAAGCTTTTTGTACCAAAGCAGTATTAAACTGCTACATTCCACTATACACACGGACTGTCACAAATATTTTCTGCCCCTTTTGCATACATATTTAGTGGAATATGTCATCACTTTTTAGGAAGATATGTCACTTTCCCAAAATGATTTTTTTTTGTGTTAAATGTACGTTTATTAGAAACAAATATTTTGTGTATTACTAGGCATAGCCATCGTAACTTGTTTCCAGCTTTTGGATCCATGTAAATTTCACTTTTTCCTCCCCCCCCCTTTCTTTCTTATGGTGCTGTACATCTTTGGAGGCAGGTGGTGGCCTTTGTAAAAGACAAGGACAGGATACTAATTGATATGCTAGCTCTGCCACCTTTGACTCACAAATGTCAGCTTTCATTACAATTCTAAAACAATTAATCTTTTTAAGGTTTGAGCCATTTGTTTTGCAATCAAAATTAGTCCTGCTAAAAGCCATAGCAGTTCCTCAATGGTGCATTACCAGGTAGGCTTCAGAAATTAACTTTGGTGAATAGGTTCACCAAAGTATGTACCAGTGAAGCTATAACCTCCCTTATGAAGGGATGGATAAGGTTGTGACTAGGGTAAATATACCAGCACTGTGTCCTATGTAGGGCTGCAACTAACGATTATTTTAATAATCGATTAATCGGCCGATTATTTTTTCGATTAATCGATTAATCGGATAAAAAAAACAATATGCAAATTTTTCGTTTATTTAAAAGAATTTAATGAACTGGATGTTAAAAAACAACTTAAAATTTACATTAACATTCTTATTTTGTTATGATGTAATAAAAAACAATATTTTCAAAGTACAAGAACCCAAACACAATATTTATGAAACAAAATAACCCCAAACATTCTGAAAAGAGGTGGACTATTACTGTTCAAGAAACTTTGCCCCAGCACTTTGCACTTTGCACCCAGCACTTTGCACCCAGCACTTTGCACCCAGCACTTTGCACCCAGCACTTTGCACCCAGCCCTGGCACTTTGCACCCAGCACTTTGCACCCAGCACTTTGCCCCAGCCCTGGCACTTTGCATCCAGCACTTTGCACCCAGCATTCAGCACTTTGCACCAGCACTTTGCACTTTGCACCCAGCCCTGGCACTTTGCACCCAGCACTTTGCACCCAGCCCTGGCACTTTGCACCCAGCACTGGCACTTTGCACCCAGCACTTTGCACTGTGCCCCTGCACCCAGTCTCTAACTCTGCCCTGCACCCAGCCCTGCCCCCACATTCTGCCCTGCCCCCACACTCACACTCTGCCCTGCACCCACTCTGCCCTGCACCCACACTCACACCCTGCCCTGCATCCCCACCCCCACTCTGCCCTGCACCCAGTCTCCCACTCTGCTCTGCACCCACACTCACACCCTGCATCCCCACCCCCACTCTGCCCTGCACCCAGTCTCCTGCCCTGCACCCCCCACCCCCACTCTGCCCTGCACCCCCACCCCCACTCTGCCCTGCACCCCCACCCCCACTCTGCCCTGCACCCACACTCACGAACCGCTCTGTGCGAATGGAGCCACTCGCACAGAGCGAACCGCTCTGTGCGAATGGAGCCACTCGCACAGAGCGAACCGCTCTGTGCGAATGGAGCCACTCGCACAGAGCGAACCGCTCTGTGCGAATGGAGCCACTCGCACAGAGCGAACCGCTCTGTGCGAATGGAGCCACTCGCACAGAGCGAACCGCTCTGTGCGAATGGAGCCACTCGCACAGAGCGAACCGCTCTGTGCGAATGGAGCCACTCGCACAGAGCGAACCGCTCTGTGCGAATGGAGCCACTCGCACAGAGCGAACCGCTCTGTGCGAGTGGAGCCACTCGCACAGAGCGAACCGCTCTGTGCGAGTGGAGCCACTCGCACAGAGCGAACCGCTCTGTGCGAGTGGCTCCATTCGCACAGAGCGATTCGCTCTGTGCGAGTGGCTCTGTGCGATCCGTGCACATAGACATGAAGAATACTTACCTCCGGAACGCGTCACATCCGTCACGTAGCTAGAAGGCGGAGACTGCAGAGCGTGTAGCAGAAGCGGGGAACGCTCGCGGAGGTAAGTAAAAGGAGCCGAGTGCTCCAACAACGAATTGATCACTCGATTAATCGATAACGGAAATCGTTATCGATGATTTCCGTTATCGATTATTATCGATTTTATCGATTCGTTGTTTCAGCTCTAGTCCTATGCATCCTAGGTAGTACATCCTAGCTTACACACTGCTCAATATGTTATTAAAGGAGCCATCAAAGGCACTTTATTTCATGAGAGTTTAGTACCCCCTTTTAAAATGGACCATCTTGCTCCTCCCCCATGGAATATGCAGTGTAATATAATGAACTTTGACTTTACCGAGAGGGTGGTAGAGAGTTGGGACTCGAGGAACAATATATTCCACCACTAAATCATGCCACTGAAAAAAACGAAACACATATATAAATAAGATGCCAAAATACCAGAGTAACGCGGTACGCGAGGATACCTTTGTTACTGGACTAAAATAATACTTAAGACAAGTTTCCAAGAGTTTTCCTCTCAGGTCTCAAGGAATACCTTTGCTTCTTTATGTAGCTATATTCAGTATCTGCATATGGTAATGTAATTTATTGTAATGTACATTGGATTAGCTGTATTAGTCCAGTAGACAAGATGCCAAAATACCAGAGTAATGCATTATGCAATGATACCTTTTTTATTGGACCAACATAATACTTAAAAGACAAGCTTTCAGTCTTCCTCAGGTGTTTCTTCAGATCTGAGAAAGAGAGGAAAACTCTCAAAACCTTTTCTTTACAGTTTACAAATAATTGCAGAGCCACAGCTAGCTCCTTTTTGCGCCTGAGGAAAGAATGGAAAATTGTGTCCCCTCCACTATTTTTTTCTTTTTTTAACAGAGGATATTTTATTTACACTGCCCTTATACACGCACACACACACACACACACACGACTGCCCATATAAACACATATACACACACTGCCCTTATACACACACCAGCCCATAAATACACACTGCCCTTACACGCTGGCTAAATACACACCTGTCTATAAACATGCATATACACATACACTGCTCATACACACTGTCTTTACACACACCTGCCCATAAGTACACATAAACTGCCCTTTCAAATGACTGCCCACACACACTTGCCTGTAAACACATATACACATACACTGCCCTTACACATGCCTGCTCATACACACACATTTCTCCTTTTCCATATTCAAGACATCAATTGCCGGTGCATAATGATTATGGGGCGTGTTAGCCGAGGTCTGAAGTGACTAGTTATGGGGAGATTGTGATCTCCCCAACCAGACATGCTCATCGGGCACCTGCTACCAAGTCCAGCTCATGGTCCCTGGGTGCGCACTGCCCACAGGGGGCACCGGATGAGCAGGGGAGGCACTCTCCCCCTCCTCTATAGATATGCTACTGTTTTAGGTGCTCTGTGGTGAATCACACCGCTGGCAGCAGTGTGATTCACCATGGGGCCTCTAGAACGAGGGG